>NW_026000026.1:39210540-39269689 GCF_001458135.2 Marmota marmota marmota | reverse complement strand
GCTATTTCATGAAGGCTTGGCGAGAGACCTCTTCCTAGAGTCCCTGCACCGCTCCTGCTGCGCTGCGCCTCGGAGGCTATCCGCCCTGACGCGGGGGCTGCGTGCAGGCAGCCGACAGTCGCCGAGTGGCGAGGGCAGCGGCTGGCGGGTCTGGACCTCTGCGCTGCGTGGCGGAGATTCACTTGTCTAGGGTAAACTGTCACCTCCAAAAATCCTTCCAATTCCCGGCCGGTCTCTCTTTAGTGGAATTTTGCTAGGAGTTTCTCAGCAGGTCGAATCTATGCGTATCCATTCGTCTCTCTGACCCCGTTGTTGAGGAGGTACTGAAAGCGCTGCCTCCCCACTCGCCGCCATGTTGGATCCGTGCTGCCTCAATTTGGACCCAGAGCAATGGAGTCAGTCATCAAGAGACCTCTGAAACTTTAATCCCCGAGTAAACTTTCCCTTCACTAAGTTGCTCTAGTCAAGTGTTTTGGTCTCAGTGACACAAAAGCTAAAAAAAAAATTTTAAAAAGACAATTAAATTTCAACATGAATTTTACTGATGACATTCAAATCATAGCAAAGACAGAAAGGCACTGGTAATTCCAAAATTGTTTAGTAAAGGGTTAACAATTAACAGTTGTTGGAATACCAGAAAGTCCAACGGCCCAGAGATATGATTCTCATTTTTGTTAAGTGAGAAAATGTAAGAAAATAAAAGTATACTTAAGAGTATAAAATTGTTAGATTCTAAAGATCTTTAAAACATCTCTTTAAAAATATGTTCCAAACACACATCAATAGATATTAGACAATATGCATTAATTTCTGAGGTGGATAGCTATTTGTTTTTATTTTAACTTGTTATATATGACAGCAGAATGCATTCCAATTCATATTACACAGACAGAGCACAAGTTTTCATATCTCTGGTTGTACACAAAGTAGAATCACACCATTGGAGTCTTCATACATGTACTTAAGGTAATGATGTCCATCTCACTCCACTGTCTTTCCTACACCTATGGCCTCTCCCTACCCCTCCCTCCCCTTTTCCCCTTTGCCCTATCAAGAGTTCATATAATCATCCCATGCCCCCCCCATCTACCACATTATGAATCCGCACGCCTAAATCCAAGAAAACATTCCGCATTTGGTTTTTTGGGATTGGCTACTTCACTTAGCATTATATTCTCCAACTCCATTCATTTACCTGCAAATGCCATGATTTTATTCTCTTTTCATGCTTAATAATATTCCATTGTGTATATATACCACATTTTCTTTATCCATTCATCTACTGAAGGGCATCTAGATTTGTTCCACAGTTTAGCTATTGTGAATTGTGCTGCTATAAACATTGATGTGACTGTGTCCCTGTAGTATGCTGTTTTTAAGTCCTTTGGGTATAGACCAAGGAGTGGGATAGCTGGGTCAAATAGTGGTTCTATTCCCGGTTTTCCAAGGATTCTCCTTACTGCTTTCCATATTGGCTGCACCAATTTGCAGTTCCACCAGCAATGTATGAGTGTGCCTTTTTCCCCACATCCTCACCAACACTTATTATTGTTTGTATTCTTAATAGCTGCCATTCTGACTGTAGTGAGATGAAATCTTATACTAGTTTTGATTTGCATTTCTATAATTGCTAGAGATGTTGAGCATTTTTTAATATATTTGTTGATGTCATCTTCTGAGAAGTGTCTGTTCAGTTCCTTAGTCCATTTATTCATTGGGTTATTTCTTTTTTTGGTGTTAAGATTTTTGAGTGTTTTATATCCTAGAGATTAGTGCTCTATCTGATGTGTGTGTGGTAAAAATTTGTTCCCAAATCGTAGGCGCTCTATTCACCTCATTTATCATTTCTTTTGCTAAGAAGCTTTTTAGTTTGAATCCATCCCATTTATTGATTCTTGATATTAATTCTTGTGCTATAAGAGTCCTTTTAAGTAAGTTGGTACCTAATCCAACATGATGAACATTTGGACCTACTTTTTCTTCTAATAGACGCAGGGTCTCTGGTTTTATTTCTGGTCTACTTTGAGTTGTTTTGCGCATGGTGAGAGATAGGGGTTTAATTTCATTTTGTTGCATATGGATTTCCAGTTTTCCCAGAAAAAAAGCACCATTTGTTGAAGAGGCTGTCTTTTCTCCAATGTATTTTTGATGCCTTTGTCTAATATAAGATAATAATAGTTTTGTGGATTAGTCTCTGTGTCCTCTATTCTGTACCATTGGTCTACCAGTCTGTTTTGGTGTCAATACCATGCTGTTTTTGTTACGATTGCTCCATAGTATATTTTAAGGTCTGGTATTATTTTTGATATTCTGGGTCTCTTATTTTTCCAGATGAATTTTTCTCCTCCTTCTCCTTCTTTCTTCTGTTGGACACAATATATTTACTTATTTTTATGTGGTGCTGAGGATTGAATCCAGTGCCTCACATATGCAAGGCATGCATTCTACCACTGAGCCATAGCCACAGTCCCTTCCAGATGAATTTTATGACTGCTTTTTCTATTTTTATGAGGAATGTCATTGGGATTTTGTTTGGAATTGCATTAAATCTGTATAGTGCTTTTGGTAGTATGGTCATTTTGACAATATTAATTCTGCCTATCCAAGAACAAGGTAGATGTTTCCATCTTCTAAGGTCTTCTTTAATTTCTTTCTTGAATGTTCTGTAGTTTTAGAGGTCTTTCACTGCTTTTGTTAAGTTGATTCTCAAGTATTTTTTTTCTTTTGTGGCTATCGTAATGGCATAGTTTTCCACTTTTCCCGTTCAGAGTATTTGTCACTGATGTACATAAATAACTTTCATTTATGGGTGTTGATTTTGTATCCTGCTACTTTGCTGAATTCATTTACTAATTCTAGAAGTTTTCTGTTGGAATTTTTTGAGTCTTCTAGATATAGAATCATATCATCAACAAATAGTGCTAATTTGAGTTCTTCTTTACCTACAGTATCCCTTTAATTTTTTTCATCTGTCTAATTGCTCTGGCCAGTATTTCAAGAACTATGTTAAATAGAGATGGTCAAAGAGGGCATCCCTGTCTTATTCCACTTTTTAGAGAGAATTCTTTCAATTTGTCTCCATTTAGAATGATGTCGGCCTTGCATGGATAGCTTTTATGAAGTTGAGATATGTTGCTGTTATCTCTAGTTTTTCTAGTGTTTTGAACAAGAAGGGGTGCTGTATTTGTCTAATGCTTTTTCTGCATCTTTTGAGATGTTCATATGATTCTTATCTTTAAGTCTATTGATCTGTTGAGTTATATTTTTTATTTCTGTATGTTGAACCAAACTTGCATCCCTGGGATAAACCCCATTTGATATATTTTGTATTCAATTTTCCAGAATTTTATTGAGAATTTTTGCATCTATATTCATTAGAGATATTGGTCTGAAGCTTTTGTTCTTTGATGTGTCTTTACCTGATTTTGGAATCAGGGTAATTTGGGCCTCCTAGAATGAATTTGGAAATGCTCCCTCTTTTTCTACTTCCTGAAATAAATTGAAGACTATTGGTATTAGTTCTTCTTTAAAGGTCTTGTAGAATTCGGCTGTGTATCCATCTGGTCCTGGGCTTTTCTTGGTTGGTAGGCTTCTGATGACATCTTCTATTTCCTTGCTTGAAATTGATCTGTTTAAATTGTGTATATCATCCTGATTCAATTTGGGCATATTATATGACTCTAGAAATTTGTCAATGCCTTTGATATTTTCTATTTTATTGGAGTACAAGTTTTCAAAATAATTTCTAGTTATCTTCTGTATTTCTTTAGTGTCTGTTGTAATATTTCATTTTACATCATGTATGTTAGGAATCTGAGTTTTCTCCTTCTCTTTGTTAGCATGGCTAAGGGTCTGTCAATTGTTTTTAGTTTTTCAAAGGACCAACTTTTTGTTCATCAAATTTTTCAATTGTTTCTTTTGTTTCAATTTCATTGATTTCAGCTCTAAGTTTAATTATTTCCTGTCTTCTACTGCTTTTGGTGTTGATTTGTTCCTCTTTTTCTAGGTCTTTAAGATGAAATGTTAAGTTAATTATTCCTTGACTTTTTCTTCTTTTAAGGAATTAACTCCATGCAATGAACTTTCCTCTTAGTACTGCCTTCATAGTGTCCCCAAGATTTCAATATGTTGTATCTGTGTTCTCATTCACCTCTAAGATTTTTTAAATATCCTCCTTGATGTATTTTGCAACCCATTGTTCATTCAGTAGCATATTATTTAGTCTCCAGGTGTTGAAATAGCTTTTATTTTTAATTTTCTCATTGATTTCTAATTTCATCCCATGACAATCTGATATAATACAGGGTAGTATCTCTACTTTTTTGTATTTGCTAAGTGTTGCTATGTAGCATAATATATGGTCTATTTTAGAGAAGGATATGTGTGCTGCTGAAAGAAAAATGTATTCACCCTTTGAAGGATGAAATATTCTATATATGTCAGTTAAGTCTAAGTTATTGATTGCATTATTGAGTTCTATAGTTTCTTCGTTGTTCAGCATTTGTTCAGATGATCTATCAAGTGGTGAAAGAATTGTGTTAAAGTCACCCAGAATTATTGTGTTGTGGTCTATTTGACTCTTTAAAATTAAAAGAGTTTGTTTGGTGAACATAGATGCTGCATTGTTTGGGGCTTATATATTTATTATTGTTATGCCTTGTTGGTGTATGGTTCCCTTGAGCACTATAAAATATCCTTCTTTACTCCTTTTGATTATCTTTGGCTAAAGTGTACTTTATTTGGTATGAGGACAGACACCCCTGCTTGCTTCTGCAGTCCATGAGAGTGATATGATTTTTCCCAACCTTTCACCGTCAGTTTGTGGATGTCTTTCCTATGAGATGAGTCTCTTGGAGGCAGCATATTGTTGGGTCTTTTTTTTTTTTTAACCCAATCTTCCAGTTCATGTCTTTTGGTTGGTGAGTTTAGGCTATTAACATCCAGGATTATTATTGAGACATGATTTGTATTCCCTGCCATTTTTGTATATTTTTGGTATTTAACCTGACTTGGTTTCTCCTTTTATTAGTTTCTCCTTTAGTGTAATATCTCCCTTTGCTGATTTTCATTGTTGTTTTTAATTTCCTCTTCATAGAATATTTTGCCAAGGATGTTCTGTAGTGCAGGCTTTCTGTTTATAAATTCTTTTAGCTTTTGTTTTTCATGAAAGGTTTTTATTTCATCATCAAATCTAAAGCTTAATTTTGCTTAATATAAGATTCTTAGTGGTCCATTTTCTTTCATAGCTTGGTATATGCTGTTCTAGTATCTCCTGGCTTTGAGGGTCTGGGTTGACAAATCTGCTGAGATATGAATTGGTCTCCCCCTATATGTGATCTGTTCCTCTCTCTTGTGGCCTTTAAGATTCTATACTTATTCTCTATGGTAGGCATTTTCGTTATAATGTACCTTGGTGTGGATCTGTTGTAATTTTGTACATTTGGTGTCCTGTAAGCCTCTTGTATTTGATTTTCCAATTCATTCTTCATGTTTGGAAAACTTTCTGATATTATCTCATTGAACAGACTGTCCATTCCTTTGGTTTAAAACTCTGTGCCTTCCTCTATCCCAATAACTCTTAGATTTGGTCTTTTGATAGTATCCCACAATTCTTGGATGTTTTACTCATGGTTCCTTACCATCTTCACTGTGTGGTCAACTTTATTTTCAAGATTGTATACTTTGTCTTCATTAGCTGATGTTCTGTCTTCCAAGTGATCTAGTCTGTTGGTGATGCTTTCTATTGTGTTTTTAATTTGGTTTATTGTTTCCTTCATTTCAAGGATTTCTAATTATTTTTCAGAATCTCTATCTCTTTCTTGAAGTAATCTTTTGCTACCTGCATTTGCTCCCTTATCTCTTTGTTGGTGTGATCAATGGATGCCTCTAGAAATATGCTCATTGTCAAGAAACTAAATTCATTTAAGAATTTGTAAGCATTTTAAGAACACAGGCTAATAAAGTTTGTTTTAAACTTATCTGTTTATTGGTGTCATCAATAGTTTCCTGTATCTTCTCTCTTATCTCTTTGTTGGAATGATCAATTTTGCCGTATTTGCTCATTTAGGTCATTCCATAATTCACAGATCATATTAGTTATTAACATTCTGAACTCCTTCTCTGACATTTCATCAACTGCCCTGTCTATAGGTTTTGTTATTGTCGTATCCTGGTTTGTTTGGTGCACTTTACTCCCTTGTTTTTTCATGTTGTAAATGTGATTTCCTTTCTTGTAGTGTGGATCTGAGGTATTACAGTTTCTATCCTATAATCTTGTAGTATCTGTGCAGATTATCTGTACCTCACCTTGGTGTTGGGTTTTCAGACCCTGCCGGTGTCCCAGGATGGATGGTACTGCAACTATAGATGGTGGCAGCAATAGCAGGAAGTAACTCTAGATAGCAATGGAGATACCCCAAGATGGATGCAACATCCTTCAGAGATGGTACTGAAAGGGTGGGCCTTACTCTGGCTTTGGGATGCCTGCTTCAAGACGAAGCTGCTTCTAGGTCCTGTCTGTTATCCAAAGTAGAGGCTACTGCATGGGGAAGGTCATGGGGATGGCTGCAGCATCTCAAGATGGAAGTGGGTTAGTCCTGGGCTCCCAGGTGGTGGGGGGGCAGGGCAGACCCAAGCTTACCCTGAGCCCTGGCTCCTGTGCATGTCAATGAGGTGGGTCTGGGCCAGGCCTGAGCAGTCACCGTGGATGACGGGATGGACTCAGGCCTACCTTGGCACTGGCTCCCACACAGGTCAGTGAGGTGGGTCTGGGCCAAGCCTGAGCTCCAGAGGGTGATGGGATGAACTCAGGCCTACCTTGGGCCTGAGCTCCCAAACAGGTCAGCGAGGCAGGTCTGGGCTGAGCTGATTCTGGCGGGTGTCTCTGGATAACTATTCTTTGAAACAAACTTTGTTAGCCTGTGTTCTTAAAATGCTTACAAATGCTTAAATGAATTTAGTTTCTTGACAATGAGCATATTTCTACTCAAATACTAGGCATGCAGGCGGATGTGAATCAATTAAAATCCTATTGTGTAGAAGTTCAGTAATCTAGAGGGAAAGGCATTGTAATTAGAAGTAATCTGCATATATAATTTATGTTGTTTGGAAGGCCTAAATCATTGCTAAGAGTTACATGAATTTTTAGAAAACAATTCCTAATTTTAGTTCACTTCACTTTGATTTTGAATCTCTGGGGCCTACTTCTTAAAGCCCCAAACAAGTTTAGATAGTTAAATTTATCTTCTTCTATTGTGCAACAAGTTTTAAGTTGAAAAAAAAAACCCTGTTTTTTTCTCATTTCTTTTATAGTGTAGTTATATAGATCAGTGTAGATGTTCTTGGGTTCTTTGAATCTTAGCCACCTGTGAAGAATTTATCTTCTTTTTTTCCCCTCCATTCTTGCCCAAATCCCCCAACTGAACTTATCAGCACACCAAATAACTGATGTTGAAGGATGTTGCATCACTGTTGAAAGGCAGGACATGGTTAAGAGTTTGGGCTCAGGAGCTAGTGTGGAAATGCCAGTCCTGGCCCTGCCGCTTTCCAGCCACAAGACCCATGACAAGTTTTTTTATCTTTACCATGATTGTTTTCTCCTCTATCAAGAGAAATTAATACTAATATCAACTAATGGGGCTGTCATGAATCTTAAAATGGTATATATTAGTTATAAAACTTAGCATATGATAGAAGCTGATGAGTTAGCTGATGCTCTGATTGCTTTGTATGTGTGCTCCTTAAAACATCAAAATGGGGACAAACCTCAGTGTAAACCTTAGAGTAAAACATTAGAAATACTAAGGCTCACCAGGAAATAAAAACATGAACTAGGGTTCTTCAGGCTGGGAGGAAAAAGGGCTTATGTAAAGGAAGAAATTTCAGACTCAAAAGCTAATGAGCAGCACATCTTTGTAATGTGGACTTCCCCTGTTCCTCTGCAAGAAAATTTTCCTACAGAGAGGATGATGAACACACTCTTTGCAGCTGGAACTGTTTTCAGCTCCATTTTCTTTTCACATTATATCTCCTCCTGGAATGAGATTATCCATGGCTACTTCTGTCTATATGATGTGCTCTCCTGAGCTCAGGTCTCTCTAACCACACATCCAATTGCCCTTGGATATCTCAAAATTTCTCAACAGAAATGTTAAAATATAAGTTATCGTATCTGCACTCACCCCATGCATGCAAACACACTCACAAGTATGACCATTACCCTCACTCCACCACACATTTCAGTGAATAGCACTCCTATCCCCAACCCAGAGAGATGCCTACAGGAACATCTAAGTTCTCACATTCAGTCCATCAGCTACTTTTATTAATTCAATGTCCTTACAAGCTCCAGACTCCATCATTTTGTTTTATTCATGGCTCTTGCCACTTCATCAGTCAAGCCATCATTTCTTAGCTAGATTTCTACAAGGAACTCCTAACTGGACTCCTTTCTCATCTATTCTCTAGATTAATAATTCCAAAATTAGAATCTGGTCATATTGGCCAGGCACTGAGGTACATACCTATGATTCTAGCAGGATCTTGAAGCCAGAGGATCACAAATTAGAGGCAGTCTCAGCAATCTAGTGAGGCCCTAAGCAATTTAAGGAGACTCTATCTCAAAATAAAAATAATAAATAAATAAGGGCTGGAGATGTAGTTCAATAGTTCAATAGTTCCTGTGCACACACACACACACACACATACAAAATCTGATCATATTACTCTATTGCCTGAAGTAATTAAAGAGATGTGCACATCTCTCTGTACCTCACACTAACTAATCTCTACCACATCCCCTTGATCTGGTCCTAAGGAAGTGCTTTCTCATTTCCAAACCTGTTCTCATCTTCCCTAATGCTGTTCTCGCCCTTTGAATATATTGTTTCACCTGAATAATTTCTGCTTCTTCTGAAGGCTTAGATCAGCTTCTTTCATAAGACCTGACAAATTTCCCTCTGCATTCCCTTGCTCAATAATCCAAATTCGATGTCCCACCTCTATATTCCCACAGTATGCTTTATTAATCACAGTGTGTTTTAATCTTTTGTTCTTTTTAGTTATACATGACAGTAGAATGTATTTTGACATAGTATACATACATGGGATATAACTTCCCATTCTTGTGATTGTTTGTGATGTGGAGTTACACTGGCTGTAATATTCATATATGAATGTAGGAAAGTAGAATGTTCAATTCATTCTAATATCTTTCCTATTCCCATCCCTCTCCAGTCCCTTCGTTCTCCTTTGTCTAATCCAAAGTGTGTTTTAATTGTCTAGTAATTTAATTGCTTTTCCTTCTCAACCAACAGGTTCTTAAGGTTAAGAATCTTGCATTATTTGCCATTGAATCCAGAATGTCTGGCACAGTGCCTATTACACACCAGGTACTTTTTAATTGTTAAATGAAAGGGAATTAGTAAAGGACATGAATCTTAAAAATAACAACATGTGTTGAGAATGCTTGGAAATGTTTTGGGGTATGCTAATAGTGAAAATTTATTAACTCTCTTTCACTAAATGTGTTTTTAAATTAAATTATATAGTGATTTTTGGAATAAGGTCCTAAGTACTGCTTCTCCCAAAATAGCTTCTGAGACAGATATTTGCATGCAGTAAGTTTATTAAGGAATATTCCCAGCAATGATGCATATAAGGGAGTGAGAGAAGCTGGGCTGCCACAGGAGAAATTGCACTACAATGTGGTTACAACAGAGACTCTAGTTCATCCCACTGGACCTTCTGAACCTAAGATGTCCCTTTACAATTGGCCATCAAAGCAGTGGGGCTGGGTTATTGTGTTCCTGCAGAGACTTAAGCAATTATTACACGTAGTTAGTCCTAGGGTAGGACCTTGATCTTGGTGGGACAGTGTTATTGTTTGGATGTTGAATATCCCCTAAAGACTCATGTGTTAAAGGACTGGTCCTTAGGATAGTGGTATTGGGAAGTGGTAGAACTTTTAAGAGTTTGGGCTTAATAGAAAGAAGTTAAGTCATTGGATGAGTGCTTTCAAAGGACATTTTGAGACTCCAATATTTTCTTCTTTCTCCTTTTGCTTCTTAGTCATGAATTTAATAGGATGCTTTGCCACATGTTCTTAACCATTGCAAACTGGCTATCTGGCACCTTTACCATACATCTAAAAGCTGTATGTCCATCAATCATGGACTGAAAACTCTGACACTATAAATCAAAATAAAACTTTTTTCCTTATAAGTTAATTATCTTGGTTATTTTGTCATATGATGGAAAACAAACTAACAAAGATAGGTACTTGGCAAGGGCCAATTCCCATGGACAGAATTCATCATTCTGAATCATCAGCAGCAACACTCCCAGTAGCTGAGAGAACAAATATCTCATTGCTACAGGCAGTATATGCTTGGTACACACAACAGCCATTTCAGTTCACCCCTCAGGCTATTCAAATCCACTTACATTATACAGTAAGTATTCACTATCTGGAAACAGCTTGTCTAGAATTCTAGTTTGTCTTTTTTCCTGGAGAAATTTTCATGAGGGATATCAGTAGGATAGCTCCTAATGCAGGTATTGTGAGGTCACAACTAATAATCATTGTTTTCCTCCTCCACTACCCATTCTCAATTCTTCTCAGATTTGGCTACCACCTTCACTAGTCCAAATGTTTACTTGGAGGGATAACAGAGACCCCCATCTGCGAAGGAATTGAGACCCTGGTCCCCATGCCTGTTTCAGGTCATGGCTGCCACACTTACCTATTTGGAAAGGAGAGTCCTAGAGCCCCAGTATATCAAATAGGTGCCAAACGTGTTCTTTCTCCCGTTGTACAACAATGGCCCTGCTTTCTCTTAATGATAGGGTTGAATACCCCTGACAATATGGATAACTGTTTTCTTGCCTGCTCCTGGCATAAGGAACATGATGTAAGCAGGTAGCAGATGCACCTTTTGGTTTGATGAAAACCTTACCATGTCTTCTGGTGGAGCATTCCACCTGCTGGAACCTTGAATACTAAACAGAAAGAACCCACATAAATAAAAATAGAAAGCAAAATTTCCCCTAAGTGGTTGATTAGAAGAGGTGGTAATCAGGGACACTACTACTTCTATTCCTGTGGTTTCTGGACATATTTATTATGGTATTGGGAATATAGCATTATACAATTGTCATAGTCACGATATATACCACATCCAGAAAGATGACATTCCTTCATAACAAGCTATCATCTCAAAGCTAATTTCTTGTGTCATCCCCAAACTGGCACCTTACCTTCAAAAGGCCATGCCATTGCTTTAGGATTAGCATGACAGCTTCTAAGAACCATGATATGTGAGGGGATCCTATGAAGCTATGCCCTTGACCACAAATGCCTATGCTACATACAAAGTATGTCCCTTGATTTGATTTAAGGCACATATGTTATGCCACATACCATATTAGCAGGAGACAAACTCTAAGATCCACAAATAGTTATGCCAGTTGAACTCTAAAAGGCAGGAGAAGTAAAGACTTATCTGTATTATGTGTCAGTCCCCGACAAGATAAATCCTCATCCTTTTCAGGGAGGGGTGAGGTTGATGTTATTAAACTGTCTCTAAGTAGCTGGCCCTTCTCATAGAGAGATGGTATTAAATTCAGGAGCTTAGTGTTAGTCTCTATTGCTGTCAAATTAGATATTCAGCAACAGCAGTAGCTGGTTCAATCTTGGCAAGTAGGAACATATACTGTATGGTCCATTTATGAACTCTATTGTTTTACCATGAATATTCCATTTATGCAATTATCATGTGAGCGCTTGAGTGGCCAACAACAGAGCCTGGCTTATAACAGCAGCCATTCTCTCTATATTAGTCTCAGTGCTTCCTCTGTGATAGATGTCTTCTGACAGACATAAACTACAAAGATCTTTATATTTTATATCTATTCAATAGGTCCATCTACCTGTCATTCCCCAAACCTCTTCTTTCCTAATCTTTCAATCTTTCTCCTTCTAGGTCCCTGACTAATAGGACAACCCATCCACCATTTATCATGAGTTAAGCCTATTCTTAACTTGGACTATACAAAAATAAGAAGCAGTGCAATGTCCAAAACCCTAACCACTGGAAGGACTTCCTCTCATTCCTATCATGCAGGTACCCTTCAATTGGGCAACAGATCAGCAGCAGTACATTTCTGTCTGGCACTCATCTACTCATCTACGATGAACCAAGTCATGTTCTTTTCCCTCCTTTATCAGCTGGAAAAACAGAAACACTTAATCCAAATGCAGCCACTGGAGAGCAGAGGAAAAAGTGCAGTTGCAATTGTAACATCTAACACAGGGAACAGGGCCACAGGCTCATGCAATTTGCCGGTGTTTTCTGACCTTGGTTGTGCTTAATCTCAGACATACCACTTCCGTTTTACAATGAACTGCTGCAGGGTCCACCACGCTTATCACTTATTATGTAAGATATAATCAGCTCATGATCGGTAGCACTGGCTACATGGTCACTTAACAATTTGTGATTAGATGTTTCATACATTCAGGACTCCATAGCATACCAGAGTTATTTTTCAAAAAGTTAATAATCATTATCTTCCAATGGCATGAGCTTGGGGTCTGTTTGGTGATTTTCCTATTAGAGTTTGCCATAAGATCTTCCAGAATGTTGGACTCCAGGGCTATTTTGACTGTAGCAGGAACTTGCTGTCCGGCTCTTTTCTTTTCTAAGCCCCAATAGAACCCCACAGCATTATGTTTCCCTTAGTAAAGGCTGTAACAGTATTCATAACTGTGCAATATGCTACTTCTAGAATCCACATAAGCCTGCCAGGTGCTGTGCTTCCTTCTTAATTCTAAGAAGTATAAGTTGCAATAGTTTCCTTAGTTTGAAGAGGATGTCTCAGCATGCCACAGATTCCTGAACTTCACTCAAAAAGAAGAGCACCAAATTTCCATAAGACCAATTTCCTATTTTCTGGATCACACACATTACCAAGGCTTGCCACCTAGTGAAGATCAGTCTGCAAGCAAACTGTCATCAAATAATAGACTAATGTGACATTCAGCAGAACATCCAGACATTACAGGTCCCCTAAGAGGGCAAGACGGCAAAGCCATGGAGCAAGAAAATATATTTTTATTGTTGTCTAATCCAAATCAGTGTAAAGTGTGTCTGCTCCTCCTCCCTAAAAGGGATGGAAAAGAACAGATTTTCAGGTCAATGGCTGCAGACCATATAATTAAAGTGTGGTTGAATTTGTAGTAGCCCTCTGTCATTCACCAACAATTTTTTTTTGTAGGGGACAGACTCATACCTACCACCATCCCCTCTGCTATTAGAGTCCAGTTCTATAACAGCATCTTTTCCATCACATTTAGCTAACAGAGGATGGCCACCACTGGGCCTCTCTGGGATGATGGTGGTCCTCTCACTAATGTTTTCATTATCCTTTTGGCTCTAGGTCCTCTTCAGAACATAGCCATCTGGTTCATTTTCCAGCCTTATGTGTACCAAGACAGCATTACTGAACCTTCTGATTCCTTCATCTACTGTCTGCCACGGCAATTTGGCATTTCTATTTTTTATAGCATTGGCAACAACTTTTTCCAAGCTTCCAAGAATCATCCAATCAGTATGTTAGCCTGTCTCCCCAAGCCCTTGCCAGGGTGTTAAATTCTGTATCATGCATGAGTCTTCCCATGTTGATGAACTCTTCTTTATTCCACTTCATATTCCAGCTACTTTGATCCAGCACTCTCTGGACCTAGTCCCACATTTATTCTCCCAGTTCCTGGAGGATTTACAGCGATTCAGGCTTCCTCCCACAGCTAACCTAGTACTTTCTTGGCAATTGTAAGATGGGAATTGATCCTAGATATGGTTCTGATGGCCAAGAGTTTGTTGAGTAAAGAAATGCATCCATAATTCAGTTGGAAGACTGAATTGATGAAAGGCCTCAGTCAATCCTACAGGGAGATCTGGGAGAGTCCTTAGGAATTGTTCCTCACCAAGGCAAGGGGCTGCAGCTTTGTACGGTCTATGTTGACCATTCACTGGCAGCTCCAGGGAGGGGTATTATCTTGGGTTGGGGATGGTTCCCTTCAACAGCAGTTAATCCAAGTACAGGGACAAAGTTGTGAGTCATCAGCAGACAACACTCTCAGAAGGTAGAAAAATCGTGCCTCAGTTCTGTAGGGGGGTCTGGATGTCATACCAGAGCACCCACCATGGGTAATATGGAGAAAAACTAAAATAGGTAAACTTTACAAACTCTGCCATTGCCCTTGTCCTTGGCACCTGTGAAGGGATAAAGAACTCTGGTATATTTGCTGTTGTTTCATGAAGTAAACATTTAAGAAGAGTCAATAAATGAATTGTGGAATTTGTTCTTTTTTTATTTATACATGACAGCGGAATGCATTATGATTCTGATTAAACATATAGAGCACAATTTTTCATATCTCTGGTTGTATACAAAGTATATTCACACCAATTCGTGTCTTCATACAGGCACTTTGGATAATAATGATCATCACATTCCACCATCATTTGTAACCCATGCCCCCTCTCCCTTCCCCTCCAACCCCTCTGCCCTATCTAGAGTTCATCTATTCCTCCCATGCTCCCTCTCCCTAATCCACTATGAATCAGCCTCCTTACAAAGATTTAAACCATCACCAGAGGTGACATATTTGGAAGAAAATAATGGTGCTTCAAGGGTAGACCCCAGTATATGAATCCCCTAATCCTTGGCTGGACTGCGGAAAACTTCCAGACTCTCTGAATTGTTTGTCCTTTGTGATAGAACTATAAGGCCAAACTCAAACTTTAATATTAGATTTCTTAGGTTAAAGATTTTTTTCTTTTGAATACTAAACAAATATTTTCTGTTTTCCCAGTTTCTAATTACTTAAATATTTTAATGCATGCATATTATATACATGTACATGCCTGTACATGGAATTTAAAAAAAAAATAAATATATGGAATAGTAATAAAGCAAATGACTAAAGCTGTCCACTCAACTCTGCAATACACCTCAACATACCTAACCTCTTAAAAAGTATATATGGCCTTCATTCTCATTACATTATAAAATGTAAGACCAAAGGTATGGGCAGTAGAACAAGTCAAAAAAAATTATGTGAGCTTATAATATCCTTATTATCCATGAAAATATATTCAAGGGATCTTTAACTCATTACTATAATGCAATTTAAATATATCATTATATTTTAAAAGTATATGTTAAAGATTTTTATCTTCTTTGACCCCTTGTTAGGCAAGCAGGAATTATTTTACAAATACTTCTGTACATGGAAACTGAGGCAGATGTTAAATTATTTTGTTAAAAAACACAAAACTGATAAGAAATCCTCCTAAGGCCTGACTGTGGTCTTTTTGCTTCAAATCTAATATTGTTAGTTATACCAGGTGGTCATCTATAAAAATAGTGTATTCTTGACCTTCAAAAGAATAGCTTGTTTTTATGTACTTAGAAGCATATTTCCCAATAGAGAATGTATAAAACAAATGAAAATTAATTTGGGTTGGGGTTTTAACTTTTTGAAAATGCAAATCACAGCCACAGATCAGACTTTCTCTCCTCTGGAGGATACCTCACTTATTTTCATCCTTGAAGCAAACACTGTGGGAAAATTAGAAAGAGCTGGTTCAGCTGATTTAAAGTTATCTGAGCAAGAACATTTCCTATGTTATGCTGAAGCAGAAAATGATTGAAGATTCAAATTTTGCAATTATTAGACTTTACTGAAACACAGGGCAGCATGAGGTTTTAAAGAATTGATTGATTCATAGTTTTAAAGTTAGAGACATTTCTATTTTTTTAAGAAGATAATTTACTATCTTTACTTTTTTTAATCTTCAGGAGGTGCTCTTCATAATGATGATTACCCTAGCTACCAAAGATTTTCTTTAGGCAAAAAGGAACCAGAGCAGTACACCTGTAAACACACCCAAACCCACAGTCCACGTGGAGGCTGACTTCAAAGCAGTACGAAACCCTGATAAAAATTAAACACAACACACTAATAATACTTCTTGATAATAGTACCTAACAATTATATAATACTTTGCACTTTCAAAGCATTTTATAATCGTTAATTAGTTTATCCACACAACACCCCTATGACTTATGCCAGTATTATTATCCTCATTTTAAAGATGAGGAAACTGAGATCCAAAATGATTACATACCTTGCCTAAGGTCACATAATGAATCAGTAGTAGGATCTGTACCTGAGTTCATTATTCTGTGTCTCATTTTCAGGACTAATATAGGGTATGGGAGGCCTGGAGTTCTGCAAATCATCTGCTTGAACTACAAACTTATTATTTTTCCCACTTATCTTCCTTTCTTCACTGATTTCTACAGAAAAAAAGGTTAAGAAATTAAGAATCTGCCCTTGAAAATACCTAAGTACATACTGAATTCATTTAAATTCAAGAAAAAGAAAAACCAGTGTATTAAGGATATCATATGCTCTCCCATTTTATGTCAGTAGGACAGAGGTATTTGTGGTGGGTCACTAGATGGTGTTCTGTTTTGAATAAAGAAATTGACATTGATGCCCAGCCCTACCCTGAAGCTAAAATTAACATAGTCTCCTTGATCCTTGCTCCCAAAGGACTATTCACTAACACCAGCACCACTACCAATAGTCAAATGCACCAATCAGCAGCATGTAGGTAATTTTTTTTCTTCTCCCATCATAGTAAAAATATTGCTCCTACTTTGAGGACATATAAATTCTGCAAATCAGAACTGTTATTTTAACTTTTGCAAATTTATCCTAATATATTCCCAATCAGAATTCATTAGAATTAGAATAGGCCAGGATGTGTTGCAGACAAACAACTTTCAAATCTCAATGACATAACACAAATCTTTTCTTTTTTGCTCATTATACATGTCCATCTTAGGTTGATGGAGACTATTTTCTATTCACTTAGATTGACAGATCCATGATCATTCTGACAGGAGTAAAGAATATCCACATTTCACATTAAATTTTAAAGCTTCAAATGGAAGTGATGCACCATACTAACTTATACTTCATTGGTCAAAGCAAATTATATAACATGGATAATTTAAGTGGGCAGAGAAATGTAATGTTACTATGTGGACAGAGGAGCAAAACCAAACACATGGGTATCACAATAATGACTCCACAGTTCTTGTTACTGAGCATTGCAAGTATATTTTATTGTATTTTACTAGACATAAAAAATGTGTCCCCAGCAACACACACACACACACACAAATGAATGGAGAAGTACTTAAATGAGTTAGTTCTTTAAAATAGAAAACTAGCTTGTAAAAATAGTTTACCATTACCCTTTAATTAGATTTCTAATGTAAGTTCTAGATATCTTTGAAGCAACCTAAGTAGTCTTGTTTATGGTTCTTGATCTTTAGATTAAAAAGAACAATTCTTGCAGAAAAACAGATGAGGTTAACATAAATATATCTTTACTAATAAACAGAGAGTAGTTTGTGTTTACCCATAGTTCAGACAGAGAATCATATTTTTCACTAAGAAGAGAAAATTTTGAAGACATAGAGAAGAGTAAACTCTCAAATATAAGCTCATCTCTGAAACAGGAGGCAGGCAGGTGATATATTATCAAAGTGAGTCATTACTCCAAGAGATTTCTTGTAAACTTTAACCAACAAAAGAGGAAAGACTGGCCACTTGGAAGCATATACTAATAATGGAGGACAAAATATAAATCATTTTTAAAAACTGTGTTGAATTGGTAGTTAAGAGAGAGAAACAAGAAGAGTGGGTTGCCAACCAGACCAAGGTTGAGTTCTAATCAGCCAGGAGAGTACTCCAACTGACAATGTCAAACAAGGTAGATCAGGTAATAGGACTGGATGATATATGACTAAAACTTCCCAACAAGCTTGATTTATCCTCCTTTGAGAAATATTCAGGGACCTTAACCAGATAAAGTCTAAATTGAAATTTCTTTGCAAAGCAATAAAATCGAGACACTCAAGTGTCTGTACCTCAATTACTTTTTCCCAAGGTTTTAGAATGGAAGGAGATTGTGCACAGTTCTGAGACTTCACAAAGTGACTAGTTGGGAAATAACAGTATTACAGTATAGCTCATTTTGAAATAAGGCTCATTTGAGCTGTTCTTAAATGAAACACCCTAGATACTAACTTAAAGTAGGAAAAGTTCTTTCATAATGACAAATTACAGGATGATCAGTTCATCCATTTCATTTTTGTAAGAGAGGAGAAAAAGAAATTATAATAATATTAAGGCATACAACGTCCCACAGCTGAGTCCCCTGGAATGCAGTGTTTATATCATTCTGGGACCTCCTTTCAAGGTTAAGAAGCTACAAGTATGACTTAATTTTCCATTTTGTTCAAATCCTAAAAATGCTCGCCTTGAAAATTAAATAACTGAAGGTGACCTTATACTTAACATAATTTTCAGGGGCTCAGAAGTCCTTCTGCTCAAAATAATAACTATTCACCAAAATCCATTTAAAGAGAATTAGAGTTTAATCCTACAAACTACAGATACTTCAGGAGTAGGTGACATGTAATTGGAGAAACCAACATTGTGAAATAAATGAGCATTTGTGACAGGGATAGGGAAGATGGAGGGAGAATAAGTACTCTGAAGCCCTACAAGTTATGGCTATAAAGCGAAGATACTACTGAGTGGCATTTTGAGGACAAACAGTTGTTTTACAGCTTTGCCTAGCCCCATCTAGGAGAGCACTCCAAGATGTCTGGCCCAGGCCACAGATGTGCTTTTCTTGATGGTGAGGACAAGATGACATGCCATTGTCTGGAAAGCCCAGAGAGGAACACAAAAATAGAGGATTCAAATAAACCTGAACAAACTACCTTCATGTACTACCAATGATTTATGCAAAACCTAGGTCACTTTCATCTTTTATTTGTCTAATCATGGATCAAAGCTGCTACTATATGGGCCCTCCTCTCCTCCTCTCCATTATTGTGACTTTCCTCACTTCAGTTTTCTCATCTACTGACCGTCCATCCTACATTATACACACAGAAACCTTGGGTCTTCTGTCAAACCTGTCAGGTCGACATGCACCTGGCGTCCTAGTCCTACATCCCTCCAGGACAATGTAATCTCCAGCTTCCTACCTTTCTTTGGTGTTCCCTCCTGATGTTAGTTCTTAGTGTTCAGTTTCATTGACTTGCTCCTTTATCTGACAGATTCCAAGTTCTGCCCTCACATATTTTTTTCATATTCCTACCAGATTTATCTTATTCATTTTTTTTTGTACCAGGGATTGAACCCAGGATGCTTGACCACAGAGCCACATTCCTATTCCTTTTTATATTTTATTTGGAGACAGGATCTCACCAAGTTGCTTAGGACCTTGCTAAATTGCTGAGGCTGGCCTTGAACTTGGGATCCTCCTGCCTCAGCCTCCTGAGCCTCTGGGATTACAGGTGTGCACCACCATGCCTGGCTTATAAATCTTTTTAAAGCACACTGAAACATCTTCATCTTTGCTACTGAATGATAATCAAATTAGGTCTAGCTGTCTAGTAGGGTCTTCTCGATCCATGAGCATCTAAGAAATCTACGTGTCTTATTTCCCCAACTTTACCTCTATTGTTTTCAATACCTGAAATATCCTGCATCTCATCTCAGCCTCTCAAAATTTTACCTACTCTTAAACATCAAATTTTAATGGAGTCCACTTAAGAAAGCAATATTCAATGTACACTGTCACTTCTTCCTCCATTTAATAAATATAATCGCCTTCTTTTTTTGTGCCAGGGTAACTTTTGTTGTTGTTGTTGTTAATCTCTTCTATTGCATATAGTGGAAATTGTAATACTTCACTAAAATTCCCTTTTAAGGAATGAAGCATATATTTTTCTATCTGGTAACAGAACTGCCAGAAGACCCCCTGAGCTGTACATTATTTGTGGGGATTGAGCTAAAGAAACATGCCTCATTCAAGTTTGATACTTCCAACAGTAGCTGCATCCAAGTTTTAACCTAGGTGAATTAATAAAAACCCAGCCTTCCTCTGCCCAATTTAGGATAACTCTAAAGAACCATTCCCACCTCAGAGCTCTTAATAAGGTTGGCCTAAAACTTCACAATGAATACATCAAAATTTAACTTCTTCCCTTGCATACTTATGCTTCTTTCACGTTTCCCTTTCCTCACTCACACATAGGTGTTGTCTGAGAGCACCAACAAACACATTGCATGCTCTATCTTGAAGTCCACTTCCTAGGGAATACAATTTGCAACATAGTATTTAAATATAGTCAACTTCCCTACTATTCAAATAATGTAAGCATTTGTTTATGTTCTGCATCATTCATTAAACTATAAACTCTTCAGAACAGGAATTGCATTTTGAAATCATACATGCCTGCAATGTTTAGCATCAAGCCTCTAGTGTGTAACATGTATAAATGAATAAATGAGGGAATGAATAATTAATGATGAAAATTAGCACCTCTGTAGTACTGCAAGGTCTTTACACATCTAAAAACTCATCAACATGTTTTCTGTAATTGATAGTATTTAATGAGCATTAGTTACAAATAAGGCCCTGAGCTAGCTGCATTGGGGAGAAGAGAATAGTCAATATGGTATTCCTCCCGTATTAATGAGGATACATCCCAAGACCCCCAGGGTATTCCTGAAACCACAGAGGGTACAAACTCTACATATACCATGGTTTTCCTATATACATATATACAATGAAATTTAATTTATAAAATCAGGCACAATGTGATCAACAATAGTAATTAATAATAAAATAGATAAATTAAAATAATATACTATAATAAAAGTTATGTGAATTTTTTCCTTCTCTCTCTCTCTCTCTCTCTCTCTCTCTCTCTCTCCACAATGTGGGTAGCACATATAGTGTGGATATTATAGACAAAGAGATGAGTCACATCCTAGTCATTATACTACTCAGAATGGCAATATGAAACTTCTAAATTGTTTCTTTTTTGAATTTTCCATTACTATTTCCAGACTATGGTTAACATAGGATAATTTAAACTGCACAAAGCAGAACCATGGACAAGCAGGGCTACTATAATAAAATTTCTGCCTTCAAGAAATTTATAATTTGGTCAGCAGGACATTACATTTATGAGAGTGATTCCCAAATCTGACTTCTCATTAGATCATCTGAGGAGCTCTTTTTTTTTTTTTTAACTTTTTTTTTTAGTTGTAGATGGACACGATACATTTAATATATTTATTTATTTTTATATGGTGCTGAGGATCAAACCAAGTGCCTCACATGTGCTAGGCAAGCATTCTACTACTGAGCTACAATCCCAGCCCCACCTGAGGAGTTTTTAATGTCACCCCCCACTGCTGGACCGCATCCCTGAAGATTCTGAATTAATTGGTGAGGTGTGCAACAGGTGGGGACCAAACTTTCAGGTCATTCTAATGTTTCATCTAAGTAGAAAAACCACTGAATTCCGTGGTTCTAAACCACTAAATTCTTGTCTGTTCTAAAAACTGTTCTAAGTGCTTAGTCTAAATTAACTAATTTTATCCTCGTAACATTATGTGAAAATTACTATAATTATCATCATTTTTATAGACAAAGATTGAAGTAATTTTCTCAAGGTCACACAGCTGGTTAGGAATAGAATTAGAATTCAAACCACAAAACTAAGGCTCTGAATTCATGGTTCTTAACTACTCTGTCACCTTATTTGTGGAGATGGAGTGAAAAGTAATCTAATTTATGTAAGTATATTATATATAAATATTTTGTCATTTGAAAATGGGACAGCCTCTGTAGTGCAAATAGCAACAGTGACAATAACCACCTCTGACATTTGGATGGTACTTTAAATATTAGAGTAAGAAGGACATGCTGCTTCATATTTGAAGGTAAGCTAAGAACAATGATGGGCGGGTTTACATGGGCAGGTGGAGTGAAAATAAGCCAGATAAAGAAACTTGATATTTGTTTAGGACTGCAAGTTGTGGTTGGAAGTGGATTCCTATTTAATTGTCCTGTAGTATAAATAAAATACTCTATAGTTTTTTAATATGTGTTTTGCTTCACTGAATTCATTTACTGTGTCAAAATAATTTTAGGATACTCACTCCCTCACATTCATGAGCAAGTGACACCAAGCAAAGGAAAGAGGACAACGGGAAGACACATGAACCAGAGGAAAACATTGGGGGGTATTCTTTCTGCACTGTATTTCTTTATCTTCTCAATATTTTCCTCTCTCCCTACCAACCTTCTCTTATCTCTGTAGTTAACAGACTTACAAATAGATGTTAATTAATAACCAGATCCTTACATTTTTCTTTGTTTCGTTTCCATTGCTCTCATCCTCGCTTGCTAAGCTATCTTTTTCTTCTTCCCATTCATTCCTCCCGCTTTGTTTCTCTCCCCATAAACATTAACCAAAACAAAGAGAAGCATCTCCTTGCCCCCAAACAAATCCTTCTATCAGGGAAATAAGAGCCCCCCAAAAACATGTCTATAAATCTTTATTAAGTGTAGAGCATGATTTTAGAGAAGGCATATGGATCATAACAGTCTCCTGGCTCTATATGTGTATTTTTCAAATGTATTTATGTATCACAAACATACTTCAACTGATAGAGGTAGAGGAGACTGTAATAACCACTTTCAAATCTTTTATGTTAGAAATGGGACCTGAACATAAATTCCTGATTCTTGTTCAATATAGTTTCTATTCTACCATTGTTTTTTAAGACTCTTCTAAAATTAGGCTCAAAATTAATATTTGGGAAGGATTGCATAGGTCTCCAATGAGAATTATAAAAATCAAAATATTATTTTTAAGCTCTTACTCAGGAAGATTCAACAACTCAGCACCTTTAAAACATAGCTTAGAATATTTTAAACAACAGTAAAGTACAAAAATGGAAATTATATAAAGACATAGATATACTGTAAGGCACAAGTGATTTTTTTTTGTTAAGTGTTTGCCCCCCCCCATATTTTGCAAACCATGTCAAGAGCTTTGTAATGTTTTGAACAACTAATAAAAAAAAACAAAGTCTTATATAATATTATTACTATTTTATGATTCTTTTTAAAAATTCATATAATATATTTTAAATTCACCATAATTAGAAGTATTTAAATATCTTTATTAGGGACTTTCTCCCATTTCATAACTTACCAAATATATTAAAATATACCACATTCTACATTAACACAATGCAATAGGTGACTATGAATGAGGTAAGATGAGCTGCTTTTGAGCAACTAAAATAATGCAACACTGTGCAATCTTATTTTTACATTTGCCTTTGTAGCCTACACATCCACATCTAGGCCCTGTTCTCACATATTTCCACAGGCCCAAAATCAATTGGAAAAATTTACCTGGTGAAAAATTACAGCAAAATGTTATGTTTGTTATCATATCCATAATGCCTAGAATTTTCATAAAAGGTAATGGAAAGGTATCAATAACCAAAATTAAGAAGTTACCTATAAAATTTAAACATTTTACAAATTTTATAGTGTTAAAATTAGCCTTTTTAATCTTCAATTTTTGGTATCTAAATAGTTTTATCTGTTTGTCTGCCTATCTACCTATTATGGGGATCAAAAGCCTGATTTTTATGACCCATGAATTAAGTACTTGATAAGTGAATACTGTGTTAATTGTATTTAACTTGTTTGGTGTTTAAACATCTGGCTAGATAATTTGCACCTAAAAATCTCTATAAACAACACAGAGTTCTTAACAATTAAATACCAGTATTTTTAAATGCCAATTTGAATAGAACTGCAAAATCTGAGGCAGGCAAGAATAAAAGACCACATTTTTACTTCCTTTCACATATAATAATCTCCTACCTCTTTTTAGAAAAACTGACATTGCTTACACTTTAAATGTTAAATGAGTACCTGAATAATTCACTGTATAATTTAAAATGATAACATTTTTAAAGGTTGCTAATTTAAGAAGAGAAAAAATCATTAGGTAAATGAACTAAAGTATAGGATTTTTAGAAGCCTAATATTTCAGCCATAGTACTATGACCTTAGTTACTGGGGTTAAAACCCACATTTTAGATACAAATTCTACAGATTTACTAAGAAATCCAGAATGATGCTTTCATTATTATAGGTAAGAATGCTGAGGAAAAACAATCCATGAGCAGACCCAGGACTACAGAATGCCCACTGCATGTCAGGCTTTGACGCAGGCCCTAGGTTATAGCATAAACTTGAGATGCTATCATTTTTCCCTTTTAAAGGCCAAATTCTTATTTTTTAATTATGTATTTTAAAGTTTCTATTTTATGAACTTTAATAATTAGGAGATTATAACCACCCCGTCCCCAAAACTAGTCGGGACACTGTTGATCTCTGAACATAATGAAGACAGTCACAAACAGGAGCAATGCAACTAAATAACCACTAAACTTAAATTTTTACCAGGCTTGTGCAAGAAATAATAATTGCTGACATTTGTTTTAGACTATGTGCCAGACATTATTCTAATATTTTACTTATATTAGAGCATTCACTCATCAAAGCTTTTATCGGTATCATTTTACAGATAGGAAAACACAGATTCCAAATAGCTATATAAATAGTCCACACTCTTACAGATAAAAAGTGGCTTGGGTGGGATTTGAATCCAGGCAGTTTGGCACTATAGAACATACTTTTAACCACCACACCATATGCTGTATCCTACAAAAAAATTGAAAGTCAAGTATTCCAGGAATATAAGCCTAGAAGCAATGCAGTTCCAACAAAGCCCTCTATGAAATGCCTAAAATAAATTTCTAAAAAATGTTGGTTAATATGCAGCTTTAACACAGAATTAACTATAGATTTTCTTTATTACTTAGTGCTTAAATTACAGACTAAAGTAACAGCATTATCTAGTATACATTAACAGTCACAAAGAATAATAACAATAATAATAAAATACCTTACATTTGCATACTTATACCATTTTCAAAGCATTTTCATCTGAATTCAATTTGACTTCTATTATTATTATTAGTAGTAGTAGTAGTAGTATTAGTATTATTATTACAAACGTATGTTCTTACATACACTATTTTGAAAAAAGAAACCTTCAAACAATGCTAGGCGTTACTGATTAAATTTTTTTTCTTTTTACTTCCAGAATCATCTAAAATAGATAATAGGAAAAAGAAAATGTGTATTCTGACCCAAATACAACATCCACAACAAGTAACCACTGTAATAACTTACCAATAAAAGATATTTTTTCCCAACATTCAAAGAATACTCATTTGTGAGCTTATTCCAACACAATTGCAGACCTGAGAAATGAACTCATCAGTAGATAAAAAAGAAACCCCAGGTAGAAATGGAAAATTATCAGAAACTAGAATTATAACAAAGAGTAGGAGAAACTTAACAGTGATAAATATTTTATTCATTGAGGAAAATTAAATAGTATATTATGTTCTCTTGGAAAGTGAAGTAAAAATCCCTATGCTACTTTATGTGTGCATTAACTTAAAGACACTTAGGTACAATACACTGCAGAAGGCCCATAGATGAAATGGATATCTCTCAGAAAAACTGTTAATGAAATTGTTTTTAACATTGTTTATTGTTTAAAGACATCCTACTGCAAACCTGGTCCTAAAATAAATGACACATCTTGTTAATTTTGTTTTGCTGCTGTTGTTGCTCCTTTCTTTGTTTGCTCAATCAGATTATCTCAAAGCAGACTGCACAGTCTTTGAATCTGGTTATAGAAAGAGCCTATGTATTGCAGCCTGAAATGTAAAGACAGAGAGTCTGGTAAGACTCTGCAATATACATGAGTTTTAGGCAAGCTTTAAGAAATAAGAAGACAGAGAAACAAAAAACTTCTGCATCATTCACTGGAAAAGGATTAAGCTCTTGAGGATTTTTTGCTGATTAATTCCACGTGTTAAAACACTGATTCTTGGGATTTTCTCTCAACAACAACAACAAAAATTTCATTCCATTCCATAGCCCATGACCCTGGTCAAGTTATTCAAAACGAGTCACTGATCACAAGGCAAATGAAGGAAGATGAAGATATCTGTTTCCACACACATTCATCACTTTCTCTGGAACCACAACTCTGAACACATGATTTACTGAGAATTGGCTAATTGTGTAATCTTCAAGTGCTTTAAGTATTTTTGCAAAAAAAGAATAAAGCTTCATAGTATTTGGTATTACAAAAATTGCAATGCAAATCAAAGTCATTTAAGTTCAGAATAGGAAAGATCATCTAATAAAGATGTACACTGTAACTTCTTAAGTAATCACAAAGCACAAACAACACAAAGGAGGGAGAGGTCACCTTTCCACACCTATCCCCCACCTACTGTATATCAAATCAGCTAATCCCCTAACATATCTTCCCCATCTCGGTAAATAGCAACAAAACCTTCTCAATTGTTCAGGTCCCAAATCCAGGAATCATCCTTGACTCATCTCTTTCCTCATTATCAATGCAACAGCAACTACTAGTACCTCACTTTTATTACATGTTTGAATCTTCCAAGTTTTCTGTTTCTTTTTTAAAAATATATATATTTTTAGTTGTAGATGGACACAGTACCTTCATTTTATTTATTTTTATGTGATGCTGAAGATCAAACTCAAGCCTCACAAGTGTTAGGCAAGCACTCCACCACTGAGCCCCAACCCCAGCCCCCAATTTTTCTGTTTCTAATGTTATAGCTGCAACTCAAACCACCAGTGTCTCTTACTTCTTCAAAAGTATCTTGATATACTTTCCAGATTTAACTCTTTTTCCCAGAAAGTGCTTCATAAAATTTTGAGAATATGTTGACTCCTCTGCTTATAAGGCTTCTAATGGCTGCTCTTTGTTATAATGAAGAAATCACATTACTTTCTGAGTCACTCAGAGCCTACCTAACCAGGAGAATACCCCTTAGGTACTCCATTTCCCCCCAGGCAAAACTCTGACATCTGGAGAAATTTTTGTCACAACTATAGAGGTGAGGGAGTAGTATTATTGGTGGGTAGTGGGTAGAGAGTAGGAATGCTGCTAGCTTTCTATATTGAGCAGGACAACCTCCAACAACAATTATTTGTCCAAAAATAACACTGCCGAGGTCAAGAAACTCTGGTATACAATTTTTACAGGGGGCTGAGTTTTTACACCTGGCATTGTAGGCCAACATGGAAGAAGAAAAAACTTTTTTCCCCCCTTCAATTCCCTTTTTTCCGAAAATAGCAAAATAGTATTCATTGAAATTTATAGATTCAAGGGGAAAATAATAGTACAGAGTCCACACAGTGGTTATATTGTGAAATCATACATTATTGGTAAATATTTTCTAGTTAATTTTAATAATGACAATTAAAAATAAGTCAACTAAATAAAGGGAAGGGAGAGGTTGGGAACAGGGAAGACAGTGGAATGAATCTAACATAACTTTCCTATGTAAATATATGAATATGCCACAGTGAATCTCACCAGCTTGTACATCCATAAGACTGGAGTCCTAATTAGAATAAGTTATATTCCATGCTTGTATAATTATACCAAAATAGATTCTACTGTCATGTATAACTAAAAAGAACCAATGAAAAATACTATAGTATAAACCTAGCAAATAATTTCCCAGCAAATGAGAGTAATTAAATGTTTTCTTCAATTGAAAATAAACATAAGTCACTAGTTGTCCACCATGGTAAAAGACACCTCCCTATTGTTTTTTTTTTTTTTGTCTTCTGCTTCTATCTTTTCTTTACATAGCTTCTATGTGTGACCTTTTGTTCTTCCTTGGGATTTGTCTCAACTTGGAAACAAACTGTGGCATGAATTTATATATGCTTACTGTTCCCATAAATATTTGCCATTCATAAAAATTCTAGCAAAAGAATGTTCCAGCCTAATTGTTCTGCAGTGTCATCACAAGGGAAATCTATTTTATTCGAGGAAGGAAATATATTATCACTAATGGAAACAAAAAGCATTAAATCGAGGAATACAGGAGATTTGTCTGAAGGACAAGGTGTGAAGTGGATGAAACAAAAAGGAGGAGGCTACCAACAGTTTTTACTCTCCTCACCACAAGAGCAGTGTAATGAGGACAGAATTGGGGTTCCTAAAATGAAAGTGCCATAGAGGCAGAACTTTTGCCCTGGGACTCTTCTCCCTATCACTCTAGTCCTTGGCTACCTCTTCATGTTAAAACAGGCCACCAACTCCTATTCAAGAAGTTTGAAGCAGTTGTGCTTCAGAATTCAGACTTTTGGAGATTTTAGGAAGATTATCTAGTGCATATATCACATGCTGCATAGCACCTCCGGTGGAATCTGGGGCAGCATCCTGTAATCAAGTACTTTCATAATTTATAAGTAAAACCTATTAATATTCAGATAAAAATGCTAAATAATAACTATAAATAGTTCCATATTAGTTGTGAAAATATTTTGTTTCTTAGAGATTTTTGCATTTTGAAAATCAAATTACAGAACTGCGGATGAAGAGTTTTGTACCTTTACCTGTGTGATGAAGAAAGACATGTATCAATGAAATAAATTGTCATTAATTCCACTTTGGGAAAAAGATGAGAATAGAGTTGGAAATTGTAGACAAAACACAAAATTATGAGGTATGAACTTAGGTTCTCATCTCTCTATGTTGGAAAATTGCTTAGGTGCTTCACAGCTGCTTTCTCTCCAGTTCACAATAATATGCAATGGACTAAAACTCAATTTTGATTTTGGGCAACTTGAGCATCACTATTGGGTACCTCCTCTATATGAAAGGAACTCAGAGCTTGAAAACAGAGATCCCAGTTTACTCTAAGGCCTAGATTCCCCTTCTTATGCCCCGCTGAAACCAAAGGCATCCAGGTAGAAGATTGTGTTGGTCAACATGAAATTCAATTTGCTTCCCAAAAAGTGTAAGAATGCTATTTCAAAATGTAAATACTGATTTCTTGAGGAAAGTGAGACTATGAGTTCCTGGAATTTTGTGTGTACAGAAGCTCACTATTTATTCCAACATAATGTGTATTACTGATATAACAGAACTTTTTTAATGAGTTTTTTTTCAAAGTTAAACAAGTGTTTGTAAATAAAAGTACATAGCATGAAGTGAACCCACTCTAATTAACAAGCAAATTAAAGCAACAAAAAATCATGAAAATAAAACACACAGAAAGGGTGTGTGTTGTTAAAAATTCGAAACTTGATAACCAAATGAAAGAAAATTCACTTTTCTTAATTTTAAGAGTTTATATGCTATAAATCAATTAACATTATTATTGGTGCAGGAAAAAAAACTAAATAGATCCGTTAGATATATAGTTATAATCTCTGAAATAAAAAAAATTATAAATTATTGCCAATGATATTTCTAATGTCTCTATAAGCACTAAATCAGAGAAGCTCCTATTTTTCAGTCTTAGGGTTTAATTTAATGGGGTAAAATAATAATCATAATTTTAATGGCACTAATTTAATCGGTGGTGACAATACAGGTGATGTTTATTGTTTGTTCATAAAGTGCCTGCAAATGTTGTAATCATGCTACATACATTTTCTTTAAAAATATCCCCAAGGATCTTTTGAGGAATGTGGTATTATTATTGCTATTTTGGATATGATAAAACTGAGGCTAAGAGGATAGATTACTCATGCAAGTTCGCTCAGAATAATAACAGAATTGAGATTTGACACATATGTTTTTCTCACTCCACAGCCCATTTTTTCTAACTACTAAAGCATTTTTATTTAAATGGATATCAAAAGAATAAGGACTGTTCAATTCATTTGCTTAAACTTAAGAAACTTTCCAGTATTAGCTTAGGCTATGTTTATAAACAATATCAAATAGTTAAATTCACTTGTTTAAATTTAAGAAACATCTTAGTATTAGTCTAGGTCACACTTAAAAACAGTCACAATGGTCTAATCTGTTTTAAACTTAAAAATTACTTGCACATGGAATATCCCTGTGAGCTGAAATGAGATTTCTAGCCCCAAGGACAACCAAACAAAGGTGAATAAAATATTTCGTTCTATTATTCCTGGATACTATGATTAAGCAAAATAAATTGTGCATATATAGTTACAAATAGGAGTATTCCATACTCTGTAACAGGTATTGTTTTCCCAGTTACTTTTCTTTACAAGAATGATCACAATTTTTGTGAAAAAAAAATTTTTTCAAGAATTTTAGAAGTAATTCTTGGAAAACTGCTTATATTAAGTCAATGAGTCAAGTTTCAGTGGATTCTTTAAAAGGAAAAAAAATTATAAATGCTGAAAGAGCATAAGAAGCCACTAAAGCAGTAAGAGTAAAGTATATTCCTGAATAAATATTTTAATAGTAAGTGAAAAAAAAACTAAATTTCAAAAGGCCTTATAACATAGGGCAAATCCCGTGGTTGTTAGTGTCAGAAAATCTAACTTACAGTGTGGGCTTTCACTCTGTTATGAGTTTTTTATCAGTAATTTTAAAGACCTAACCACTGGCACCTGTGAATGTGACCTTATTTGGAAGTAGGCTCTTTACAGATGATCAACTTAGATAGTCATTAGAGTGGATCTTAATCCAATTCGTCTCATATTCTTATAAGAAAGAGATGTTTGGACACAGACAGGTAGAGAGAGAAGGCAATGTGAAGATACAGACGGCATATCACCTACGAGCCAAAGGGAACTCCTCAGACTACCCAAAGCTAGGAAAACAGCTCTGAATAGATTCTCCTTCAGATTATTTTTATTCAGAAAGAATCAAATCTGCCAACACCTTGACTTCACACTTCAGCAACACCATAAGACAATAATTTCCATTGTTTTTTTTTTCTTGTTTAATTTTTTTAATTATTTATTTATTTTAATTAGTATATATGAGAGCAGAATGCATTTTGATTCATTATACACAATTGCAGCACAACTTTTTATTTCTCTGATTGTACAGGATGTAGCGTTGTGCCATATGTGTAGTCATACATGTACCTAGGGTAATAATGTCCATCATATTCCACCGTCTTTCCTGCTCCCATACCCGCTTCTCTCCTCTCACTCCCCTCCCTCCCCTTTGCCCAATCAAAGGTCCTTCATTTTCCCCATGCCCTCCCCCATTATGGATCAGCATCCACTCATCAGAGAGAACATTCAGCCTTTGATTTTTTGGAGATTGGCTTACTTTGCTTAGAATGATATTCTCCAACTCCACCCATTTACCTGCAAATGCCATAATTTTATTCTTTTTTAATGCTAAGTAATTCCATTGTGTATATATACACAGTTTTTTATCCATTCATTGAAGGGCATGTAGGTTGCTATTGTGAATTGAGCTGCTATAAACATTGGTGTGGCTGCCTTACTACAGTATGCTGATTTTAACTCCTTTTGGTATGGGCCAAAGAGTAGGATAGCTGGGACAAGTAGTGGTTCCATTCCAAGTTTTGTAAGAAATCTCTATACTGCTTTCCATAGTGGTTGCACCAATTTTCAGCCCCTCCAACAATGTTTGAATGTGCCTTTCTCCCCACATCCTCACTAACTCTTATTGTTGTTTGTATTCTTGATAACTGCCATTCTGACTGGTGTGAGATGAAATCTTAGTTTTGATTTACACTTCTCTAATTGCTAGTGATGATGAACATTTTTACATATATTTGTTGATCGATTATATATCTTCTTCTAAGAAGTGTCCATTCAGCTCTTTAGCCCATTTATTGGTTGGGTTGTTTGTTTTATTGATGTTAAGTTTTTTGAGCTCTTTATATATCATGGAGATTAGTGCTCTACCTGTCATGCGTGTGGCAAAAATTTTCTCCCAAAGTGTAGGCTCACTCTTCACCTCATTGATTGTTTCTTTTGCTGACAAAAAGCTTTTTAGTTTGAATACATCCCATTTATTAATTCTTGATTTTGTTTCTTATCCTTTAGAAGTTTTGTTAAGGATGTCAGGGCCTAATCCAATGTGATGAAGATTTGGGCCTACTTTTTCCTCTGTTAGGTGCAGGGTCTCTTGTCTAATTCCAAGGTCCTTTATACACTTTGTGTAGAGTTTTCTGCATGGTGAGAGATAGGGGTTTAGTTTCATTTTGCTGCATATGAATTTCCAGTTTTTCCAGATCATTTGTTGAAGAGGCTGTCTTTTCTCCAATGTATGTTTTCAGTGCCTTTATCTAGTATGAGATAACTGTATTTATGTGGGTTTGTTTCTGTATCTCCTGTTCTGTACCATTGGTCTACATGGGTGCCAATTCCATTCTGTTTTTGTTACTATAGCTTTGTAGTATAGTTTAAGGTCTGGTATTATGATGCCTCCTGCTTCACTCTTCTTGCTAAGGATTGCTTTGGCTATTCTGGGTCTCTTATTTTTCCAAATGAACTTCATGGTTGCTTTTTCTATTTCTACAAGGAATGACATTGGGATTTTAATGGAAATCACATTGAATCTGTGTAGGACTTTGGGTAGTATGGCCATTTTAACAATATGAATTTTGCCTATCTAAGAGCATGAAAGATCTTTCCATCTTCTAAGGTCTTCTTCAATTTCTTTCTTTAGTGTTCTGTAGTTTTCATTATAGAAGTCTTTTACCTCTTTTGTTAAATTGATTCCCAATTTTTTTTAAGCTATTGTGAATGAGGTAGTTTTCCTAATTTCTCTTGCAGAGGATTCATCACTGATCTGTAAAAATGCATTTGATTTATAGGTATTGATTTTATATCCGGCTACATTGCTGAATTCATTTATTAATTCTAGAAGTTTTCTGGTGGAGTTTGGATTCTCTAAGTATAGAATCATGTCATCAGCAAATAATTGTAGTTTGAGTTTTTCTATTCTTATTTGTATCCCTTTAATTTCTTTTGTCTGTCTAACTGCTCTGGCTGTAGTTTCAAGGACTATATTGAATACAAATGGTGAAAGCGGGCATCCCTATCTTGTTCAGTTTTTAGAGAGAATGCTTTCAATTTTTCTCCATTTAAAATGATGCTGGCCTTGTGTTTAGCATAGATAGGTTTCACAAAGTTGAGGTATATTCCTACTATCCCTAGTTTTTCTAGTGTTTTGAACATGAAAGGGTGCAGTATTTTGTCAAATACTTTCTCTGCATCAATTGACATAATCATATGATTCTTACTTTTAAGTGTATTTATGTGATGAATTATATTTATTGATTTCCTTATGTTGAACCATCCTTTCATCCCCGAAATGAACCCCTCTTGATCATGGTGCACTATTTTTTAATATGTTTTTGTATGTGATGTGCCAAAATTTTATTGAGAATTTTTGCATCAATGTTCATCAGGGAAATTGTTCTAAAATTTTCTTTCCTTGATGTGTCTCTGCCTAGTTTTGGTATCAGGAATGATACAAGCTTCACAGAATGAGTTTGGAAGGGTTCCCTCCTTTTCTATTTTATGGAACAATTTGAGGAATATTGGTATTAATTCTTCTTTGTAGGTCTTTGTAGGTTCTACAACTTAGCTGTGAATCCATATGGTCCTGGGATTTTCTTGGTTTCTTCTATTTCCTTGCTTGAAATTGATCTGTTTAAATTATGTATGTCCTCTTGACTCAGTTTGGGTTGATCATATGCCTCTAGAAATTTGTTGGTGTCTTCAACATTTTCTATTTTACTGGAGTATAAATTTTCAAAATAGTTTTAATTGTCTTCTGTATTCAATAGTATCTGTCACGATATTTCCTTTTTCATCACGAATTCTAGCAGTTTGAATTTTCTCTCTCCTTCTTTTCATTAGGGTGACTAAGTGTTTGTCAATTTTATTTATTTTTTCAAAGAACCCGGTTTTTGTTTTGTCATTTTTTTTGAATTGCTTCTTTTGTCTCAATTTAATTGATTTCTGCCCTGATTTTAATTATTTCTTGTCTTCTACTACTTTTGGTGTCAGTTTTTTCCACTGTACACTGACAAGGAATCTGTACCTAAAAGGGCAACCTAGCAATGGTGAATAAATATTAGGTGCAGAACTGTGCAAGATAAATCTATTATAGCAACACAGTGTGACAGTCAGAAGCAATAGTAGAAGCAAATAGCCCAACTCAAATTTCTTCTATAATAGGCAGTTTGAAGGTAAAATGCCACCTTTTGATTTAGTGAGCTTCACGATTCCTGAATAATTAAGTATAAGTGAAAATTTTTAGAAAGAAGAAACAAAATTTTTTGCTGTAGTGTTATGTATTTGCAGGAGTTATTACTTTGACAATTAAAATATAAGTGACTTTTCAGGCCAAACTCAAAATATGGGAAAGATCACATAGGGGAAATAAGGAAAAGATCACCCAAATCACAGGAGATAGAAGCATGGATCAAGGTTCAAGTGGCCAATGAAAGTGGTTAAGGTATCTAAGGCAAGGGAGCCTGGAAAAGATTAGAAGAATGCTGTTTTTATTGACTCTCAATTGCAGCAGGAGGCAAGTGTATGGTTACTGAATTAAAGTGTTTAGAAGCAAGGAAAGCATAAATAATAAGATATTTTAAATCAGATGACAAAGATTTGTCCAAATACTGCCAGTTACCAATTCTGGGATCTTGTCTAAGTCACTTAAGGTGCATATTGCTCAATTTCCTCATCTGTAAAATATTGATAACAATAATACTCTCCTTGTGAGGTTGTGAGTATGAAAAGGAATAATATCCATGGAAGTACTAAGAACATCATGCTTATAGCAGATACTTTAATTGTTATTGCTTAAATAAGATTATCTAGTAAAAACACCCATGAAGGTAATAATTACCCATTTTTCTTTTGAACCATCCTTCTTTTATAACTAAGAATTTAAACAACTTTAGAAGAACCTAGTTAATAAACATGAAATTGCAAATATTGGACTATGCCAAAAGTCTGAATTCTTCATTCTCTATATGTGAGCATACAATGAAAAAACCAGCTACTTCTCTTTCAAAGATACAAGGAGGAAAACAATCTTTAAAAGAAGCTAACCCTGCTACTGGCTATTGTGCACTTCTAGACTTGAGAAAGAACAAAAATTATCATTCCCTCCAGCTTCTTCGATGTAATTGGTACCATCATTCCCCTGGTCCAAACTGCAAACTGTTTCTCACCCTCTCTCTAGTGCCTCACTTTTCTATATTCCATCAGCTATTATGATGTAAAAACTCCTCAAGCCTGAGAAAGTTATAAGTCAGAGAATGGGAGAGATAAAATAAATGAAATACAAAGTAGTATTTCACAGTCTCTTAAAGAAATAAAACAACTATATGGTACAAACTAATCAGCAACCAATTTCCTGAAAATTTATTATGTAGTCTGCTCCATCCATAAAGTTAGATGCCTAAACCCTAGTAGTGACATATGTTGTCTCTTATATGTAATTAGGTAATGCTGGTCTCTCTTTGGTATGGGGAAATTAAGGCTCATTTCTCACCCTCACACGGTATTCCCGTTAGGTCAGTGAGACAGAATCATTCATTACCCTGAAATGCATACATGAAGATATCAAAAGGCCTTGGCTTTTTTCACTGGCCCTTTGTTAATTAAATTAATTTAGTAGGGGAGGGGAGAAGTCCTGACAGTATAATTTATTTAACTTTTAGATTTCTAAGGAATTATTAGGATGGTAGAGAGTAAGTGTTAAAAAATAAAGAAAGCTCATAAGGGAGAGGTAATTTTGCAGGATACATAACAATTTTTCATTTGAGATATCTGGAGTTTAAGGTGAAATCTTAGTTACAAAGCATATTCACAAATAGCTATTAGCCTATGGCTGGCAATACAAAGGGTGTTGCAAATCAATTTAATTCACCAAACTTTTATGCACAACTTTCTATGTGCTGTGTATTCTGCTAGTTATTGGGGATACTGCAGTGGCTAAGACACAATCCACGTTCTTAAGAAGGTTTGACAGTCAAGTACGAGAGACAGATGTGTAAATAAATTGTTTAAATATGGTGTGCTATGCTTAATCACCTGTTATAGAGTTACCCAGAAGAGGAAATAACTATTAAAGACGGGGTGCTAAAAACATCTTCTTTGGGTGAGGGAGAATAAAGGTCACTTTTTATTTTAACTGACATAACCTAGAAATTAGCTACCTAATGAATCAATCAATACAACAGATGAGAAAAATAATGGCTCAGACACACACACACACACACACAAAAGCAAAAGAATTTAAATAAGGAATGATTCCAGGCTGCTTGTGACTTCCACAGGCCTGAGGAAGTTTACATCTGTGGGTCTTTTTCTCCATTAAAATTTTTTTAAAATTGTATTTTACAACTGTATTGAAATAAATATACATTAATATCATTATTATGTATTTTATTCAAACTAAAAGTTCATTTTGTCCTTCTCACATTAAAAGCAATGTTCTTTTTAACTAAAATATTTTTATAGGTCCCTAAAAGCATTGTGGGTTTCCTACACTGTGCCTGCTGTGCCTAATGGATAAGACAGTCCTGGTGATTGATTTTAAGACACTATGTGCATTTCACATATATTATGCCATTTCACTCTCTATAATTCAGTGTTTACAGATAAGAAACGGGTTCAGGTTGGTAAGCAACTTTCCCAGGGTATCAAGGTCAACAAGACAGAATGTTCCAATTTAAAGCAAGCATTTGGATTAAAGTAAAGTTAAAGCTTTAATTTGGATTAAAGCTAAAGCTTGTGCTCTTTCTCCTGTATAACACATGGCATCAGCCCTCAATTTATCTTCAAAATGAGAAAATGGGTATGTGTGGAAGCAATGGCAGTAGATTGGGGCCACATGAGCCTTAAAAATGGAGAGGAGGGTAACAGACTACTATTATTAATACAAACACAATAACCAAATAAAGCATGGCTGGAAGTAATGCCTACTCATTTATTCAATATGATGCAACATGGACTAATGTTAGGAGCCTTGGATTTCAAGTCAAATCCTGGGTTCAAGTTCAGCTTTATAACTATTGTTTCATTTCTCTGAGCCTTGATTTCCTCATCTGTAAAATCAAAATAATACAATGTTGTGATGTTAAATAATTAGATCATTTAACATTTGAACAGTATTTAGAATTAGAACTGGCCCAGAGTAGGGACCTTGTGAAAATTAATGATCTTTACAAATTTTTATATTTTCAACATCTTCCAAAGTATCATTAGAATAACTAGCTCTATTTGGTGTATCTTTGGAGTCCTTTCAATGTAGTGCAGCTTCATTCATGTAGTCTTTTCAAAACGTGTGCACCTTTAGAGTATATATTTTTTACCAAAACAATACCTTTAATATAATGCCATGATTTGAGAGATGGACACAGAACTGGTAGTTTTTTTCCCATTATGTAACTGAGAAAATTAAGGTATTGAAAGAGTGCTTTGACGGAGATCTGTAGGTCATTCTGAATTTTTTATGTATATTGAATGGATAATGATGATCTGCTACATTTTAAAAACCTTAATACTTTTTCCTGAAAATATTAATTTCCTATCATGTCACCATTGTCCAGTAGTGTGGTGCACTCAATAGTGGACTTGTCCTATTCTCTAGCCTCTTACTTCCAAGTGATTCTTGAAAATGTCAACCTTTCTGTCCTTTCAACGTCTTAATTCAGCTCACAGACCTGTTCCTACTGCAGTGATAGACATCTGGGTGGCCGATGCCACCCTGCTTCTCATCACATAGGCCAAAAATCTCAGATCATATTGAAACCCTCCCCTATGCTCTTCCCAGGTGATACAGTGCCAAGACTTGTCAATTCCTCATCCACTGTGCTTCTTGCATCTGTTCCCACCTTCCTATTACTCCTGCCACTGTGTGCGACATTCAGGGCTTTATTAAATCTGCCCCTCACTGTTAGAATTCAATTACTGCCTCCTGACACATAGCACATAGCTCTGCTTCCCATCCCTATCTCTTCAGCCACCCTACAAACTGCTGCTGAAAGAATCTGCCTACAGATGGGAATCCAAGCAGCTCAGTTTAACATTTCAGACTCCCTACAATCTGGTCTCTACCTACTTTTCCAGCCCTATCTCCCCCTAATGCATCTCATATGCCACAAACAAGGGTATGTACAGCATGGTCCCACACTGGTGACTATGCTCCTGCTGTTGGACTACCTGGATATCCTTTATACCATTTATGTCTCTTGGAATTCTACTTATGCTCCTAAATCCCAATTATATGTACCATCTACCAGTTGTCTTTCTCCTGTCTCTCAACAGAAGTTCTTTCCAAGCTCCCTATCACCCAAGTTGTCAGAGATTTAAGTACTTATCATGCTTTTATTTATTTATTTAGTAGTGCATTCTATTATTATTATAACATATATTTTAATGGAGCACAACATAAATGCCATTTCTTCTGGAAATCTTCAACACCCCAGCTTCAGCCCTCTCCTACCCTTTCCTCTTCCTTTTAGAGCTTTTTTTAAATACCTTTACTACTATAATCAATATACAGATTTTTATAACTATTTAGGTATGCCTGTACTTCAGTAGACAGTAAACACCTCACCCTGACATAACCAGATAACTTTTATAAACTTCAACACAAATGCATATTCTTTTGTCAAAATGAATAAATCTATATAAATATCCTCATTTATATCCATATGGTCACATGCCGTATAACAATAGTTTACTAAATGACAGACTGCTTATGTGACAGTGGTCCCCTAACATGATAATAGAGCTGAAAAAAAATCTATCTATAATAATATTATAGCTATCATAACATCTAGCACAACACATTACACACATGCTTGTGGTGATACCAGTGCTAACAAACTTACTATATTGCAGTTGTATGAAAGTACAGTGCTTTCAATTAAATACAGTACAAAATACTTGGTATTGAGAGTAAATGAATGTATCACCGGTTTATGAGTTTACTAAGCAATAGTTTTTCCTGTTATCTTAGAGTGTAATCCTTCTACTTCTTAAAAAAATAAAGCTTACTATAAAACAATATGTCATGTTACTTCAGCAGCCTGCTCAGAAATCAAAAGACCATATCAGGTGACTGACCTATACCATACAGGTTTATGATTGTACACTCTATGATGGTCACACAGTAACAAAATTGCCTAAGGACTCACATGTCAGATCATATGTCACATGTCAGTGATGAAAGACGGGGGACTGATTTCATTCTTCTGTATGTGGTTTTCCACTTTTCCCAGCATCATTTATTGAAAAGTCAGTACTTTCTCCAATGAGACTTCTCAACATCTTGTTGACAATCACTTGGCTGTAGATGTGTAGGTTTACTTCTAAGCTCTCTTCTATTTCATTGATCCATGAACCTGCATTCATTCCAATACCATGCTCGTTTTTAAAAATTTACTTCCCCTTTCCTTCTCCTCCTCCCTCCCCTGTATCCTTCATCTACTCTACTGATCTTTCTTCGATTTATTTGTATTTAAAATGAACGCATTATGGATATACAAAAAGGTGAAATTCTCCGTGGCATATTCATATATGTACATGGAAAAATTTGATCAGATTCATCCTACCATTCATCTCTTTTCCCGTCCCTCCTCTCTCCCCCTTTATCCTCTTCCTCTGCTCCAGTGATCTTCCTTCTATTTTCAGAGAATTCTTCCCCACCTTGCACCCCTTATTTTGATCTAGCTTCTGCAAATGAGAGAAAACATTCAACACTTGACTTTCTGGATCTGGCTTATTTCACTCAACATGTTCTTCAGTTCCATCCGTTCACCAGCAAATACCACAATTGCATTCTTTATGACTGAGTAAAACTCCGTTGTGTATATATACATGTTTTCTTTATACATTCATCTGTTGATAGGCACCCAGGCTGCGTCCACAGCTTGGCTATTGTGAACTGCACTGCTATAAACATTGATGTGGTTACATCCCTGTAGAATGCTGATTTTAGAACGGTTGGTGGTGATGCCAGTGATAACAAACCAAAGAGTGGGAACGCTGGGTCATGTGGTGGTTCTATTCCTAGGTTTTTGAGGAATCTTTGCACAGTTTTCCAGAGTGGTTGTACTAATTCATAGTTGCACCAACAATGTATAAGTGTGCCCTTTTTCCCACATCCCCACCAACATTTACTATTATTTTTATTCTTGATAATTACCATTATGGCTGGAGTAAAATGAAATCTCAATGTAGTTTTGATTCACATTTCCCTGATTACTACAGATTTTGAACATTTTTGCATATATTTATTTGCCATCTGTATTTCTTTCTTTCTTTCTTTGAGATAGAAGTGTCTCTTTAGTTCTTTTGCTCATTTATTAACTGAGGTGTTTTTTTTTTGATTTTTTAAATTTTTAATATATTCTGGATATTAATCCCCTATGGAGTAGGTGGCAAAGATATTCTCCCATATTATGAGCTTTCTCCTCATACTTGTTTCCTTTGCTTGCAGAAGCTTTTTAATTTGATGCCATCCCACTTATTGATTCTTGCTTTTATTTTTAGTACTTTCTGAGTCATGTTATGGAAGTTGGTGCCTGTGTCAGTTTGTTGGGGTGTTGAGTCTATGTTTCCTTTTAGCATTTGAAGAGTTTCTGGTCTAATTCCTAGGCTTTGATCTACTTTGAGTTGATTTTTGTGCAGGGTGAGGGATGGGGATCAAGTTTCATTCTGTACACATGAATATCCAGTTTTCCCAGCACCATTTGTTAAAAATACTATCTTTCCTCCAATCTATGTTTTTGGCACTTTTTTCAAAAATCAAATTATTGTATCTATGTGGATTTGTCTCTGTGTCTTCTATTCTTCATGTTTTCATGTCTGTTTTGGTGCCACTACCATGCTGTTTTTGTTACTCTAGCTCTGTAGTATAATTTGAAGTGTGGTATTGTGATACCTCCAGCATTGCTCTTCTTGCTCAGGATAACTTTGGCTATTCTGGGTGTTTCATTTTTTCCAAATGAATCATAAACCTGTTTCTTCTAGTCCTGAGAAGAATGTTATTGATATTTTGATGAAGATTGCCTTGAATCTATATTATGCTTTTGGTGGTATGACTAATAATATTTAATTCTATCTTTCCAACAACATGGGAGGTCTTTTAATCTTCTAAGATCTTCTTCAATTTCTTTGTTCAGTGTTCTATGGTTTTCATTGTAGAGGTCTTTCACCTCTTTGGTTAGATTTATTTGTAAATTCCTTGAGGTTCTTGTGAATAGGAGAGTCTTCCTGATTTCTTTTTGAGCAGATTCATTATTGGAATATAGGAAAGTAATTGATTTATGTATGTTGGTCATGTATGCTACTACTTTAATAAATTTTTTTATCAGCTCTAAAAGTTTCTGGTGGAGTTTTTAAGGTCTTCTTAATATAGAATCACATCATCATCCAACAGAATCATTTGAGCTGTTCTTTTCTTATTTGTATCTCTTTTTTAAAAAATATTTATTTATTTATTTATTTATTATTTGCTTTACTTAGTTACACAAGACAGTACAATGATCTTGACATATCATACATTTGAACCAGATGGGCCATAATTTCTCATTTTTCTGAGTATACAGGTTGCAGAATCACATTGGTCATGCAGTCACATATATACACACAGTAATAATAATGTTTGTTTCATTCTACTATCCTTCCTATCTCCCCAACTCTTCCCCTCCCATCCCATCACTTCTCTCTACCTAATCTCTTTAATTCCTTTCTCTTGCTTGATTGCTTTGGCTAGACTTTCAAGGCCAGAGTTGAAGAGAAATGGTGAAAGTGGACATACTTGTCTCTATTCTGTTTTTAGAGAAAATACTTTCAAGTTTTCTCCATTAAGCATGGTGTTAAGATTAGTATTGTACCCTAATATATGATATATTTTTAAAGGATGCTCCATGTGTTGCTGAGAAGAAAATGAATTCAATTGTTGAAAGATGAGATATTCCATCGATGTTTGTTAGGTCCATTTGATTAATAATATTTTTTATTATAAAGTGTATTTACTTAGTTTATGTCAGGATGATATACCTAACGGTCAGAGAGGTATGTGAAAATCATCTAGTATTATTGCTTTTTGTGTTCTGTCTGATTGTTTATATTGAGAAAGGTTTGTTTTTATATACATAGATACACTGTTGTTTCGGACATAAATGTTAAAAATCATTATATGTTATTGATGATTCCCCATAACCCATATGAATTCTTTGTATCTTCTGATTAATTTTGGCTTGAATCTACTTTGTCTGGTATGGGAGCAGTTATCCCTGCTTGCTTTCAGTTTCCATTTCCATGGTACAGCTTTTCCCATCATTTTACCTTCAGTCTGTGGATGTTGTTGTCTGTGAGTCTCTTATAAAAAACATAATTTGATCTTGTTTTTTAAAAATCTAATATGCCATTCTATGTCTTTTGCTTGAAGACTTTAGATTATTCAACATTATTATAGAGAGATGATTTTTATTTCTTGACATTTTGATTTATTTATAATGCTAAATTCAGACTTGTTTTACTTTTTTGGACTATTTTTCCAGTGCAAATCATCACTATGATGATTTTCATTTTTATTTTTCATTTCTTCTCTAGGATATATTTCATTGACTATGTTCTGTAGTGCAGGGACTTGCACATGATAAGCAAGTGCTCCTCCACTGAGCTACAGCACCAGCCTTTGGTACTCAGTGTCTTACAGGCCTTTATATATGTTATTCCAAGCCCTCCTGACTTTTATGGTCTATGATGAGAGACCAGTTGAAATCTGAATTGTTATATCTATAGGTGGGACTTGCTGTCTTTCTCTTGTGGCTTTTTAAAATCTATTATTATTCTATTATATTAGGCCTTTTCATTATAACATGTTTTGGAGAGAATCTTTTGACAATTATAGCTTTGCAGTATGTTTTGAACTCAGATCATGTGATACCTACTGCTTTGTCATTTTTTTCAGAAGATAGCTTTGGCTATTTTTTTCCTGGTTCCACATAAATTTTAGGATTTTGTTTTCTTGTTCTATTAAGAATGTAATTGTCAGTATTTTTTACAGGGATTGCTTTGAATATGTAGGTGGCTTGAATAAACTATAACAACATTAATTCTTCCAATCCATGAATCATTTTTCCATTTTCATTTTTGGTGTTCTCCTCAATTTCTTTCATGTTTTAAAATTTTCATTGTTGAGATCCTTCACTTCTTTGGTTAAATTAATTCCTAGCTCTATTATTTTTCATGGCTTTTGTGAATTGGATTACTTTCATGATTTCTATTTTATGTAATTGGCTATCAGTATATAATAATACTACTGATTATTGTAGGCTGATTTTGTATTTTGCAAGTTTGATGAATTTGTTTATTCTAATAGATTTGATTTTGGGGGGTTTGTTTGTTTGTTTTTAATGGAATATGGGATTTTCTCTCTATAAGATTATATGTAAACTGTGGCCATGTAACTTCCTCTTTCACAATTTGGATGTTCTTTATTTCTTTTTCTTGCTTCATTGTTCTGGCTAGGAATTTCAGTACTAGGATGACTTAAACTTGTGAAAGTAGGCATCTGTGTCTTGTTTCAGATCTGAGAGAGAAAAATTTCAGCTATTTTTACATCTAGTATAATGCTAACTGTTGGCTTATTATACATACCCTTTATTATGTTGAGTCCCATTCTTTCTTTTTTAAAATTTTTTTATTATTAGTTGTTCAAACATTACAAAGCTCTTGACATATCATATTTCATACATTAGATTCAAGCGGATTATGAACTCCCATTTTTACCCCATATACATATTGCAGATTCACATCGGTTACACATCCACATTTTTACATACTGCCATACTAGTGTCTATTGTATTCTGCTGCCTTTCCTATCCTCTACTATCCCCCCTCCTCTCTCCTCCCCTCCCCTCCCATCTTCTCTCTCTACCCCATCTACTGTAATTCATTTCTCTCTCTTGTTTTTTTTCCCTTTCCTCTCCTATTATATGTAATTTTGTATAACAATGAGGGTCTCCTTCCTTTACCATGCAATTTCCCTTCTCTCTCTCTTTCCCTCCCCCCTCTCTTCCCTGTTTAATGGTGATCTTCTTCTCATGCTCTTCCTCCCTATTCTGTTCTTAGTTGCTCTCCTTATATCAAAGATGACATTTGGCATTTGTTTTTTAGGGATTGGCTAGCTTCACTTAGCATAATCTGCTCTAGTGCCATCCATTTCCCTGCAAATTCCATGATTTTGTCATTTTTTAGGGCAGAGTAATACTCCATTGTGTATAAATGCCACATTTTTTTTATCCACTCATCCATTGAAGGGCATCTAGGTTTGATGTTCATAGCAGCACAATTCACAATAGCTAGACTGTGGAGTCCCATTCTTTCTATACCTAGTTTTCCAGTAGCTTTACCATGAAAGAATGCTGTATTGCATCAAACGCCTTTTCTTATGGTCATATGGGTTTTGTCCTTCATTCTGTTGATGTGGTACATAAACCATCCTTGCATCCTTAGGATGGATCCCAATTCATCATAGCAAATGACCTTATGATTAAAAAAAATAAGTTTTACTGAAGTACAATTTACATGCCATAAAATCACTCATGTATACAATTCAGTAATTTTTAGTAAACATACACAGTCACTGTGCAATTATCAAAATAATTCAATTATAGAACAATTACATCACCCTAAAGATATCCCACCTGCCATTAGTTATCATTCTCTATTCTCACTCCCAACTCTTAGCAGTTACTGATCCATTTTGTGTCCCTATCAACTTGCTTTTTATAGATATTTCATGCAAATAGATTAGTACTTAAGAGTAGATAATCATATCTCTATTACTCATTACTCAATAAATCACTTGAGAATTATATAGTAAGGTTTTCTGTTTGTTTGTTTGTGTTTGCTTGTTCTTGTTTTTTGAGACAGGGTCTCACTAATTTGCTAAGGGTCATACTAGGCTGCCTAGGCTGGCCTTGAACTTCTTCTTCCTTCCTTTCTTCCCTCCCTTTCATTGTCCCCACCCCTTCCTCTCCCTCTTTCAATCTTTCCCTTGTTGTTGTTTTTCTTGTTGTTCTTATATCCTTGCCTAGTTTTGATATCAGGGTAATACTGGTCTCAAAGTATGTGTTTGGAAGAATTCCTTGTCCCTCAATTCTTTGAAAACTTAAAGATTTTGTATAAGTTCTTCATTAAATGTTTGATAAAACTCAGCCATAAAGCCATCTGGTCCTGATCTTTTCTTTGATGGTAGACTTTATTCTTCTTTTACCAAACAAATGATTTATAAAATTCCTCATCTGCAAACCTAGCTTAAAATGTATGAAATATATCATAGCATCATGAAGAATATACTTAAGGTGATTGTAGGGCAGAAGGAGGTCTAAAATTCTCTCTTCAGGGCTTTCCTCCTCCTCAAACTTCTTTCCCTGCTACATTTCCTTGTATGTACTTAGGCTATTAGGAAAACTTTAGAGCAAATAAATGTTACCGTTTTAACAGTACGTAGTCCTAGTGAAAATCACTTCATTAACACATATGTCAAATAATATACTTCGTTTCAGCAGAGAAATGTTGGTTAAACCAATGTGGAGAATCAAGAATTCAAAATATAAACAACAAATACTTACACACTGTTTTAAAAAAATCAGATTACTAGCATAAACTAATATTCTGTTTCAGTACTAGCATTGTTTAAGATTATAGACAATAGGACTTAAAATTCCTAGTAGTTCAACTCTACCTAAATGACACATAAAATTAGAATATTTATACTGAAAATCAGTTTTAAAATGCTATGAAAGATAAGTACTTTTGAAAAAATGATGAAACATACTTCTGGAAAAACTGTGAATGTAAAGATATATAGAAAGAAAGAAGATTATATTTTTGTTTTTAATTTAAAACTAGAAATATCAAAAGAAATATCAGGGAATTTTGCACATAGCTTAAGCAAAACGGTCTTGAGCAGAAGGATTTTTAATCTGATCATGAGGTTTGAGTGAGTCCACAGATGAACACACTGCTTGCAAAAATGCTTCTGGGAATGTCCATATGTTTGAGTGTACTATTCACTACTTTTAAATTCTAATTAAAATAATCTTCCAATACCAGTCCTAACTAGAAACTGTAAGCAAGCAAATGAAGGTAGAGAAAAAGACAGGTTTATGCTGCAGATTTGTGCTAAGAAGAGTATATTTTTAATCACTCATGGTTGAACTCAGAACTGTAATACAATAAAATAATTTAGTATAATAAAAAGTTTGATAGCTCCAACATATAAGTTTTAAAGATACAAATTTTTAGATGTTAGTGTCAATGAATAATGTATAGCTGAATACTATAAACAATTATTCTATTTCCCATTATGATTTCAGAATCTGAAAGTTATAAATTGGAAATAATATTGTGTCTTTAAAAAAAAAGAAAAAGGAAAAGGAAAGCAGAAACAATTGGATTTTGTCACACACTGGGGTAAAAAGCAACAATTGGGTTAATTATAACCTTTCCCTTAAATGTGATTATCCCTAAGGCTAGTGAATAATGAAACAGATTGCATTTCATCCAACTAGTCTTCTCTATTTTCCTTGAAACAAGATAGTTGGATAAGCCAGCTACTTAGTGTTAGAAGCTTTATTTTCAAAGCAGATCTTCTAAAATGATTCCAGATTTGAAGATGACAAAGTTTCTTGATATTTTGCACATGTTTTTGAGAACTAAATAAACACTTCCAGGTCAACTCATTCTTTAGGCATTTTTCCCTCTATATTATTCAAAAACATTATAGTATTTGGAAATTTAAAAAATTAAAAATGGTTTTGTGAAGAGATGGGAAGCCAAGAATAACAAACTACCTTCATTCCCACATAGGATTTACTATGTTTCATTCAAATATTTACATAACAATGTATTTATACAATAATGGGAATATATCCACTATATGTAAGCAATAATAGTGTTATTTCATTAAGAATTTATCACTCTCATCTCCTGAGAAGGAATGAAAGAATAAAACTGTAAAAATTATTCAAACACAATAGCTTTATGCTTTTTCATATTCATTAATTAAAATATATAAGAGAAATTGTTTGCAAATTGTATTTTTGAAGCAAAATAGATAATTTGAAAAGATTACAAGCTTCATTATAAAACCTCAATATAGTCAGGTTTAAAATCATGATATTGAATACCAAATTTCAAATCACAATTATTTACATGATTAAAGAAATTTTGAATGCAAAATGTTAAAATGATAATGGGATGCACCTGTACAGGATTTACAGATTACAAATTACATTTACAAACATATTTTATTTGATTTTAAAACAATCCAGTGAGGTAGGTATTATTAACTCAATGGTACTGGTGAACAAATTAATCTTCAAAAAGTTGTGCAACTTGTGTAAAGTCACAAGCTAACTGCTATAGATCAAGAACAAGGAAGCAAAACTGTGTCTTCAGATTCCAACTTTTCTATACTCTGCTAATTCTAAAAGTGTAAGTATAGTAATCAAAATGTATGTGTAGTCATAATAATTTGATAGTCTTACTGTTGAAATAGGAAAGGTAGACAAAAGTACTGAAGAAAACAAAAATTCCATTTTTCACAGATGATAATAATAAATTTCTTAAGGTAAATAAAACAGGGAAAAAAATCCAAGGAAACTAGTTCTCAGGTTTAGCTTTAATCAAGTCATGAGTAATCAATCATTCCTTCTTTAAGGGTAAGGGTTTTATCACTATGTTTCATTAAGATTATTTTGGGATATCATCATCAGAATAGATAGGAATGTAGGATTATAAAGGTATAAATACTCATACATCAATATGTGAGTACTCACATATTTAGTTTATAGTAGGATTTCCCTTTAGAGATCTTTTGATCATAAATTTGAAAGACTTCACTGTGAAGTTTCATCCTCCAGTTGCATTTGGTAGTTTGAGAGTAGGCACAGAAGAAGAACAGTGGACACAACTAATGTGGGGTTTGATAAGAGACTATTAGACAGAGGCAAGGTGTTAAGAATACTTGTACAAGAACTATAATGATATACCATGGAATCTAAGTTATACAGAGAGGGAAATGAATACAGGACAGGGCTGATAGGTAGTGAGAAAGTAATAGAGTAAATGGATTGTCCATCTTAATAAGGTCAACTAATGTAATGGGGCTACCAGAATTTTTTTGAAAAGGTTAAACAATGTTGTGTTAGGAAATGTGATTTTAGGCATTGTGCAATTTCTAGTGATACAAGGCTCAGAGTGTCACCAAGGAAATACCTAAAGTACGATGGGTACAGAAATGATAAATACAGGAAAGGATTAGAACTAGAAGGGCAATCTGCATGGATGTTGAAGCCACTTTGTACGTTCTAGGAGTGGACAAAGAGAAAGAAAGTGATTCAAGAGCTTGTTTCTGGGCTGGGGTAAAACTCAGTGGTGAAGCACTTTCCTCTTCTGTGAAAGGCCCTTGGTTTGATGCCCAGATCCTCAAACAAACAAACACAAAACAAAACCTTAAAAAAATAAAAGTTTGATTTAACAGTGAATAAAGTAAGTAGCAGATTGATAACCACAGTAATAAGAGAGGAAAGGTGACATATTTTACAGTCAAATAAGCAACTAGAGATCATGATTCAAATTTTAATCCTTTATTTGTGATCAGAAATGTATGCAAACTACAGACAGGTGAGTGAAACAGATGAATGAATTGTGTCATTAAAGAAAGGAAATTCCCTTCTAATCCAGTCTCTTCCAACTTCAAAGACAGAAGGCAAGATGGGATCAATACTCTGTTTAATTTATCACTTGTCATTTGACACATGGCTAGGATAAATCAGTTCCAATAAACTTAATACAAGCTAAACCTTTATTTTTTAATTATACTCTTAAAGTCCCTGGAAGTCTCAAATTTTTGTTAAAATTTTCAAGTGTGTGTGTGTGTATGTGTGTGTGTGTGTGTGTGTGTGTGTGTNATAATCATATATATATATATATGTGAGTGTGTGTGTGTGTATGTGTGTGTGTGTGTGTGTGTGTGTGTGTGATAGAGAGAGAGAGAGGGAGAGAAAGTTCCATTGACTCTACACCCATTCAAACCCAGGTTTTGCATTTTGATGAGAAATCTAAATATAGAACCTCCAACATAAACTAACAGATAAATATTCATTATTATTTTAATCATTTACTGAGAAAAATTAAATTGTACACATATTTGGTAGATAATTCAATTATTTGAATTGGTTCTGCTATAAAATACAAAGATTACACACAGACACAGACACACACACACACACACACACACACATATATATATATATATATATATATATATATATATATATATAAAATGATCCATCTCTGCCATATACAAATGCATATATTATTTTATGTAATCTTCATAACATTGCTATAATATGGATGCTTTTACTCCTATTATATCTAAGATATACTTCATGGATGTTTTTATAGGTAAGGAAATTTGTATTTAAGGAGGTTAAATAATTTGCATACATTCAAAGTTCACCCCAAATTAACAAAATTTGAAGGTTGCATATTAACCAAAGTTTAAAAAGCCCCAGCCTTCCAGTCACACACACACAGATATATGTAAAGTGTGTATCTTTCAAAGCAACAATGTTTTCACTAGTAGTGTATATTTATGCAAAACTGCACAGACAAAACAAAGGAGGAGGTCAATTTGGCAATGTATAATAAGAACCATAAATAGTGCAAAAAGCCAGGCACTGTGGCACATGCCTGTAATCCCAGTAGTTTGAGAGGCTGAGGCAGGAGGATCATGAGTCCAAAGCCAGTCTCAGCAAAAGTGAGGCACTAACCAACTCAGGAGACCCTATTTCTAAATAAAATAACAAATAGAGCTGGGGATGTGGCTCAGTGGTCGAGTGCCCCTGAGTTCACTCCCCAGTACTCCCTTCCACCAAAAATAAAAAATAAAAATATGATATCTTAAGATTTATTTTTAGATTGTCTTATTTAAATTGTGATGGACATTTTTTTCAATAGTTGGCAGATATATAAAATTTCAAATATTAATACAATTTTAACATTTACATTTGCTTGTGACAAAAGGACTAGGAAGTTCTGTGTAACTTTTAATCCTCTATAGCATTTTCCTTATTTTCATAAAACCACAAATGTCTTACAAGTTCTAGCTCTAGTTCTAGCCCCTTCCACCTCCCACTCCATTTAAAAGTAGTAGACCACAGATATCCAAGATGGCAAAACTGAAGAAGTTGTGTTCCTGGGTGCTCCATGGCATGAAACCAAGAAAGCAGATAGGCAGCTTTTCTCCAAGGTGAGTGAACAAAAAAAAGGGGGGGGGGTACTTTACTGAAATCTAAAACTGGACATTCAAAGTAGACCAGGGACACACGGTTGGATATAATAAAATAAGAAAAAAGTCCCCAGCAGCATAGCCGTTGCCACAGCCAGGCCTGAAGCTCCAGTCAAAGAAGTCCCTCCATGAGCATTGTAGAGGGATAAGGGAATTAAAGGAACCACATTTTGAGGAGGCCCAAGGCATGTTTGGGTAGAGAACTTTTAGAGACCAAGGACATTTCCCAACAAACCTGAAGTACATGCTGCATGATATCCATGTGTGGGGAAAGAAGCCACCATCTCTCCACACAGCATGTGGAGGATAAAGAAAGGAAAACTTTTGCAGCTGCAGCTCAGAGGCGAACAATAGAGGAAGCTCATTCCTGACAAACCTGAGTTTGGTCCAAAGTACAGGCCCAGTAAATACATGCTGCATGACATACACTGTGCTTAAGCGACCAGGAGACTATCAAACATGGAGAGAAGTTTACAAAGGGACAACTGGTCATGGAAACCCACACCTGGCTCTACTTCTCCCCCTCTATCTGACTGCTTGCAGGACCATCTGACCAGGAACTCAAAAGGGCTAGGGCAGGAGGAATTATTTAGAGACTGAACCTGAGAATAGGAAACATGGGTTCTACAGATGATGTAGGGGACTAAGAATTGGCTCCGGCACCATACAAGAGGAACCCAGGACTATCCTTAGAGTAAACTCTTACAGTGTGGACCAGCAAGTACTGGGCAATGAAGGTGAGCTGATTTAAAAATCTCTAGATCAATTAGCATTCAACAAAGAGCCTGGAGCCCATCTAAGCCTAAATGCCACCTCCAGGAACTCTGCCTACAGGATTACCTTTCTTACTCCAGCAATCCAGAGGGTGGAGCATCACACTCCAGAAGACCCCACCTAAAACTGCTGAGAAGAGAAGCTAAGAATATTTTAAACTCATAAGAAAATAATTCTTTAACTTTCATCAAGTTTTTTAAATTTTCTTTTCTTTTTAAATTATTTTTCACTATTTAATTGTGGCTCAGGGGTTTAGCAGTTGCCTAGCAATGCGAGGCCCTGGGTTCGATAAAAAAATAAATAAAACCACATAAAAATAAATAAATAAAATAAGATGATAAAGAAAAAGAACAGAAAGTCAATGAATAAAAGACCTAAAATTACATCTCAAATCCCTAGAAAAAGAAGAACAAATCATCACCAAAAGCAATAGAAAACAGGCAATAATTAAAATCAGAGTTGAAATCAATGACATTGAAAGAAAAGAAAGAACTCAAAAAAATTAACAAAACAAAAAGTTGATTCCTTGAAAAATAAAGTTCATAAACCCTTAGCCATGATAATGAAGAGAAAGACAGAGATGAAAAAGGAAATATCACAATGGACACTACTGAAATACAGAAGATAATTAGAAACTATTTTTAAAAATTATACTCCAATAAAACAGAAAATATTGAAGACATCAACAAATTTCTACAGACATATGAACTACCCAAACTGAACCAGGAGGACATACACAATTTGAACAGATCAATCTCAAGCAATGAAATAAACGACACCATCAAAACCCTACCAACTAAGAAAAGCCCAGGACCAGATAGATTCTCAGCTGAGTTCTACAGACCTTCAAAGAAGAATTAACACCAATACTTCTCAAATTACACCATGAAATAGAGAAGGAGGGAACTCTTCCAAACTCATTCTATGAAGCTAGTATCACTCTGATACCAAAACCAAACAAAGACACATCAAGGAAAGAAAATTTCCGATCAATATCTCTGATGAACATAGACGCAAACATTCTCAATAAACTTCTGGCAAATTGCATACAAAAACATATTTAAAAGATAGTGCACCACAATCAAGTGGGGTTCATCCCCGGGATGGAAGGTTGGTTCAATAAAGGGAAATCAATAAATGTAATTCATCAATCACATCAATAGACTTAAGGACAAGAATCATATGATCATTTCAATAGATGCAGAGAAAGTATTTGACAAAATACAACACCCTTTCATATTCAAAACACTAGAAAAACTAGGGATGGTAGGAACGTACCTCAACATTATAAAAGCTATCTATGCTAAATCCAAGGACAACATAAATATAAATGGAGAAAAATTGAAAGCATTCCCTCTAAGAACTGGAACAAGGCAAGTATGTGCTCTTTCATCAATTTTATTCAACATCATCCTTAAAAATCTATCCAGAGCAATAAGACAGGAGAAAGAAATTAAAGGGGCTCTGGGGATATGGCTCAAGTAGTAGAGTGCTCGCCTAGCATGCGTGAAGCACTGGGTTCTATCCTCAGCACCACATAAAGGTAAAAATAAATATATTGTGTCCACCAAAAGCTAAAAAATAAATATTTAAAAAAATTAAAAAATAAAATAAAAAAGAAAGAAATTAAAGGGATACAAACAGGAAAAGAAAAACTCAAACTATCATTATTTGCTGATGATGTGATTCTATATTTAGAAGATCCAAAAAAATTCCACCAGAAAAATAGAACTTATAAATGAATTCAGCAGAGTAGCAAGATATAAAGTTAACACCCATAAATCAATTGCATCCCATACACTGAAAGAAAAATTAGGAAAACTATCCTATCAAAATAGCCTGCAGGCTGGGGTTGTAGCTCAGGGGTAGATTGCTTGCCTAGCATGCATGAGGCACTGGGTTTGATTCTCAGCACCACATATAAATAAAATAAAGGTACATTGACAACTAAAAAAAATTAAAAAGCTTCAAAAGAAAATATTTGCAAATGAATGTAACAAAGAAAGGAAAAAAACCTCTACAATGAAAACTACAGAACACTAAAGAAAGAAATTAAAGAAGACCTTAGAAGATGGAAAGATCTCTCATGCTCTTGGATAGGCAGAATTAACATTGTCAAACTGGCCATACAATCAACAGTGTTATACAGATTCAATGCAGTTCCTATTAAAATCCCAAAATCATTCTTCATAGAACTAGAAAAAGCAATCATGACATTCATTTGGAAAAATAAGAGACCCAGAATAGCCAAAGCAATCCTTATCAATAATAGTGAAGCAGGAGGCATCACAACATCAGAAGTTAAACTATCCTACAGAGCAATGGTAACAATAATGTTACGGTATTGGTGCCAAAATAGATATGTAGATCAATGGTACAGACAAGAAGACACAGAGATAAACCCACATAAATTCAGTTATCTCACACTAAACAAAGGTGCCAAAAACATACATTAGAAAAAAGATAGCCTCTTCAACAAATGGTGCTGGTAAAACTGGAAATCCATATGTAACAAAATGAAATTAACCCCCTATCTCTAATATTGCAAAAAATCAACTCAAAGTGGATCAAAGACTTAAGCACTAGAACAGAGACCCTGCACCTAATAAAAGAAAAAGTAAGCCCAAATATCCACCATGTGGGCTTAGTTCCTGACTTCCTTAACAGGACTCCTAAAGTACAAGAAGTAAAATCAAGAATTAATAAATGGGATGGAATCAAATTAAAAAAGCTTCTTCACAGCAAAGGAAACAATCAACAATATGAAGAGAGAGCCTACAGAATGGGAAAAAAATCTTTACTTCCTGCACCTCAGGTAGAACATTAATTTTCAAAATATATAAATAACTCAAAAACCTTAACACCAAAAAACAAATAACCCAGTCAACAAATGGGCTAAGGAACTGAAAAGACACTTCACAGAAGAAGAAATACAATCAATCAACAAATATATGAAAAAATGTTCAACATCTCTAGCAATTAGGAAAGGCAAATCAAAATTACACTGAGATTCCACCTTACTCCTGTTAGAATGGCAATCATTAAGAATATAAGCAACAATAAATGTTGGCAAGGACTTGTGAAAAACACTCAAACATTGCTGGTGGGACTGCAAATTGGTGCAACCACTATGGAAAGCAGAATGGAGATTCCTCAGAAAACTTGAAATAGAACCACCATTTAACCCAGCTTCCTACTCCTAGGTTTATTACCAAAAGACTTAAAATCAGCATACTAGAGTGAAGCAGCCACCTCAATGTTTAAAGCAGCTCATTGCACAATAGCTAAACTATGGAACCAACCCAGATGCCCTTCAACAGATGACTGGATAAAGAAATCGCGGTACAATGAAATATTACTCAAAATTAAAGAAGAATGAAATGATGGCTTTTGCTGGTAAATGGATGAAACTGGAGAATATAATGCTAAGCAAATAAGCCAGGCCCAAAGAACAAAAGGCCAATGTTTTCTCTGATTTGCAGATGCTAATTCACAAAAAAAGGGTGGGGGATTATATTTTGGACTAGACAGAGGGAGGTAAGGGTGGAGGGGTTAGGGGGTAGGAATGGATAGTAAAATGTATCAAACATTATTACTGCATGTACATATATTATTATATGACCTGTGTAAGTCAGTCATGTAACGAATAAGACAAATGAGAAGTTTATGTATGATGAATCCAAATGCATTCTACTATCATGTATAACTAATGAGAACAAATTTTAAAAAGCAATGGACCAATGCCAATCAAATAAGAGAGAAAATCTAAGAAACAAGAACACAGATGAATCTAATACTTGGCAAGAAAAGGAAAACAGAGAAAACACTATAGGGATTAAGAATCAGGGTAGGGCTGGGGATGTGGCTCAAGCGGGAACACACTCGCCTGGCATGCGCGGGGCGCTGGGTTCGATCCTCAGCACCACATAAAAATGAAATAAAGATGTTGGGTCCACTGAAAACTGAAAAATAAACATTAAAAAAATTCTCTCTCTCTCTCTCTCAAAAAAAAAAAAAAAAAAAAAAAAAAACCAGGGTGAAGGGGCTGGGGTTGTGGTTCACCAGTAGAGCACTCGCCTAGCACATGTGAGGCGCTGGGTTAGATGCTCAGCACCACATTAAATAAATAAAATAAAGGTATTGTGTCCAACTACAACTAAAAATATATTTTTTTAAAAAAAGAACCAGGGTGAAGAGTGCAGAGGAGAAGTCATCAGAGGAGGTCCCCTTAGTTCCTTACCTTTCCCCGGGGAGAAGTTATTTTCTGCTTCTTTGTATTCTTGGCATGCTTTTTTGTTTGTTTGGTACCAGGGATTAAACTCAGGAGCACTGGACCACTGAGCTACATCCCCAGCTCTATTTTGTATAGAAACAGGGTCTCACTGACTTGCTTAACACTTTGCTTTTGCTGAGGCGGCCTTTGAAATCGCAATTCTCCTGCCTCAGCCTGCTGGGATTGTAGGCATGTGTCACTGCATCCAGCTTCATTAGCATGCTTTTAATGGCACCTACCATGTTTCATTTTATATATCTCCTTACCTGATTGAGATGCTCTCCTAGTCTTTCAGAACCTGTTTTAGAGCCCTACCGACTGTCTATGCCTGAGGTGAAGAAATGGGAATCAAGACTGTTTTAGGTGGAAGGAAGAATGAATATTGAACGGAAAAATCAACTGACAATCAGACCCCATTCTTGGAAGTCAACAATTCTGTATTCATGATATCCAGCAAACTAATATGATTTCAATTTGATCACTATTTTGTAAATACTTTATATCCATACAATTCTGGAAAAATAGGAATAAAAATGTTACTACTAATCAAAGTAGTATGCTTGACATCTATTTGAATTAGTAGATTAATCTTATTAACAATATATAAAACTGTTGAAATTGATGATAAAAATATCTTCTGACACAAACATATAATCTACTTTGTTTTCCTTCTATCAAAAAATTAAGTAACGTTTTCCTAAAGATGATGCCATGATCTTATTCTTAGCTTTCCAAAAGCACATTTGTTCTGCCACTACAAAGTTGTTAATTAAAGCAACTAAAGTCCAAAACTACTGCATCTGCTAATTATATTCCTTATTCCTTCCTCCCTCCCTATCTTGACTTGTTTTACTCTTAATTCACACTGCATATAAACAGCAATTAAAGTACAAATCAGAATTTTAATAGCACATATACATTTCATTATATATATAATCAATACTCTTAAAACATTTGCCTTTTAAAGGAGACTTATTTTCCTCTAATCAAGCAATGAAACTAAGAAGAGTATACATGGCTTCTAGTAAAAATACACATCATAAAACAATTTAAAAGAGACTCCACATTTCATTCCTGAAATATATTGTTGGTATATTTAGTAGTTAAAATGATAGAAAAATGTAGTTTTTTAATAACATCAAAATGTATGAGCATTTTACTTGATTTACAAACCATAATGCATGTCTCTAAAATAAAATATAAAGCTAAGATTTTTTCATTATTAACATATTGAGTACTGATTTTTTTCTTTCTTTTTTTATTTATTTCTTACATACATGACAATAGTGGAGTGCATTACATTCATAATACTCTCTTCTGTTTAAACATGATCTCAGAAAAATTTAGGATCAGTCAAGGCCAGAATTTAAGGAATGACTTGCCAGTAGTATATGTTCTCCTCTGTTAACATGGAAAATATTATAATTAAAGATAGAAAATACAAATAAAAACAAATATTTTCTTTGATACTACTTATATTAGAAAACATGTAACCTATTTATATTAGGATGAATCATGTGTAGCTACTGCCAGCAAATAATAACCTGTGTTGGCTCATAAAATCTATCACTCTCAAAGACACTTAGGAATATGCATTTCCTCTCTATTTTAATGGTCATCCCAGCAAGCCAAATCAAAGATTCCAAAGTTCCTAAAAGTCAACAACAGCACCTAATGATGTAGTTGTTACTTGAATATTCCTATCTAAACTAGCCAAGCATAATCATATTCAACTTTATAAAACACAGAGGGCTTCATGCTCAAATTCTTATTCAAAAATATTTCATGACTGTCTCTTTTCTACCACATCGTATGTATTTGGAGAGGAGGGAGTGAAGTGCCTAGTTCGTACTTATTGTGATCCCCAGCAAAACCAAATAAGTGTTCTGTCATGAGCATCTGGATTGCGATTTGCCATGCCCTTCCACAGGCAATTTTATCTGACTAGCCTATCTTCCTTTCTCCTGTCAACCCAATGATTTCTGCCATCTTCATATTCAGTCTAAATTCCTGACTGAGCTCTCCCTTGTTGGAAATACTTTTGCACTTAAATGCATACTGATTCATTAGGTGATTATTTGAACTAAATTATTTCACATTTCTATATTTTTCTAGAGCTCCCAACAGAGAGTTTGGTATACTGGTATATTGGCTTTTTAAAAGAGCATTAGATTTTTAACTTTTTAGTTCTAGATGGACAAAATACCTTTATTTTATGTATTGATTTTTATGTGGTGTTAAGAATCAAACCCAGTGCCTCCATGTCCTAGGCAAGTGCTCTACTACTGAACTACAACACCAGTCCCACCATTGGTTTTTAATAGAGATTTGTTTGACTATTACTGCAAAAGATGTCATAATACTAGCTAGCTTGGAATGATAATATTGCTCCTGTCTCCAGAACCTGTCTTATGAAAGCATTACACTGAAGCTTAAAGTACATAAAAAGATCTCCTCAAACTTTATGAGGCTATATATTTTCTTCTAGACACCACACTATGTTAAGTTAATGTTCTTTCTTTGCAGACATGGGGTAGTAATGTCTAGTTCATCATCAGTTTTGGTGTTTCAAAGATTGCTCTGGAACTAGAGATGGCCAGATTTAAGCACAGTTGCAGCAGAAATGGCTTTAAACATGGGCATCTCTGAAAATATTTTAAGTTTCTTATGCTATGAAATATACCTGTAGGGAGCCAATCTAGCTATACCATTTAATTTACAAAAAAGAAACTACAGTGAAAGGGCAAGAACAAAGAGAGCTGATATATGAATGAAGCTTTATTTGAATGAAGCTTTTTATTATCGATCTCAGACCAAAGAACTTTGTTAACAACCTTGTGTTCTTTAAGGAAAGAAAGCTATGAGGGAGAAAATGGATTAAATGCATTACATTTGTCACACATAATGAAATAATTTCAATGGCATCACACTATTAAAAATAAAATAAAGTTTAGCCAATGCAGAACTGAGGAAGTACGAAATAAGAGGGAAATAGTAATATGACTACAATACATATAAGATGCAAAGAAGTAAAAAATATGAGAGTGAACTCACATCACTAGCGCAATGTGTAAAATGGATGCATTTGGATTTTTTTTTTTTTGTCATGCTGGACCTGTTGATAGATACACCCTGCCTGCAGTCAAATGAATAATATAGAATAGAAAGCTGAATATGTCCTATTTAAGTTATGTCACACCATCATAATATTTTGTCTCTTTCAAATCTTACTAACCCAGCAAACCACTAAAGCCAGCATGAATATACTACCATATTCTCTAGTAAGAAATCTCTATGGGTTAGGGGTTGGTGGGAAAATTTTTCATTCACATTGTATATACAGTCTCTTTAATTAATAGGTTTGGTGACTCTAAATCACATTTTGAACCAGATGACCATATACATAACTGTTTACCCAGTACTAATTATTAATAGCCCTACTGTTTATGATCAAAAGCATCACAACTTAGATAACATATTTATGGTCAGCTAACTGTAGTCAAAACTGCTTTAAAATAATCAGATATATAAATTATTGAATAATAACTACATGATTTTAGTTAAAGCTGCAGAGAGAAAAAATTATCCTGTATCTGCAGTTTTAAATCAAAACCTCAAGAATATGTCATACAAATGCATGCCATGGCTCAACATAAACTTTCACCAACACATCAAAAGCAGCTTAAAGCACATGTCTCACAGATGGAAGGGTCAGTAAGGTCACCTTTGTATATCAAGACAGCATATTTTTACAATGTGCTGCAGAATTCATGCCATAGAGCAGTATGTAGCATTTAGCGAACTGCATACAGATGTACCATTTTCCAGCGGTCATTATTATAATTTTCACTAAATTTAATCGGAGATTTT
>NW_026000026.1:39154680-39203876 GCF_001458135.2 Marmota marmota marmota | reverse complement strand
GAACTCGGGCGCCCCGCGCTCGGCGTTCGCTCCGATAGGCTCAGGTTCTTAGAAGCACCCAGGCGCAGAACCCTAGCAATCTGTTTGCAAGCCACAGGCGAATTGTAGCCTGGAATTACCTGATCTATGGCTGAATGAGTTGCGGTCAGTCAAAAACAGGGGACGTGACGTCAGTTTACCAAGATGGTGGCTGCTGGCCTCCTCTGTGGACTGACCGGTGTGTAGAACCGAGAAGGACCGTTTCCTTCCCCCGTCTGGAACCCAGAATTCAGCCCTGAGTACGGTGCTTGCGCGGCTGGCAGAAACTGCAGCGCTGTAACCCTGCGTCTCTATCCCAGCGCACACTGCAGACTTTCGCCGCGGGGCGATTTGCTGAATAAGCAGTTACCCTCCGTGCGACAAACCTCTCGCGTTTGAGTCCCCGTAGCCGATCCTCGTGCGATGGAAATCCTTCCTCCAGGTTCCGGAGCACCCCACTATTGCTGGAAATTCCTAACAAGATATCCTTTAGCCGTCCTGACTTGTCATACTCCCACACAGTGAAGCAGCACACGGGGGTAATGCACTCCCCTCGCCGCCATCTTCCCACTCTCAATATCTTAATTTTAAGAATAAATTTTAAAATGCTCTATTTCTGTATGCAGAAATAGAGCAATGTATCTAAAGATTAACACACAATGATTATTTGGGTTTATGTATATAAATGCAAAGATGGTTCAACTTACAAAATTTTCTAATGAAATTCCCTAATTAACTCATTTAAAAGAATGTATGTGTATTTATAAATATACATAAAATATTAATTCAGTTCTTTATTTGTAAATTTTTATTAAAAGCCTTTTTAATTTGAAAGGTAATTCTACACAATCTAGGAATAAAAAATTTTCCTAAGCTAAAAGTTTTCTTACTAAAACTTGAAAAAATTAAACCTCTTTAATAATAAAATATTAGAAGCATTTTCATTTATGTCAGAACTCATATAAGAATGCTGCTATTGGTGATATGCTATACAAAATTGAATTCATTCCTAACCAATGTCAAGAGAAAACAATTAGTTCAACTACTATAAAAATGAGACATAGTTTTGATTAATTGCAGACTATATAATTTATAGGAAAATAAAAAATACTAACTGAAATAAATATTATAGCCAAATGGAATACAATATAGCTAGACATGAAAACATTAATATATAGTATTTAATAATATCCCTATATAATGAGATAACAAGATAATAAAACAAATGTTCTAATCACAATAGCAAGAGAATCTTAAACACTTAGAAATAAACACAGGATATATGACTAATGTATAAAATTCTACAAAAAGCTATAAAGAACACACAAATAAATGAGAAAACATGTTACTGAATAAAATTCAATATTATAAGATATATATGTAATATATATATATATATATATATATATATATATATATATATATATATAAATTTCCCTCAAATTATAAAATCAATTGAATAACAAAAGAATCCTTTTTTAGAACTTGAATTAATATCCATGTTAATCTAATGGGGAAACTACACATTGCACAGAAATCTAAGAAATTTCTGAGGGAGAAGAGTAATGAGTAGATATCAGCCTCTCCAGATATTATGATGTTACAACAAATAAAAATAATTTGGAACCAAAATTGATATAGGGACATAAATGAATGGCACAAAACAAAAACTTTTAAATACCCAAATATGAAATTCTGTACATGACAATTGTTGCACATCAAAACATTGGGATAAAGATGGATTATTTATTCATTAAATTTTGTCAGAGACAGGGAGTAACATACAGTAAGCATATAGAGCAAAAAGATGCGAATTAAAGGCATTTTGAGGAAGTTGAAAAATTTGAAATTTGGTCAAATCATCATCTGTATATCCAACCAGTTAACAAGAGAGAATGTCAAACTAGCATTTCATGTTCAGAATTCTCCCTAGGCATTTTCCTTAGTCTTTTGATAGTCAAACTAATGGTTGGCTTTTCCATTATTATAGCAGAAAGGCTTCAATTCTTTGTGTCATATGCTTAAGCACAACCTTTTTTCTGCATTCCTTCATCTGGCACTACAGAATTAGAAAACTTGAAGAACAACGACCCTATTACATCTTCTCACCCTTAGTTACAAGTCCTGAGAGCATGTCTACTTAACAAGGTGAAAATATATGTACTGTCTGATCACTCTTGTTTTTAAAATTCACATTGCCCCTTTTGGCAACTAACCCATAGAATTTTTCCCTAAGTTCGCAAAATATAAAGAATTAAAACAAAACAAGAAAAAAAATAAGCACACATAAAGGTATCATGAGTCTATTCAATTTATTTCACAGTTGTCCTTAAAACATATATCTTTTTATTCATTCAAAGACATAGCAGTCATTTTTCTTTGTGTTGTCCGATGTTGTTTAAACTTTAGCCCCAAAAGCACTTAGTACATTTGGTTCAAGTTAAAGAAACTTCTCAGTAAGCTTACCTTAAATACCATAATTAAGAGTCAGCATTTTAAAAAATATTTTGTCACCAATATAAATATGTTAATCTATCATGATTCTATATTTGAAGAAAACATCGATCCTAAAATTATGCTTCTATAGAAGGATAAGTAGCCAGCCTCATTAAGATGGTTCCCTCACTGGTATAGGAACACCTTAATTATTCATCTTCTTTGTAAACATCATAAGAACTTTATCTGTCTTATTTATTGATAACCGCCAATATTAAGCAAATATATACAATAAATATTTTGTGAATGAATGGGAAAACAGTAAAAGATATATATAAATAGGTAAATATATAGTTAAATAAATATATAATCTTTAAAATATACATGCAAGGACTTGTTATACATACACAAACATAGGACTTTTGATATATATTATATGTAATATAAATTATATGCATATATGTACACATACACACACACACACACAAATATACCCTAAAGCACTTGCATACATCTGCTGTGAGAGCTTCTGCTATCAGAACCTACTCTTGTACTTTTTACATGACTTATACATGATTCTAGAAAGTTTAACTTCAACATTTTGGCGATGGGGTTATATATCAGTGGTGTAGTATAAGTGTGATCTGGGAGGTGTTAGAATTCCATAATCCTAACACCAGTCCCAAAAAAGCACACTTGTTAAGTAAAATGCAATATGCTTTTTTTGTACATCCACCTCCCATACAAACCTACTACATCCCCTTTCAACCAGATTGTTTCTCCTGTGTAAAATTTCTGACTACAGAATGTTAATTCCAGGGCCAAGCTATTCCCCTACTCCAGCCAGAACTAGGCTTCTCTAGCGAAGCTGGCATATAAAACTAAATTATGGTCCTCATATGTAAGACACCACCAGTCTACAACTAGGTAGGCCGGCACCTCCAGCTTCTGGAGGAACTGAGTACAACTTTATTAAGAGGATTTGTTAATCACGGAATCAAAATTTTAGGGTTGGAAGAAATCTCAAGAAAGAATCATGCACCATTTATTGATCATTCAATAATTTACTCAACAAGCATTTACTGAGTAACTAGTACAGAACTGACAATAATTTCTAGTTCAGTCTTCTTATTGACTAAGGTTATCACTGGACTGCTAGATATGATAACCCTAAGTTATAAACAAAAACATTTAATTAGGTTCAATGTGTTCTATGAAAGAAGGTTAAGAAATGCACTAATATTATAAAATTTGTCACTTCCTTCTATGAACTAAATAAATGTTTGTGTCTCTCCAAAATTCCTGTGTTGAGGCCCTAACATGACCATATTTGAAGGTAAGGCCTTTGGGAGGTAATTTGTCAAGAGGGTGAAGTCCCTCTGATGAGATTTGTGACTTCATAATAATAAGAAGAAAGGTAACCCATTTTGTGTATATGTGCCACACACGGATATAACAAGAAAGTGGCTCTCCACAAACCAAGAAGAGAGCCCTACCCAGGACCAAATCAGCTGGTACCTTGATGTTGGACTTCTTACCCTGCTAGTCTGTGGTGTTTGTATTAGAAGCCATAAGAGAACAACAACAACATAGTTTAGCTAAAACAAAATGGCTCAATTTTAATATTTACCCTTCTAAGGTGACCACAATTCAATGAAGCAAGATTTAGGTTTTTTGGCATGCCATAAATATGGAAGAGCTAATTTACAACCAAAACGATATTGGGTAATCAAAGTACCTTTTGTGGGAAATATGGGCCTGCTTGAGCTTGCTAGATAGGAAAACCCTTAGTGGAAGTACAGTACTTCATTGGGTGGGAGAAAATGTAATGCTAATATTTTGAAGGTAAGTGAACTAAGCAAATGAATTTGAATCCCTATGTCCTGAAAACCTTTGTTAGAGAAGGAAAGACTGTATAGAACACTAGAGCACTCCACTGTCAAGTAACACAAGTGCAAAGACCAATTCTGAAGAGGATTGTTCATGCCGTAGAGTAATTACCTCAGGATGGTAGAAGAAAAAAAAGTGGCAGGTATTGATGAATGTAGAAATCTCAGTCTTGTACACTCTGTCTCTGGTCTTCTCTAAAGGAATATAGTCTCTTACTATTGTTTTTTAAGGTATTTCATATACCATGGATACAAATAAGTGCTTTATATAAATTATATCCAGTCTTCCCAACCACATTGTAAGGTGGGTCTTTATATTCCCATTTCAAAGATGAGTAAGTACCGACTAGGAGAGACTATACTACCGATCTAAAATGATGCTCTAGTTGCAAAATCAGAGATTGAAACAAAGAGTATACATACTTTAGCTGGGATGTGACCTCAAGAAGCAGACTGAGGTTGTGAGAAGAATGAGGGAGAAAGGCAAGGCCAATTATAGGGTAAGCTGTTGAGGCTACTGCTGTGGGAAACCAGAGCTTGAATCCTTTCGGACCAGAAAAGAACACAGATGTCTCCCATGTTTGCACACTTAAATGAGACACCTGACAGTTTATCCACGGCTTTTGGCCCCACTGGTTGATGGTTGGGCCTGAAACATTAATAATCCCATGCTTCTGGCCTCTACTGGTATGTGAGTGTGGAACTCCAGGAACACAGAGGAAAGATGTTGACAGAAGCTATAAGATATGCTCCTGATAGCTTGAGGCGAATCTAAGCTTGCACACAACTGTCCATGGCAGCTGTTTCTCAAGTCAGAGAGAAGTCAAGAGAATGGGGCACAAGACATGAGAATCATCTGCTGCAGTCACACAGATATTGAATTCCTGTGGCTGGAAATAAACCCAGACAATGGAGTTACATCATCCAAGCATGTAACTTCCATGTATTCAATTGCATGCACTAAGCCAAAAGAGATAAAAAGAAAATATCAAGAGATCAGATGATTCTGATATCATTTCACTTATACCTATGCTCAGAGTGAGTGTGATTCTAGAGCTGTGACTCTTCCTTCTTATCATATTAGTATCTCATGGCAAACACGTCATTATAATGTTCAAGATTACATGCTTTCAAACCTCTGGTGCTCAACTGAAAAAAAATGAAAATCAGTTTCAATGCTACAGGGAAAAACAGCAGTGTGATGCTTATTAATATGCTTAACTGTATTTATTTTCTGGTTAACAGAAAATGCAATTACCTTGCATTGGGACTCTAACTGTAAAGTGCTTGCCCTTCAACTACACAAATCATATCCACTGCATCAACATAATTTTCTCTGCAAAATTTCTTTCATTTCATTTAATACTATGCTGATGCTACTGAGTTATATCATCTGAATTTGTAAAATGTTTGCTGCACAGTCTAGAGTGAGTATATGGTGTAGGCACAGATCATGACATGGGGCAAGCTGTGGAAGAAACCAGGACAAGGATTCAAGGTGAGCAACTCACACAGGATGGTGAGGGCAGAAGATGCAAGAGTAGGCCCACAAGCAGATCAACAGGGGTATAAGGATCTCTTCTGGCATTCAAGATTTCAGAGTAAAGTGTTCCTTACCATAATTTGATAAAATTAATGTATTAAGTCTAATAAAGTATGATTAAAAAAACACACCAGAAAAGGCAGAACACACAATGATTTTCCTCTTTCATCCTGTCTTAGTTTGGAAGAAATAAAAAAGCAGAGCAAGTAGTTAATTGGGTGAAGTGGTTCCCACAAAACTGGAATGGGCATTGAGGGGAGTAGGAAGTGTGAAACCAGAAGCAGGGAAGTCAACCTAAAATGTGTAGCTGACCTGGTAACTAACATGAGCAAATGGCATTTAATCCTGTTGGGGACACTCTCAGGAAGTTTGTAGAATGCATTTCAGAATAGCCTGGCTGAGAGAGAAAACCACTTGCTGCCATCCCATACTGATTTGATTTCTAAGAGAAGTAGTTAAGAAGTTCCAGAGCAGAAAACAGTTTGATATACGGGCTCAGGAGAGGAGTTACCAGGCTTCACCTCTGTTTAACTAATGCAAGAGCAATGGATGAAGCAAAAAAAAGTGATCTGGAAAGATGTGAGGCAGGGCCTAAAAGATGTTTAACACTCATATTAAAATCTACTCTGTCCACCAAGTATCCACAGAAATCAGACCATGGTGACAAAAAATCTTAAATAATACAAAATAAAATAAATGCAAAATCACAGCCTTTTATAATGCTCATAAGTCCAACTACATTAAAATGCTATTTTTAAATAGAAAATGTGTCCCAGCCTTCTACATTAAGGAAGCCATGCTAAGGATTTTTTTTTTTCAGTAAGGTCAAAAAAATTTAATAATACAGTGAATGCAATAAAAGCAATGGTTTAAATCAGTAGTTCTCAATCCTAGCTACACATACCAGAGTCATGCAAAAAGCTTAAAAAAAAAAAAACATGTCCAAGTCCCACAACTATAGACACAGATTTGATTGATCTGGGTGTGGTCGGGACATTAGGATTGAAAAAATTCTATTGGTGCCTTACAATTAATTATACATAATAGTGAGATTAATTATGCCATATTCATACATGCACGTAATGATTCCCAGGTAATTCTAATGCGCAGCCAAAGTTGAGTAAAATCAACTTAAACAAAATGCAAATTGAAAACGAAAAGTGTTTTAAGTACTCATAGGACTTAGAATCAAAATAGTTTTTCACTAGTTCAATTATTTATATCATATTCTTCAGCTGAAAACACCTTGACTGTGCTATTTGTTTAGTTTTCCAAAGGAGTCTCCAATATGACACTCATGACATCTGTCTTTATAAGCTGCTCACAAGTAGACTGATAGTTATTAATTTAATACTCATAATGGACTAGCAGGTGACCAGAGGATCAGTTCAACTTTTTAAATGTGTTCTTTGGAGGTAAAGCTCTGCAATAAATGACTGAGTAAATAAATTCATTGATAATGAATGAAGGAATCTGCTTCTGGATGTTTGTCCCCAAAGTATGCATTACTAAGTAAGCTTGGGGTCATTTAAAGGTTGAAACAGTAAAAGAACACTGATAAAAGAACATATGTCTACTAAGTGTTTGGTAGAACTTATTAGCTTCAAGCTTCCTTTCTTCAGAAGAAAATTAGGTCCTAAGGTCATGACTTCCAAGTTTTCATTTTCAGCTATCATGCAGCCAATGAGTACTTTAACCTGAGGACCCCTTTAAGAAAAGTCAGGGTTTTGCCAGCATGTGTTCAGAAATGTGTTCAGAAAGCACAGTCAGGGGCATGCCAGTCTCCTCATGTTATCACCAGAAGTATCTTGAAATAAAAAATGCAGATACAAGAGTTGACATCCAATTTTTGCTTGACAGTTGCAAATAACATTTTATAATGAGAATAATAATATTTGCTTTGGGTACATTTTCAGGTAAAGGGAAAAGAAATCAAATCCTATTTATCTAGATAAATTGAAAAATGCAGAAACCAAGATAATGGAATAATCCATTTAGTGCCACTGCATATTAAGTCTGCATGGGTTTCCATCTTTTCAGAAACTTAAAAACACACTACAATAGACTTATAAGTGTTCAAATAATCCAGGAATGATCAGGATTTTGCTGAGCAATTAAGTTCATCATTGTGGATATCTGCTACTACCCATAATGCTCTCAATTTTTTTCCAAGCTGGTCTCCATCAATGTAACTGAGTTAGCTTTTTCAAGTAGATTATCTGGACTCAGAAGTTTATTTTTTTTCTTTTCTGTCTTTCTTTTCTTTTCTTTTTCTTTTTTTTTTCTCTTTTTTTTTTTTTTCTTAAGGAAGGCCTCTAATCAACCTGCTTTGAAAAATTCCACTTAGCAGCAAGGCACTTAATTATCTTGCTAACCTTTTGTTCAGTTGCTTTGCAAATAATGACATGAAACATTCCGTCTTTTTACTTCCAAGCTTTTCTTCTTTCTGATTAGATTCTACTTAAATAGCATCATGTTCCTTCAAGTTCCTCCAAGATGAGGGATTTTCTTTAATCACCTGAAACCTGCTGGTCTGCCTCGTTAGCATTCTGAGATATCTCATTCAAGAAGCTTACATCAACAATGCAACTACTTACTCCTAACAGGTTGAGTACATTAATTGCCATCTCTTTATCAAGGCTTCATATTAATTTAAGTATAGATAGATATGCAAAGTGGGTTTTGAAATACAAGATGATTGCAATACATTAAAATGGGCTTTCCCACTCCTGTACCTTATATAAGAAGAAAAAGTTAATTTAATCAAATTCCATCTTTGCAAGAAAAACAAAACTTACATTGAATATAAAATGTGATAACTAACAAAAATGTATTAATCAAATACTGAAATTATTTTTTTCAAGAGAAGCATAAAAAAGCAAGTATTAAACATGCATTTTTCAATCTGGTTATAAAATGTCATTTGCACCTGTCAAAGAAAGATTGGATATCAAGAATTGGATATAGTTTCTGCCCAGACAAAACAAGAAAAAAGAAAAAAGGAACGTGTAATGTTTAATATGGGCAGATGCCTGAATTAAAAGGAAATGAAATGGTAAAAGGTAGAGGTTAGGGCTTTCAGCTAGCAACAGCTTAAGTAATGCAACCCACAAAATTCACAAGGAAGTTTGGGAACCATGGGAAGAGAAGAAAAAAGGAATTCTTAAAAGACATAGCTGACAAGTCACATAAACCAGAAACACACTCTTCTCTATAATTGCAAAGCTGTAGGAAAGTAAATTTTCTACATACAGTCAATATTTAGCTTAGGTCTCAGCAAAATTACCTTCATCTGGTATAACGTTTTATTTAATTCAGAAGCAACACTTGCACACTTGAAAAACAAAATGCTTGTAACTCAATCCATCTCATATTTCATTGTAGTATTTATAGAGTTTTGGCTGAATAGAGACAAAGACTTATGTAGTTAGATGCACTGTGTCAAAATGATACCCTTACAATTTAAAAGGAGGGATGAGATTCCTTGTGTTACCTTTTGCTGAAAAAAAGTAAATGCAGGACTCAAAATGATTCTTTAAGAAATGACATTTTAACAAAAAATGCATTTTGAGAGGCAGTCATCTGAATAAAAATCCCTGCATTATCAGTCCCTGCATTAAATAGAAAACTAAAAATCCCTTCCTCAAATTTATAAAAGAAAACAAGCACACAATTTTCTTATTTTTTAAAATACATAGCTCTGTAACAAATTGCCTTGTCCTTGACTACTTGTCATATTCTCATTTTTTCCAAATACACTTAAAAATTATTAGAAACAGTTTATCGATTAAATAAAAGAGTAACAGAACATTTCTAATTGTATGAAACATGAAACTTGAATTAAAAATAAAAAACCTCACAGATTGTTTAAAAATTATCTGATGTATAAGGTCAAATTTATGGAGAAAAGTTTTAAAATTAGATAAAAATTAAGCTATTTAAATTAGCTTACATTTGACACTTTTATAATATGACATTTAAATTGCTACTACTTGTGTCTCAATTGTGAAAATAAATCTGCTATTAATATGTGTTTTATATTTAATTATTTATTGAAATACAAATAATTTTCTCTTGTAAGAGCCTTTAAAATCCGATGCAATTTTCTGAATATGTAAAAATTTAAGAAGGTGGCATGGCAGAATAGAAAGAATATTAGATTATATTTCAGAAATCCTGTGTTCTGTATCTACCTCAAAAACATGCTTGCTTGGAAAATTCAATGAAGCTACTCAGACTGAGTGTCTAAAGTGTCTAGGTGTCTAGACTCACCAATGTAATGACACTGAGGAAAATGACAGCCATTCCTTATACTTTATAGTTTCACGATTCTAGGTCAAGGAATGATTGTTCCAAATCTAACACTAAGCTGTTAATTCCTTATATAATTTTAAAAGTTAAATTCTAAAGGCCTCATTCTAAAGTTCAGATTTAGCTATCATTTTAATCATTTTTAAGTGTAAAGACTGCTGTGGTTGTGAAGTATGTATATGCTTTTCAACTTCAGGAAAGTATTCTGCAACATAAAATTATTTATTAGTGCATAAATCTTAATGTACTAAATAGAGCCTTTATTTTAAAACTCTGCATAGTTTGATATTTAATTAATAGGATACTTAAATGTAGCAATTTATAATTTGAATATATCTCTCAATATTCACATCCTCAATGATTTGACCATCCAATGCCTTTAAGTGATATTAAACAGTATTATTGATGAAGAGGTGTTATTCCTTTAATAATAGAGTAGCAGAGTCTAACATTTGAGAATCACATCCAGAAAGATGGTCAAAATTAACATTTTATCTCCAAATGAGGTTATTAATACAGACAACTGGAAAACACTACATCAAAAGAGTATGGTACTTACCACACAATTCAAATTCATCACTACCACTGAATATATTCTTAAAGCTTAAGAAATAAATGTAACTTAAATATATGTTCTAATAAATCTTACAATTCACTTGAAAATACTCCAGTTATATTCATGTTTTGCTAATATCAGACCTTTGATTTATGTTTTTAAAATATACCAAAAGTTGTGGAAAATGCGATGGCCTTCTACTACTACCTCTAAGAACCTTTATCTAACAGTGTTTGCAAATAGAAAGTACAAATGTCACTGGAAAGTGTCACAGTTACATTTGAGCCAACCTTTTAATTATATCCAAATAAGGCAAAGTCCTGTCACATGTTCTTGACTTGGGGCCTCCATATTTTGCATTGTCTGAATTAATCAACCAGCTCCCCAAAGCAACTATGCCATTAGCAGCTCTGGAGGCATATTGAACATGGCAGTTACATTTTGAAACCAGTAGCAGAGATTAAAAAAAAAATTGAAACAGACTCTGGCAAGGGAACCAGGCTCACATAAAGAACCTCTCATACGGGCTTCCTTGAATCTGAGAAAAAAAAATCTGTCAGGTGGCAGCAGGGCTTTGTGGTTCATGCCATCTCATTCCCTTTGTTTTTAATCACCCATGAAGAGCAGCAGCTCTGTTGCTATTGGCTATCAAATCACATCAAAACCTGGACTGAAATATGCACATTTTGAAGCCTCTGCTCAAGCAGTATAAGCCTCTCTGTGTCATTTTGAGGAACAAGTAATGACATCCTTTCTTCTCTTTCATAAATACTAATCACGGGGGTGGAAAATCTGAATTAGGAAATCAGTGTACTGGTACCTGTTCCTGATGCACACAGCCTAAATAATCATGTGCCTATGAAAAAATTCATTATTTCACAAAATGCATATAATCTAGGCTAACCAATGTAATAACAAAGGCAACTACTTATTTAGGTGCCTATAATATACATAGGCATTTTAATAGAAATGAGATTTTCTTCAAACAAGTTCTATATACTTAATTGCAGCATTAAAAACATTATCCAGCAGAAATATAAATATTTGCTTAGGTACTTCTATTGCACTGAATTTGAGCAGTAATGTGCCATTATTACAAAGTTCACTGACCTGTGTAGAACATTTCCTTTTGAAAATTACATTTAATTATGCATGATTTTATGTGTCAATTAAAAAAATGAAATTAAAAAAATTCACTTAAAAATAAATAGGATTATATTTAACACATTCCTCATCCAAATAAAGCTCTAACTAATGAGGAATTATAAAGTTTGCCCACACTTATAATAAATAAATAAATAAATATATATATATATATATATATATATANTTGGCATATGAATAGAAAAATCAATTATATATATATTTATAATATGTATATATATATATGAAAATTAGTGAATTATTTTATTTGAAATGGGATTATTAAAACCATGAATATCCATTGAAATTCAATTGATGAAATGTGATGTGACATAGAATAAATAGAATTGTGAGTTTCTGGCATTTCCCAAGTATGTGGTCCAGGGGCTCTTGGGCATTCCTGCCACGTTTTTCAGGGAGTCCATGAGGTCAATTATTATTTTATAATAATACTAAGATTTTATTTAACCTCTAAAGTCTTTTTTTCAAGAGTGAACAATGAGCTTTTTTCAGAGGCTATAGTTATTAGTCTGTTTTTCATTACTATAACTAAATATCTGAAGCTGGGTAACTTTATTTTAAAAAGAACTTATTAGCCCTTAGGTTTTGTTTGTTTGTTTGTTTGTTTGTTGTAGGATAAGGTACCAGGGATTGAACTCAGGGGCATTTGATCACTGAGACACATCCCCAGCCCTATTTTGTATTTTTTTTAGAGACAGGGTCTCACCAAGTTGGTTAGGACCTCATTTTTGCTGAGGCTGGCTTTGAACTCGCAATCCTCCTGCCTCAGTCTCCCAAGCCACTGGGATTACAAGCATGCACCACCAGGCTGGCTAGCCCTTAGTTTTGAAGGGCTGAAAGTCTAAAACCAGACTTCTGATGAGGGCCTAATGGCAGAGGGTATAACAGCAGGGATACATGTGGGAACAAGAGATCACACAGCACAAGGGAGGAAGCCAGAGAGAGATTCAGGAGTCAGGTCCAGGCTTTTACAGCAACTCCATCTCATGAGAACTACCTGTATCCCCAATGACTTTCAGACCTTTCACTAGGCTCCACCTCTTAAAGGTCCCACCACCATACTGCGAACCAAGCTTCCAACATGTACACCTTTGAGACACAAACCATATCCAAACCATAGCACATGTGATGTGTGATACCATAAGAAATTGAATGCCCAGATAGGAGAATCCAGCTGTTTTCTGTTCAGGCAGACATTAAAGTGTTTTTCAAAAATCTAAAATGATGGTGCTCTTCTTAATAAAAATTCATATTTGAAAAAGAAATAAGATATGGAGTGTTAACCAGCACAGAATGACAGCCTCAGAATATGCCATGTTCTCAAGAGACCTGGCACCTGACTGCTAAGGTGTAGTGGTACTGGCTCCAGAGAGCAGAGGTGATCCCGGTTATCTCTCTCCCTTATGGAACCTTGAATACATGAGGCCCTTCTAGGAAAGTCAGTTCTTCATGGGTTGAAGCTACTTTTTTATGCACTTGGAATGGTAGCCCTGATGGAAGTTGTATGGTATTTCTAGGGAGACAAGCAACAGCTGAGATTGTACATGTGGGATACCCATGCCTGGAATAAGCCATTATTTGGGCCTCAGAATATTTCTTCTGGGACCTACCCATCTCAGTCTTGCTCCTGCCAGTGGACCAAAGCAAAGATGCACTTTAGATGGGTTTAACCATGATCCACAACTTTTTGGGATAAAGGTCAAATTATTGTTCGCAGTTGTTTGGTTATTTTTTCCAACTGTCTATTCTATTGTGAGGTAAGGAACATTGTAAGAAGAGTAGTAAGCATTCTAGGATCCAAAATTCTACCATCCTGAAAGAATAAAGTAACCTAGATTTTCACAAATGTGTTCATTTATGGAAAAAAAAAAAGGTCTCATTTCTCTGAGATCTAATCAAATCCTTTATTATCATTCTCCTTTTTTTTTTTTTTTTGCACCAGGGATTAAACCCAGGGTCACTTAACCAGCAAGCCACATCTCCAGCCCTTTTGTATTTAGAGGCAGAGTCTCAATGGAGTTGCTTGGGGTCTTACTGCTGAGGCTGGCTTTGAATTTGCAATCCTTTTGCTTCAGCCTCCTGAGCCTCTGGGATTATACACACATACTACCACACCCAGCATCCATACATTGTTAACAGATCTTGTCTGATATAAAACATATATACTCAGAGAACGGAAGAAACAAAATTTATATAAATTTGCACTTAATGTCTGCCTCTTAAAAGATTGGGAGCTTCACAGTGACAGAAATCATTTCTTAGACATTTCTGACACTCCATAAGTATTTGATTAATAAATATAGAAATTAATAAGTGAATAAACTCCCAAGTTCTTAGAGGAGGGGTAATATCATGATATGTTAGGCCTGGTTATACTCTAATATCATTTATTTATTTATATAATTATCTATGTTCCCCTCAATATGGTGATAGTTAATTAAACTTAATTCTACACTACAGTGCGTGGTACAGCAAAGGGCCAGACACAGATTTCTGGGAATTTTCATTAATAGTAGGACAATATTAGCAGGAAGAATGTGCAACAGTTTTCTACTTTCATAATTTTTTCAGTATTCTTGATTTAGGAATTTATTCACTAAAGAAATGTTTGGTAAGGAATGATTATTGTCAGACACACTTCTAGGAATTTAGCATATTATAATGAATGAGAAAGACAACCCCCCATGATGTTGGCATACTTGTAAACAATCTATATAAAATAATATATACTTCAGAGACTCACCATTGACACATACATTTTCTTAGGAATTATCGCAACCTGTTCTCACATGAGAAAATAAGGTCTGAAAGGATGTAAGTGGCCAGGTCCAAGAACTCGATTGATCAAGGGCAGAGCCAGAATTCAAATCTGGTCTAATGGTACCAAATTGTGATGTTATTCCTTAAGATTATAACACCTCCTTACCACACACCAAACACTAAGCAAAAAAGCCTATTTCATGATGTCTGAGTGATTCCGTTTTTATTTATACTATTCTCTACTTTTCTCTAAGGATGCATTTTCTAAAATAGGTTATATAAACAGAATGGATAAAAACAGTAAACTGGATCCAATTTACATCAAATTCATGATGCTATAAATATGTGTAAACTTTTTATTGGAGTAGTATGACTATCACTTACATAATAATATCATATATGTATAAGTGATATATAAGTACTTCTCATAAGTACATATAGCCTCATGAATTTTTATTAATTGCACACCCTTTTCTAACCAGCATCAAAAAACATAACATCACTATTTCCTCAAAGCCCACACTCTTGCTCACTTCCAGTCACTATATCATCCCCACAAGGATAACCACTATCCTGACTTCTAACAGATGAGAGTAGTTTTGTCCATTTTCCCCTTATTTTTTAAAGTTTTGTAGTTGTACATAATGGTGGGATTTGTTTTTACATATTCACTCATGCACACAATATAAAAATATGATTTGGCCAATATCACTCAATTATGTCCATTACATGTTCTTAAGTGGAATCACACAGGATGTACTCCTTTACATCTGACTTCTTTCTCCTAATATTATGTATGTGAAACACATGTACTTAGAGATTGTTCATTCTTACTCAATTTACTTATCTTTTCTATATGGATTGACATTAGTTTCTACTGGCAACAATTATGTATAATGCTGCTATGAAGATTCTTTTTTTGGGGGGGGATGGATACTGGGGATTGAACTCAGGGGCACTCAATCACTGAGCCACATCCGTAGCCCTATTTAGTATTTTATTAAAGACAGAGTCTCACTGAGTTGCTTAATGATTCGCTAAATTGCTGAGGATGACTTTGAACTCCTGATCCTCCTGCTTCAGCTTCCCAAGCCACTGGGATTACAGGCATGCACCACCACACCTGGCTGCTATGAAGATCCTTTAGCAGTCTTCTGGTGAATAATTTACACAGTTTTCTTGAATGTCATTGCTAGATAATAAATTAGGTATAGGTTTGGCTTTGGTAGAAACCATCAAAAAGCTTTCCAGAATGGCTTTACTAGTTTAGTCTCTCAACAGCAGTGTTTAAGAAGTCCAATTGCTTTAGGTTGTAAAAATTTAAATTAGATGCCAAGATGCCTTCAAAAATAGACACCAATCTATCTCTATGATAACTCACTACTACTTTATTTATTGCATAGAAATATAGAAGGGACTGACATATCTTAACAATAGAAATAATATATGAAATAAACAAACCCTTGTGCTCCCCATTATTGGCCTCTTCTTTAAGATACTTCCAAGTACCATCAAAATAGTGGCAATGGGATGCAATACTATCTATGACAAATAATATTAAGCAAACACTTCCAAACCGAATGTAACTAATCATCTCACTGGAGTGATAAGAGTCTTTTTTCTTCCCTTTCGTTATCATATATCTATGCATTCTTGAAAATAAAGTAACTTCTTCCAAATGACAGAAACTACTTAATGCATACAGACAAGCTGTTAGACAAGCAAAGTCAGTAAGAGTTAGAATAATAGGTCTTTCTTAATTGTAGAAAGAGTCCATGTTACAATTTGCAAAGACCTAATAATCCCAATTATAAGATAAAACTATTTCTGACAAATCCTGTCTTTTGATTTTAAGAGAATGCCTATCAAAGAACTTTGAGCTGGCCAACACCTATGTGCATTCTAATTCTGATAAATTGAAGATCAAAAATGCATAAAGTCCTGTATTATTTGGAATATTTATCTTTTCTGCTCCCAAGTCTCTACCTAGAATCTGTGAATTGGCAGGGAACAAATGATACTACAAAAGTCAAGTACAAGTACATAATAGACATTCAATAAGCCTTTAGTGACTAGTTAAATAGATGCGTTTTTAAAATTAAGACTAATATGTATATGACTATATCCCAGTGACTTTCACTTTCATGTTTAAATATAATGCACAAATACTTTAAAAACAATAAATAAAAAGAATGATAAAAACATGTAAGGAAACCCAGTATTCTTTAGATTTATTTTTTAATCATTTGTTTTAATTAGTTATACATGACAGTAAAGTATACTTTGATACATCATACATAATGGAGTACAATTTCTCATTCTTCAGGTTGTACATGATGTAGAATCACCAGGGTCATATAATTACATATGTACATAGAGTAATAATGACTGATTCATTCTACTATCCCTCCTATGTCCATACCTCTGTCCCTCCCTTCACTCCCCTCTACCTAATCTAAAGTAACTCCATTCTTCCCTAGCCTCCCCCATTGTGAATTAGCATCCGAATATCAAGAAAAAAAAAAACAACTTAACACCAAAAGCAAATAACCATATCAATAAATTGGCTAAGAAACTATTAAATAGACACTTCACAGAAGAAAAAATACAATTGATCAATAAATACATAAAAAAAATGTTCAACATCTCTAGCACTAAAAAAATGCAAATCAAAACTAAGATTTCATCCCACCCCAGTCAGAATGGCAATTATCAAGAATACAAACAAGAATAAATGTTGATGAAGATGTGGGGGATGGGGAAGGCACACTGCTGCTGCGAATGAAAATCAGTGCAAACATTATGGAAAGCAGTATGCAGATTCCTCAGAAAACTTGGAATGGATCCACCATTTGACCCAGCTATCCCACTTCTCCGTCTATACTCAAAGAACTTCAAATCAGCATATTACAATGGTACATCAATATTTATAGAAGCTCAATTCACAACAGCTAAACTATGGAACCAACGTAGGTGCCCTTCAACAAATGAACGAATTAAAAAATGTTGTATAGGTGTGTGTGTGTGTGTGTGTGTGTGTAAATATGATGGAATATTACTCAGTCTTTAGGCTAATTTTTAACCATGATTACAATAAAATAGTGCTAAAAACAACTTCAATCATCGGGAGTTTGTAACTTCCCCAATGCGTATTGGCTAAGCAGCACATTCACAGATGCTGTAAAACTGCCCCCAGTAATGAAAAGAGACACACTTCCCATATCTATTACCTTAATACTTGTTAGTGACTTAATAATAACCAATGCTAGATAATTGGGCCAGTCATAAAGATTAAAAAAAAAACTGAACTACATATATCTGTTTACTAGTGTATTATTTTTCTTCAGACCTGAATTTCCACAAGGTATACTTCTGGAATCAACTGCTTCAAATAAGATACTTAAGAAAAACATATATTCTAGGTAAGGTTCTCCTCAAACTTAACAATTCAAAATCCTTGGGGTAAAGTCAAGAAATCAGTTTTTTAACAAGAGCTTAAAGCAAAGTTTAGGAAACACTTTTCCAGTTGGAATTGGAGATGCGTGGAAGGATTGGAGTGGGATGAAGGAGAAACAGGAGTAAACCAGGTTATATCATTCTTAGCTGCTATAAAAAATGAATCACACAATTCTGTTTCCTTCTTTTTGACTAACCATTAGAATCATCTAAGTTGTGTTTTAAAAATAAAAACTCCTGGCCCCATCTGAAACAAACTAAACCAGAATATCTAAAGGAAGGACTGGGGTGTAAGTATTTTTGACCATGTTCCTCAAGTGAGTCTACTGATGGGGCGAAGTTCGAGACACTGTGATAACTGACAAACATTCTCTTGAAATAATTAGCCTTGGCCACTGAGAGAGTTTAAAACTGTGAGTCTCAAATTTTCATGGGTATTAACCATATATCTTTTTCTTGATCTTTTTCATGGTTGGAAAAAAAGTCCACAGACTTTTTTGTGCCAATCCTTTTAATTTCTATAGCTGTTATTTACTCTTTCTTCTCAGTGGCTTTTATTGGAGTAAATCAATGATACAAAAAAAATTGTACAAGTCATAAAGTGGACATATGCTGGTAACCGGCATCCATACCAAGACAGAGATAGAAAGAGACCAGTAGTAGGATTCCAGAAGCCCCTTTGTGCCCCATTCTTGTCCTTATTCCTCCTACCCAAAACAATGGTAACCATCATCCTTATTTGTAATACCATAAAACTCAGTTTAGCGTGTTTTTGAAATTTATATAAACTGACTTACACACCATGTTCTCATTGGTATTCAGTTTAATTCACTCAACATTGAGATTGTGAAACATCCATATTGTATATACTTACAGTTGGCTTATCCATTTTGCTATATTTCTTATGTAACAACATGACACTATTAGTTCTTCCACTCTACCGTTGATTGTTTTCCGCTTTGGGACTGTTACTGGAATCTTCCATGAACATTCTCATGCATGTCTTTGATGACTGTATGTTCTCATTTGTGTTGATTGTCCATCTATAAATGAAATTGCTATTCAGAGAGTAGGGGGTATATCTAGTTTTAGATCTATTGACAGTTTTCCAAAGAATTGGCACGTTTACTAGTAGAGGAGAAAAACCCCAGTTGATGTAATGTTTGGCATTATCTCTCTTTTTCTTTTTAACCATTTGTCATGGGTTTCATTTGTATTTTCTGAAGTAGGTTTCCATAAAGGTGGTATTTAGGATTCTAATTCCTTTGTAGGTCTACCCTGGACAGTCTGTAATATTCACAGGACCCCTGGCATCTAAGGTTTAAATTCCTGTTATCAATTTAGTCATATAAAAGACAGATACATTCCCCCTAAAATAAATTTGCCTAACTCCATTTTACTTTGATTATATAAGCAGAGGCAGAAGTAGTGATTTTCAGTACTCAGACTAATTTTACCCTTTCTAAAAAATTGTAAGAAAAATAAAAAGCAAGGAAACCTAAATGTTGGTACACTGCTCTACCATGTCTAGTAGGAAACTTCAAGGAAGAGTGCAGCATCATTAAACTGGGCTGGGGAAGAGATTGGGTAGGCATGGAGGGATACAGAGTCTTCATTGTTCAATGTTTTTCTTCCCAGCGCAAACTCCACCTAAAAAAATTCATTTTTTTAGTAATGGCTCAATATCTATACTATTAACAATGTAGGTGTGAAAGCAACATAATGTGAAATTGAAGTTGAATAGGATTTTTTCAAGAAAAGAAATGTAATTAATTCATGGAAGGTTAGCTAACAATATTATTCAACACTCTGGGGTTATTTTTCATTTTTCTTGTATGCTATTTTATCACTAAAAATGTAGCATAAATCTAGTCAGAAACCTAACTCCTAAAAAGCATTGTGTCAGGAATACCACCCACTAATGAGACACCTCAAACACACAGAGATAGACAAAGGACAGGGAAAGATTGCTAGTTTAAAGGGAATCACGCCTGAGTGATTGTCTTTTTTTCTTTCTTTCCTTCTTTTTTCTTTTCTTCTTTTATTGTTGAAGCAAAACAGAATTTCAGATTTTCATGCTGCCAGAACATCTCTCCTTGGCACTTCAAAGATAGATTGAGCTAGAAAAAGAACAGTTAGTGTACTCCCCCATGGTTTGGTAACCTTAAAGCTGACTGGGGCTGTAGCAGTTTATAGGGAGGGGGTTAATTTGAGACAGAGGCACCATACAACTAATCCACTCCCTCAGGCAGAATAGCTGTTTAGGAAGAGATTTAAAAGTAGGAAATAGTCTCACATGGAAAAAAAAAATGCATGCTATTTCTCAGAGAAGCCTTAATTTTCAGTGCATAATCTTTCCTTGCCTCCACCCCCAAAGAACTAAACCAATGTTATTTAAAGATTAATTAAATTAGGCAAGGAGAAAGTTCACTAAGGTTTATATAATGCAAACCCATATAACAATTTTTTTTCTAATTATAAAGATTTCATGTTTGAACAAACACCTTTCTTCTAAGCTGCTGAACATATTCAGAGGTAAATTAAACTATTTGAGTAAGTTAAGCAATTACAACAAATTAGACAACAGCCTTACTTGCTCTCTAAACCACAAAGTCTTCATGAATGCTTTGCAATGACCCACAAATGGAACAATAAGAAGGATGCTAAAAGGTACTGTCAAAAGAACTGAACACTAAATGATGCAAGCTTTGTCTAAATCCATCCAAACAAAGGCGACAAATTGCCATGTCATGCATTGGAGAAACCTTCTTGTAAAGGAGTAATAATGAGATCCTTTGCCCTTCTACAATGTCAGATCATATCAAATACAAATGAGCAAACTCCAACTTGAATATATTCATTTCTTAAGTAATCATCTATTTCTTTATAACATTTTTTTTTCATTTCACTGTTGTGTTTTCTCTGGAAGAAAAGTAACATAGATCATATAAATCTAACACAAAAATATGGTTATTATTCCATCAACTAGCCCAAAGCTTTTTATAAAATGGTGCCTCTCTCTTTCCTTAATGAATTTCTGATGCTGACATTGTTTTACAAGAGTGTTTCCTTGACTTTTGAATGTGGTACTTCTAAATATATGCTCCAATACCTTAGATGCCAATGCCCTTGGATGATCATTCTCTTCTTACATATGCTATTCATTATGGAGTCGGAGTATGTACAGAAAGCTTATCACATATAAATAGAAGTTTTAACTATAATTCTAACTTATTCATATTTTTATACCAATGTAATAACTGGATTGAATATTTCCTTTTCCATCCAAATTTCTGAATGCAAATGTGGTTTATTGAAACTTCATTGATTCTGTAGCCAACGACAGAGGCTTTGAAAAATTGTCAGCTGACAATATGCTTTATAGGGATGAAAAGCAAAATAATTAACAAGCAGGACAGCACAGGCACTGACTAATCAGAACAAACACTGAGCCAGTCCAAATGATCATCTCCTAAATAACAAGTATGGCCATGCTAGCATGTCCTGGCTAAAGAGCAAGTGCAATAAACACGTTCTTCACGGGTATCTGTTGATCTTCACTGGTATCTGTTGATGTTCAATGAGTTATAACAGGACACACACATGCACACACACCCACACACATCAATAACTTATTTTTCTTCTTTTATTTTTATATAGTATATCATTGATATTTATACACCTTCTTCATACCACTAGATACAAACCTAGCTCATTCTTTTTAGAACAATAACATCTTGGGGCATAAATGTATCACTTCTCTATTATTGGATCATTCCTCTATTGATGGATACCTAGGATATTTTATGTTATCCCAACAAAAAAAAACTGCACTGTATAACATTAATACATATTATCTTTATGCCCCAATATTTTATGGTCTTCAATTCGGAAAGACAGAGTCTGAAAGTTAGGATTGTTCAGTTAAAAGAATTGTGTTTTCCTTTCAAGTAATTATGTGAGATGGCTTTCCAAAAAAGATTACAACAACTCACATTCATTCCTATGCTCCAACAGGCTCACACATGCTGAGTGTTATGCTGAGTTGTGGGTTGAGTTCCCTGGAAAGTAGCCCTTCAGAGTTGTCCAGCCTGGAGGCAAGGAGGTTGGACTTTCACATCTCACATCATGAGTCATTGCTTGCAGGCCATCCTTAGGGAGGGGACATAATCTTGGGCAAGGCTGCTTGCTCTCTTTGAGAAGAATTCTTGGAGGGGAAATCAGCTAGGAATTGTTGCCTACCTAGATGTTTTAGCAGAAGAGTGAATGCTTCCATCCTAAAGAAGTATCTGACCCCACCTTATAAGTATCAAATGTATCTTATTGCTGTTTTAATCTATATTTATCTAATAATAAATGAACATATTTTCACATGTTCATTTACCTTTGCAGTTTCTCTACTGTGACAAGTTTCTTTATGTCCTTTGCCCATATTTCTTTTGGTCGTACTTTCTTATCTTTTTGTAGAAACTTTTATATAATAGAAAGAGAGTAAACCTTTGTTTATTATGAATCACCGTTATTTGTCCCAAAATATCATTTGTCATTCCACTTAAAAAAATTTGTGTTTAACCAAATTGGTATAATGGTCCTGGCAGGAAGTAGATGGAACTCTTAAAGGATTTACCTGAAAGGAATTAAATAAAAGGGCTATGTCCAGAGATGCAACCAGAGTTAAAGGAACCAAAAAATAAAAATAAAAAAGGTTCTAACAATAGAGAGCTGTCTCAACCACTATGACTTAGAGGTAAATGAGAATGACAGATTCCTATTGTTTCCAAGTTATTCATCTAATGTATTTAGTTAAAATGGCCCAGTGGACTAACACACTTCCACACACGATATCAGCGGAGACTGCCCAGGAACCAGACTCTTGTGAACACTCAGAAATAATAGAGAGGCCCATCCTCTGGTGTGAACAAAGACTGAATGGGGTACCTGGACTTATACTTCTGCCTGGAAGTAATGAGGCAATGTCCTCCTTCCCCTTCTAGAGCAAAGTCAGAGGAATCCAGTTTAAAGAGAAGGTAAAAAAGATGAAAAGTTTCATAACATAATAAAAAAAAGTCCAGGTTTCAATAGAATGTATTGAATGGAATGAAATATAACAAGTAATAAATGCCAACACCAAGATGACATGGATGTTAAAATTATGTAACAAAGAATGATAAAAATCCTACAATGAGCAGTTACAAACACACTTGAAACAGGCAAAAATAGAAAGTCTCAGGAAAGAAGCAGAAGATATAAAGAAAAAAACACTGAAGGGTTAGAACTGAAAAATAGAATAACAAAAATTTAAAACCTCACTGATTGTAATCAATAGCAAAATGAAAGGCACAGAGCAAAGAATCAGTGATTTGGAAGGTAGCATGATAGAAACAACCAAACAGAAAAAAAATAAACTGCAAAAATAAAAAGTCAGAGCAACCTAACGTTCATATAATCCGAGTACTGAAAGTATAGGAGGAAGAGGCAAGGTTAAGAATATTTAAAAAGACTGAAAACTTTCCAAATTTGGCAAGAGACTAAAGACTAAAGATTCAAGAAACTGAACAAATCCTAATAGGATAAACCCAAAGAAATCCATGCCAAAACACATCAGACTTAATGTTCTGAAAATTTATTTGACCTTGAAGGCTAGAGCAGAATGGCACAATATATCTCAGTGCAGAATGAAAAAAGCTGTCAAACCAGAATTTTAGACCTAATGAAATTATCCTTCAGAAATAAAGGAAGAATCAAGATATTCTTAACAGACTTTTATCACTAGCAGAACTTTCTTGTGAGGATGACTAAAAGAAGTTCTCTAAACAAAAAGGAAATAAGAAATAAGAAATCTATAGGATTTTCTTCTCTTTGTGAGTGTTCTACATTATATGTTATGGTTAAGGCAAAAATAATAACCATGCCTGCTAGACACAGTGGTGAATACCAGTAATCCCAGTGACTTGGGAGGCTAAGGCTGGAGGATACAGGTTAGAGGTTAGCCCAGGCAATTAAGAGGCCCTGTCTTAATTAATTAATTAATTGATTGATGAAAAATAAACAAATAAAGGCTAAGATGTAATTCAGCAGTAGAGCATTTGCCTAGCATGTATGAGACCCTGGAATCAATCCCTAGCAACACACACACCCCTAACCTAATACGATTTTAAATATAGAGAAAATACACAAGAAATTATATTATAAATGGGGGAGAATAAAGGGATACAAAATAAAATAAGATTTCTATATTTGAACATACAAAACAATACTGGTAGCCTATGATAAATTATACACATGCGCGCGCACGCACACACACACACACACACACACACATTCCAGAATGAGTAAGACTGTGTGGGATTAACAGAGGAATAGACATAATCTTAATGAAATTGAGACAATAGGGAACTAAGAAATAGATCCATAAAAATATGCCAAAGAATTCTTGGCAAAGCAACAAAAGCCACTGAAGAAAAGATAACCTTTTCAAATAACAGTGCTGGAGCATTTGAATATACATGGAGAAAAAAGTGTACTATAGCCTCTTTCACATAATGTTCAAAAGATAACTCCAAATGCATCATACACTTTTAGGGAAAACTTTTGGATAAAAATAGGAAAAAATCTTTGGGATCTAGGAACACACACACAAAAAAAAGAAAAGAAAAGAAAGAAAAACATGATTCATTAAAGGAAAACTGAATTTTGTCAAAATTTAAAACTTTTTCTCTGTTAAGACAATGGAAAAGCAAACTTCAGAATTTGAGAAGATATTTATAAACCACCTATATATCCAGCAGAGCACTAGCAGCTAGAATATATTTAAAAGCTCTCAAAACTAAATAGTAAAAATCAACAAAAAAAATCAATTAGAAAATGGGCAAAAGTTGTAAAGAAATATTTACTAAAGAAGATGTACTGATAACAAAACAAATGAAATGGTAAATGTAAATAAACCTACAAAGTAATATCAGTAATACCTATAAAAAGGGATAAAGTAAAAAATAAGGATAATACATAATGCTGATGAGGATGGAGACAAATCAGATCATGCATATATTGGTGGTAAGAATGTATATTGCTCCTGCCACATTAGAAGATATTCTTGCAATTTCTTTAAAAAGTCATTATACAACTAGCATTCCATCCAGCAATTGTACTCTTGAGCATTTAACCCAAAGAAGTAGACTTAAGTTAACACAAAAGCCTTTAATGTTTATAGCAGCTTTATTCATAAAAGCCCCAAAGTAGAAACAACCCTAATGTCCTTCAATAGATAAGTGGTGAAACAAACTCATCTACTCACACTGTGGCTAGCATATTACCCAGAAATAAAAAGAAAACAATTATTGATAGATTCAGCTACCTGTTTAAATCACCAGGGAATTATGCAGAGGCAAGAAAGCCAATTACAAAGGCACACAGTGTATTAATCAATTTCCATAACATTTTCAAAATGACAAAATGGTTAAGGATAGAGTGAGGTAGGAGGGACTTGTACATTTCTATAAAAGGGAAATAAAAGGGATCTTCTAGTGATGGAAGAATTCTGTATCTTGACTGTTAATGTCAATAAATCAGCAGTGATATTATAGTATAGTTTTGCAAATTAAAAACTAGAACTTCTAGTCAAAGAAATTAATCTCACAAAAAAGAACTAAATAGAAATTATAAAACTGATAGAGCGCTATGCTTATGCAAAATATTACTACTAGGAGAAATTGTATAAAATACATGGGAGGTCTCTTTTCACTATTCTTTTCCACTGTTTATTAATATAAAATGACCTCAAAATGAAAAGCTGGAGAGAAAACATCAAATTCTTTACAGAGTGGTTATACCATTGTATATTCTCACTCACAATAAGAGATACAGATTCCATAAATTTTGCCAGCATTTACTACAGTCGACATTTAAAATTGTTAGCCATTCTACAATTACTAAGAATATAAGCAATAATAAGTATCAAAGAAGATGTGGGAAAATGGTATAGTCATACATTGTTGGTGGGACTGAAAATTGGTGCAACCACTCTGGAAAGCAGTATGGAGATACCTCAGAAAACTTGGAATGGATCCACCGTTTGACCCAGCTATCCCACTCTTTGGCCTATATCCAAAGAACTTAAAATCAGCATATTACAGTGATGCAGCCACATCAATGTTTATAGCACCTCAATCCACAATAGCTAAACCATGGAAACAACCTAGATGCCCCTTGACAGATGAATGTATAAAGAAAATGAGGTACATATACACAATGGAATATTACTCAGCATTAAAGAAGAATGAAATTATGAATTTTCAGGTAAATAGATGGAACTAGAGAATATCATGCTAAGTGAAATAAGCCAATTCCAAAAAAACAAAAGCTGAATTTTTTTTCTGATAAGAAAATGCTGATCCATAGTGGCCCAGGGGTGTAGGGAAGAAGGAACTTTGGTTTGTGTACAGGGCAGTGGGGTAAGGGATGGGGTTGTGGGGATGGGAAGGGCGGTAGAAAATGACAGACATTATTACCCTGTATACATGTATGATTACATTAATGGAGTGACTCTGCACCATGTATAGTTAGAGGAATGAGTAGTTCTGCTCCATTTGTGTACTATATGTCAAAATGTATCCTACTGTAAAGTAAATAAATTAATTTAAAAGATAAAAATAAAAAATGTTAGCCATTCTAATAAGTATGTAATGGTGCCTATTATTTTAAACCTTTACATATCTGACTTATTGAAATAATGCAGATTTATCCTAGATGTAAAAAAGAATCCAGTTCCCATTTTGAAGGACAGATCTCTGCTCTGTGAATTGATTGTTTTTTATATACTCTGAGAGTTTTGTAACTTACTGTGTTTTTCCTTTTGAATTTGGCTTCCTGGAAACTTGTACAAGATTTTTTTTTTTCCTTGTGTAAGAACTAAAGCATCCTAGCTTCATGCTACCAGCCAGCTGTATAAGCAGAGGAGGACGGGACAATGTAGGGGAGATGCTCATGGAAAACAGCAGATGAACAACACTGGGAAGTGAGAAGAGAATTTAATTGAATTCTGTGCTTCTCCTTCAAGGGAAGGGTGAACAATACAATCTAGCCAAAGGTAGGTTATGACGGCAGGTTCTGACTATTCTTAGCCAATATTGACATCCAAAGTAAACCAGATCCATCCGAAATAAGGAATTAGAACAAAGATGGTTAAAATAATGCAGAAAATGACAATTTTTTTTCCAAGTTTTATTTGGAGGAGGAAAAAAAAAAGAATATCACAGCAGAATCTAATGTAATCTCCTGCGAGAGGACAGGTAAGTAACTTGACAGACAACCAATCTAGAGAAATACTTTGCTCCACAATTCCCTATTCTATGAGAAAAGAAAGGAGAGAGGATGGGAATAAACAAGGAAGCCAAGAAACACAGACAGAAGGGAAAGAACAGACCTATGCATTTTTGAAGTCAACCAATTTGGGGTCTAGACTGATAGATTTACTGACATTCTCACTTCTGTATTTCCAGAAGAGGGGCATGCATCCAAAGGGTTCTTGGACACCAAATTCTAATAGGAATATGATTCAAGGCTGGAGTATAAAGGCCCAATTATTACAGCTAACTGACAAATACTCTTGCAACCGTGTGTTTGCATAATATTTTTATTATGTCTAAGCTTTTTTAGGGTAAAAATGTTCACTTCATTTTGAAAGCAAGTGAATGTAGAATAATAAACCAAGTTAAACAAAATAATGTTGAATGCAGAAAAAAACAGTAAACTATATGTTTGGTATAATAGGTTCTAGTAAAAAGTGAATTTGACTCTGTTTATGTATTTGGACAAAATGAAAAATGTTTATCACTGCAACAAAATTACACTCAAGGATGCTTCCTTTCCTCACCTCTTTCCTTATACAGGAGATCATGAAAAGAGCAGATGTTTCCAAATTATGACCATTAGTTTTACATCAAGCCCCCCAAAATTAAGAGAGTTGGTTCTCCCCCTCCCCCACCCTGCCAAAATATCTTAATTCTTTTTCTATCATCCAGAGCACAGGTTCTATTCGGGATGTCCAGATGGCAGTAAAGTAACATGTTTCCTGCTAAATCAGTAAAGTGCTGATTATTGTTAAGAACTATTAAAGTGAAAAAAATTAAAGATTTTTGTTTCACATTCTGGTTTATTTACTTCTTTGACCTAGAATTGCAATTCTTGTTAGAATATTTTTGATATTTCAGTCTCATATTAATTAATTTAGCTTGTCTTGGTATGCCAATCTCATACCAATTGTTTCAGCTTTTTAAAACTGACTACCAAGCTTATTCTTTACTTATGACTTGAAAAATGTAGTTAAAACTGTAATGCAGGGGCTGGGGTTGTAGCTCAGTGTTTGAGTTCTTGCCTAGCATATGTGAGGCACTGTGTTCTATCCTCAGCAACACATAAAAATAAATAAAATAAAGGTATTGTGCCATGTACAACTAAAAAAAGTCTAATAAAATTAAAAAAAAAAACTGTAACACAGCTGGGTCTTGTGGTGTAATGTCTGTAATCCCAGCAGCTAAGGAGGTTGAGGCAGAAGGATCTCCAGTTCAAAGCAGGCACCAGAGAGGCCCTAGGCAACTTAGCAAGGTCCTGTCTCAAAATAAAAAATAAAAAAAATGGCTGTGGATGTGGCACATTGGTTAAGTACCCCGAGTTCAATCCTTATACCAAAAAAAAAAAAAAATGTAATTCAAGAGAGCCTACAAATTATGCTTCAAAGTATATTTTTCCTATTACATGGTCTATTTTGGTGTGTCCTTTTGAAGTAATCCATATAAAGAATTTTATGTATCAAAATGTGGTGTTCTCTCCTCCTCAATACAGGTGAAACCTATACAAACTGAGATAATAATAATATCATCATGATTCATGTTATTTTTTTAGGCATTAGAAAAACATGTTAAAGTTTACCATCCCAAATGAAAAATGAAATACTTTGGAAGGATCCTGTACTGTATTGACAATAAAAGTACAAAATTTCCATAACCAATCCCCAAATATAACAGGGATTGATGTTACTTTTTTAAAATTCAAAAGTCTCTGAGAACAAAAAATATTAATATACTAAACAGCTTTTCAACAATTGTTTCAAAATATTTACCTACCTTACAGTGGTTACTAGTGCATAATCATAAGGAAGTCCATGAACAAACTAATCTTTGTTAAAGGTCAAGATATTTGAAAAGAACAATGTGAAAATGGCAGTCTTCTGAGCAGTTTACAAATGTAAAAATGTTTTCATCAAAACAGTTCTAAATAATATTATTATATGCACTTGTATATAATTCCTCATATATAATTTATACATAAATTATAACAATAGATAAAGGTGTTTCTTCATTGTATATGGTATTAAAATTTCACCATATACCTCTATCTAGATGCTGCAATATAAAACTCTCAAAATCTAGGTGTTACTCTCTCTGGACAATATCTTAATTATTGCACATCACCATAAAGCAATAAACTTCATTTGAATCTGACAGTCCATCTGTTAAAGTTCCTGGTATATCACATGGATGAAAAGAAATTAAACTGTATTCAACTGAAATAGTTTCTGAGGTTTCTTATAGGTTAATAAGGTCAAATTCTAAAGTCTACTTATAAGAAGACAGGAATTAGAGATAAAAAGGCAAATTAAAGTTCAGTATGTTTTATTAGTTTGGCTACTGTTATATAAGCTAGAAATCAATGACTTTGTGGATTAGAGCTAAAATAAGTGTTGGCGTTCACCAGAACTCAATGAACATTGCCCAGAGTTGGTGGTAAAATAGCATGGGTAAAACATGACAAAGTCTGAGGGGTATGGCTCTACTGGAAGATACAAAAAGGCTTTGCATAATAGTATTCTCAAGAAAATCACCTCAGAAAAGCTGCTGTTTGGGAAATTCAAGCATAGAATGAGTTATTTAAAATAATAAATAATAGATAATAATTGATGTAAAAAATTGTGACTTTAAATTTTAAAACGTCATATTTTCATCATCTGAATCCTTGAGACAGGTTTCACTTCCTATGTTAGGCCCCATATTACTTGGAAAGAAATGAAGTCTGAATCTGAATAGTCTTGAAGTTAAATTTTTACTCTGGTTTTCACTTTCTGTCAGGGGTAGTGTGGGCATCTGCTGCTTACATTAAGCTTAAGTACCCATTCCCAAGAATCCACGTGTGATTATTAAACAAGTCTTTCTGTCTAGTGGCTCTGCCAAAGTCACCAAACTTTTAACATATTTAAAGGGCTTTAAAAAAACAAAACAAAACAAAATCTTAAAAATCCTGCTTTTAAAAACTCTCAATAGAATAGCAAGCTCCTGTCTGCTCTTGCTCAAAAAAAATCTCTGGGTGATCAAAAACACTGAATATTAATTATTAAGAACTAAGAAGTAGGGGCTGGGATTGTGACTCAGTGGTAGAGCGCTCCTGTAGCACATGTGAGGCCCTGGGTTCGATCCTCAGCACCACATAATAAAAAATAAAAATAAAGGTATTGTTTCCAACCACTTCCAAAAAATGAAAAATGTTTAAAAGAAAGAATTAAGAAGTAGAGCTTATGTACTTAAATACTAAATATAAATAAATATACATGCTGTATAAACATTTTCATATTCAGGAAATCAAAACAAAGAGAAGTGTGAATAAAGAAAAGAAAAAACTTCAAACTGCAACTTTAGGCAGTCCTCTGATCCCTGTTTCACACCAGAGAGTGGAGAAAGGACAGCAGTCATTACTATCTTCATTAAATGACCCAAGTAAAACCTCTGAGAATGTTATTTCCCAAAAGGTAGCTACAAATTATGTATGATTCATATCTTTGGAAATTATTCTAGTCAACTTATAAAATGCAGAATATATTTTTAAAGCTATAGAGGTCAGTCCTGAAACCATTTACATAGCCAGTTACAATGGCACACGCCTGCGGTCCCAGTGATTCAGGAGGCTGAGGCAAGAGAATTGCAAGTTGAGGCCAGGCTCACCAACTTAGCCAGATTGTCTCAATCAATCAATCAATCAATCAATCAATCAGTAGGGCTAGGGATGTAGCTCAGTGACAGAGCACACCTGGGTTCAATCCATAGTGCTGCAATAAAATAAAATAAATTTATGTATAAGTAAAGAAAAAATTGGGTAAATTATAGTTACAAAACATACAAATTGTGTCTTGATCAATTTAAAAATTATAAGTTAACAAACAGAAAGTAGAGAGAGATAAATAGAAAAGTACAAATCTGCTAATGTTATGTTTCATAAATATGGGTTGAGATAATGCTTGAAGCTGATAAATCAGGTCATAGGGATTTGAATATATAATCTAGATGAATAAAATTTCTGAGCAAAGAGCTAACCATCCACAATTCAATGATAGAAAGGGTGGTTGTGGTGGTGGATGGAAGGAGCTATTTAGATGTACTATCTCATGCTCTTCCACAGCTGACCTCTTCAGTGGCTACTTATTTGAATGGATAGGATTAAAATGGATAATGTATGAAAGTTATCAGAGGTTAGCTAATATTTTTACATAAAGTAAAATAATTTTCTGAATTAAAATTCAATATTATTTAATTCCTTTACAAAAAAAAAAAAAAACAATCTGATGAACAGCACATTTAACCATCTAGGCCCTAAGTTTTTAATTCTGCAAATATTTGAAAAAAAAATTGAATCAGGTGCATGAAAATACCTTAGAAATAATAATTTAGAGATTATATATCCTTCAGAAATTTTCAAATATATACGTGGAAATACATTTTTCCACCTTTTTTTTTTAACCATTCACCTGTTAACTTTTCTCGAAAGAACAACCCTCTCCAAGCATGATAATTATATCCAAGTTACCAAGACTGGTTTATTTGTTGCTCAATTTAAGTTTCTATAAGTGTTCCACACTGGAGACTACAGAACAAAATGGGGTAATTTATATCCTTTAAGAATAAATTCACTGGGCATGGTGAAGCATACCTGTAATCCCAACAGCTCCGGAGGTTGCGTGCTGCAGGAAGATTGCAAGTTCAAAGCTAGCTTCAGCAAAAGCAAGGCGCTAAGCAACTTTGTGGTTCCCTGTCTCTAAATAAAATACAAACTAGGTCTGGGATATGGCTCAGTGGTCAAGTGCCCCTGAGTTCAATCCCTAGTACCCTCCCCCCAAAAAAAGAATAAATGCAAAAACCATAATTTTCAGATTTATGAGCTGCAGGGAGAGTGCAGGTAATTATACTTGCACTGGATAAAGATTTAATTTTTTTTTAGCTGTAGATGGATGCAATACTTTTATTTATTTTTTATGTGGTGCTGAGGATTGAACTCTGTGCCTCACACATGATAGGCAAGTATTCTACCACTGAGAACCCCAGCCTTGGATAAAAGGTTCTTAATAGGTAGTCTATTACTTTCAAATATACTGAACTTTCCTTTTACTTCTAAAGTTGATACTGTCTCTTTGGATAGAGATATTTCTTGTTCATGTCAATTACTAAGTAATGATGCTTCAGAATATATGTTTATGTGTGTGTGTGTGTATACATATATATAAGTATGGTCTTAGTGAATCAAGACCATTACAAGGATATGTTTATGGAATCAAATTGATTTTGCATTTTTTATTATGTGCATGTCAGTGTATCATAAAAAAAGAACACATGAAAAATAATCACCTGTGCTTCAGCTCTATGGCTACAAAATCAAAGACTATGTCAATGTTATAAATATACAAACACACACACCACAAATACTTCAATAGCTGAGACAGTATTATATTTTAAGGGTAAAAATAGAGACACAGCTCTTTGGGGATTTAGACTGAGTAAAAGTATGAAGATTTTAGTTTATGCTGTAATTAAAGATAATTACTGTGAATATAATGGGTTTTAAAGAACTTCAAACTGAGAAGTATAGTATTTCATTTTGCTGCATGTATTTTGAGGCTTTATGTTGTTAATGGGAACATCACATTTACAATAGTTATGCCTTCCTGATGGACTGATCTTCTTACAAATACGCAATACATCTCTTTGTCTCTAATAATTTTATTTGCTCTACAGTGCATCTCATATTAATAAAACAACACCTACTTTTTAAAAATGAATGCTTGCATAGTATATTATTTTCCATACTTTTTCTTCCAACCTTCTTATGTTGTATTTGAAGTGAATTTCTTACAGATAGCATATTGTTGGAAGCATATTTCTTAACCACTATGCAAGGATCTTTTAATTGATGTATTTAGAACATTTACATTTTCAGCTGCTTTGATTTTCATACCATACAAATTGTCCATTTAAAGGATACAATTCAATGGTTTTTGTATTCACAGACTCATTCAACCATCACCACAATCAATTTTTGGACATTTTCTCCATTCCCTTAAGAAACAGGTATCCATTAATATTCATTCCCTATTTCCCCAAATAACTACCTGCATGTAGCCAGCCATAGATAACCAGTAATTTGCTTACTGACTCTACAGATTTATCTATTCTGGACAATTAATATCAATGGAATCATAAAGTACAGTCTTTTATGACTAGCTTCTTTCACTCAGCATAAGGTTTTCAAAGTTCATTCATGTTGTGGCAGGTGTTGGTAATTTATTCCTTTTTATGGATGAATAATTTTCCATTTTATGGGTATATGTTATTATCTATTCACCAGTTGATGCACATTTAGTTGTTTCCATTTGAAGGCTAATATGAACCATGCTGCTATGAACATTCATATATTAGTTTTTGTGTGAAAGAATGTTTCCACACTCTTGGGTATATTTCTAGAAGTAGAATCACTGGGTCTATGTAGTGATTGTATATTTAACAATAAACTGTTATGCCATTTTCCAAAGTGACTGCATAAATTTACATTCACACTAACAATGTGTGAGGGTTTGAATTTCTCCTTATCTCAGTTAATATTTGTGATTATCTGGTTTTTTGATAATACCTATTCTCATGGGTGAAAATGATATCTCATTGTAGTTCTTACATTTACCTGATGGCTAATAATGTTCGGCATCTTTTAATGTGCTCATTAACCATTTGAATAATTTCTTTGGAGAAATATCTATTCAGTTCCCTGTCCCTTCCAAAATTGTTTGTCTTTTAATTATTTAGTTGTCATAGTACTTTATATATTATAGATACAAGTCTCTTATCAGATATATGATTTATAAATATTCTCTTCCATTCTGTGAGTTGTCTTTTACTTTCTTAAGGATGTGATTAAAAGCACAAAACTTTTCAAGTTTCAAGGCCAGTGTGTCTGTCTTTTGTTGCTTGTATCTTTGTTATCATGTCTAAGAACTCATCATCTAATGAAAGGTTATGAATTTTATATCCATATTTGTTTCTAAAAGTTTTACAGTTTTAGTTCTTCCATTTAAATGTATGATCCATTTGGAGATAATTTTTGAGTATGGAATACGGAAGACATCTAACTATATTCTTTTGCATATGGATATCCAATTGCCCCATATGTTAAAAACATGACATTCTTTCCTCATTGGATGGTCTTGGCATTCTTACTGCAAATCTACTGGCCATCAATGTTATGATTTGTTTGTGGAGTCTCAAGTATATATCCCACTTTTCTATGTGTTTTTCCTTAGGTCATACAATCTTGTTTACTTGCAGCTTTAGAGGAGGTTTTGAAAATGGAAAGTGTGATTTTCCAAGTTTGCTCTGTTACAAGGTTGTTTTGGATAATCGGTTTCCTTGTAATTCCACAGACCACTTATATTTAAAGTAATTTACTGATATATCCGGGCTATAGTCTAACATTTTTATAGCTTATTTTCTTTTTTGTTTCCTGCTTCCATTTTCTTTCTTTCCTTTAGGTTATTTCATCATTTTAAAAGTTTCTATCTTAATTTACTTATAGTTTTTAAACTACATTGGTTTTTTATAGTTTTCTTAGAAGTTGCTCTGGTCAACACAACTATACATGCATAATTTATCAGTCTAACGGTATCAACATTAGGAGTAAGGATCAAGTTCTGATTCAGCATCATTGAAAGAATAAGGAAGGTAAGTGATTTTTTCCAAAAATGTTTAGGACATACTGCCAAGTTTTCTTATTAGGTTACCTGCTACCTTTTTCCTGATTTGTTTGTTTATTTGTTTGTTTTATGAGACAGAGTCTCACTAAACTGATGAAGCTGGCCTTGAACTCATGATGCTCCTGCCTCAGCCTCCCATTCTGGTCCTTTGACTATAAGATTTTCTTGGATATTTTTTTGTTGATCTGTGTCTGTGGGCCGAACCAACTTAGATTTCTGCAGTACTCACTGCTGTGCCATTCCTCAAATCCGAAGGTTCCTAAGCAGCCCACCTTCTTCTATCATCTTTCAGAAACTTCATGTCTGTTGTGTTAAGTCTAGTGACTTCTATCTAGTGACTTTTTTTGTAATGGGAAAGACCTGAGAGGAATGGAACAACAACTCCATTTTGGTAGAACTGAAAATATTTTTCATTCTAGCATTTTTAAAATGTCCCTTTGTGTCCTTTGAACTTCACTGATATATGCTGGTGTTTCCACCTATAATATTTTAGAAGGGTGTAACTATTTGGGTGAAGATACCAAATTATTCCTTTTGTTGTTCTGATAGAGGCAAACATTCATTTATATTTATCTAAAAGTAATTGTAAGCATTTGAAAATAATTATATGGTTAAGTCACTTCAATTAGTTAAAGCAGTCAGATGAGAACACAACAGAATATCTCAAATAACAGCTGAGTAGAAGATTTTAATCTCATTACAACTGATGTCAGCATTCTACCTGAGGCAAAACCAATTGCAACAACTTCCACCCACATCCCCAACTCATCACAGACTCACACTGGATAAACATGCAAGAGATGATGCACTAATAAAGGGATGTGGAACACACAGAGGTATTCTTTGGGCCTTTGCACTCATATTGTAAGCCAGAGCAAAATGTAGCTACAGCCCCGTTTACATAACAAAAAGCATCCACACCATTTCCTAGGTGTGTCTTTGGTACCAGCATCTGTGAGGAAGGCTGTGATGGAATGTTGGCTGGATGTACTCCTTTTTTCTTTTTTAATGTTTCTTGTTTGTCTTTTTAAAAATACCTTTATTATTTACGTATTTATTCTTATGTGGTGATGGGGATTGAAACCCGTGCCTCATACGTGCCAGGTGAGTGCTCTACCACTGAGCCACAACCGCAGCCTGGATGTACTCTTTTGAGGAGTCAAAAGGAATATGGGTTTTGGGTGGGACAAACCTAATTTCAAGTCTTAGTTCCACTTTAATTCATTTAACATCTCTAATTCTCAGTTTCCTGTCTACAACATAAGAGCTCCTAAAGCTGATAGTTCTCCTGAAGGACTAAATGAATGTATATAAAGTGCCTCTCACAATATCTCAGAAAAGGATAAATAACGACAGAGAACCCCCTGATTTTGTACTGACATACCTCAGTAGCATGAGGATAGGTTTAAATTAGAATTGTCCAAATTCTAATTTAAAGGATAGAATCCTAATATACATTTTCTAAGGACGCTCCTTTTCTATATGTATAGAAAGGAAAGATCTTCCCACATATATCCCTTACAAGTAAGCAGAAGAATCCCAATAATTATTTAGGCATCCCTCCCTTTTCTTCAATGCTCTCTGTAAACTGCAGGGTACTTCTTTTGGGTTAACTAGAGTTTATGAAGATATAACTAGTATCATATATTCTACTTCTTTGGCCTACAAGGCCACAAGGACACTTGAAATAATAAATCTAGTTCATCCAATGTTGAATATTCTCTGAAACATCAAGTCAGATGTAATCCTGGCCTCTGGCAGATGGGTTCCAGGGGTGGCAAATCATTTAGCTGCCTGGACTTCAGTTTTCCAGCTAAGGTGTGATATAGCAGCACAGCACTTCACATTCAACAAGCATTTTCTCATCTAGGCTGACCATACACTTCAGAGTCAAAGGAAGTGTTAACAGCTATTACTGACCTCATTTAAGGACAAAGAAATGAAAGCTCTCTGAATCCCCTTGTCCCCCAAGGGATGATCTACAAATTTCAGGTGATTCATAGGCAACCTCACAGACAGGAGAAATACTGGCTTAGAAGGATGAAGAAAATAAGTAGTAAAGCATAGAACCTTGGGGGAAAATATCACAAGTCCAAAATAATAGTAGCTAACAAATATTAAGCTGGAAAATGAAGGGATTAAGAAAGAGCAAAACAACAGTATAAGATCTGAGGGAAATGACAAGTCAGGTAATAAGAACAGCTGACTCATAGTGTCATTGAAAGCCACAAGTTTAATATTGAATAGTCACTTAAACTCTAGGACAGATAGGAAAGCATGCTTCAGTTTTTTAAAACGTCTTAGGTAATGGAAGAATCAGGGTTAGAAGGAAAGTTTCTTGATTTCTTATTTCAGATCAGACTAGGTCCTGGCCTCACTTAATGACAACATGGATAGACATGATTCAGCTGCCATGCCCTAGTTCTTGGTCAGTAAGTTCAAAGTAGGTATTTTTGATCAGGCGTCACAATGATGCTGAAGCCTAATGAAGTTTGAAATCCCCTGCGCTATAGCAAAAGTCACTTTTTTGCACTTTACTCTTCTTGTGGCTAACTCTATTTTGGGGGTAGGAGATGGCCATTTGTTTCTTTCCTAAGAAAAACCTGTGTTCTCTCTGACTTTTATTCCCTCCCACCTTCACCCAGAGAATATGAATAGTCTACCTCGTAATGCATTATAAAGATTTAAAAATATGTTAGGTGGCATAAGAACTAGAGAATTCAAAGGGTTATTGAAATGTTAATGAATAAGGAATGAAGTCATTTAGAGAAGACAATTTAGGAGCCATTTTATCATTCCAAGTTCAGATAAAATAAATAATAAAAAAAATAGATGTTTTGATATTAGGTTCAGCATGCTAGTCATGATTTCTGACATCCCTAAGGAGAAGCCCTTGTCATTTCAAGGGATAGGATAAAAAGAATATACTTTTATGAGTAAAAAGACCTACAGACATTAAACATTTTTATTAAATGCAATATTAATTCAGCCTTATACTGAAAACAAATTGAATACTTCACTCAAAGAAAGTGGAAGAAGTAGACTTTTTAATTCCAAACATATCCTTGCATAGACAGTCATCAAAAGAATAATGGAAAATAATAGCCAATTTTAAAGCAGAAATTGGATAACAGCTCAGGAAAAAAAAACTCATTTAAAATAGAATATCATTAAAGTTTAAATGAGAGAACATGAAACTGCCTTTTTATCTTTTATAATCTTAATAAATATAAAATTCTATTCCCATATATTCCTTACAAAATATTCCATGTTCATAGCCATGTCTCAATGGGAATCCTCCATAAGATTTGTACAGGGAAGTTATCCTTTCCACTAGAACCATCTTTGCAACAGATTATCATTGTGATATCAGAATTGATCACTCATAACCCATCTGTACCCAGAGGCCACCTGGCATATTCATAAATACAAATACACTATTAATGTCTCTATTTTCCTCAATAACACTGTTTCAGAAATTATGCGACATAAGGGGAACCGTTCTTAACCCATGTTCTACATTGATTCAATTCTGAGGAAAGGGAAACATTTTCTTGATATTCATATATTGCAGTGGAAATACAACTTATTATTTCAACAATACATAACAATGTCGTTATTTAAATCAATATTTGAAAACTACTAAAGGGATTATAGATTCAAAAGTTGATTAATTTACAATATACAAGTATGCATGGCACTGAAGAACCAAATCCATGGCATTATTCAATCAGAATCTTGGGACCATTGATCATTTTTAAGACAAATTTTCATGTTTCCCAAAACAATCTACATTATGTAATTACACAAAGTGAAAGTTTAACAGAGCAATGTACTGCTAGGATGGAGAACTTTTATTATAGAAATTATCATTCAGAAGTAATAATAATTAACCTGGGTAAAAAGATTTTAAAAAAACTTATTTTCCCCCTCCAACTTAAATATACCCTGCATCAAAAGATAAGGTGACATTAAATATCAACTTCTCAAAGAACAATGCAATTACTTACTTCTCATTAGAGTGGGTTGTTATAAAGCAAGGGTCACCCCCATGTGCTTAGTCCCTTCTACACACAGTCATTTCCCTCTCTGTCATATTGTGAGTCAGGGGCCCTATCAGAGCTCTAGTGCCAGCACCATGCCTTAAAACTTCTAAACTGGTTGCTAAATAAACCTCTTTTGTTTAAAAAGAATGCTGCCTCGGGTATTTTGTTATAGCAACACAAGATGAACTAAGACAGAAGGGAAAGGAAGACTGTTAAATTAGATAGAGCTGAACTAATTCAACTCCTGGAATTTTTAATGATTAATATAGAAAATGACTGTACTATAAAGAAATGTCTATGTAGTTATATTTGAATGATTTTAAGATTGAGTTTTTCAAAGGCAATGACCACATTTTATTTATTTTTCATCCCCAGCACTTACCACAGTGACTGACATAAAATAAACACTTGATAAATATTGAGTGAATGAATGAGTAAATCCTATTTCATTATCAGGGTTTGGGAAAAGAGCTAAATTTAATTCAGATTCTGCCTTAGTTGAAAAAATAAGTAGAAATTACCTTCCATGCACAATTACCCCAGCTAAATCACATACAAAATTACCAAAATAATAATATCAAGCAATTTTAAAGCAAGGTAGTCAACAATTGAAAATGCTTGATATAAAATATTAATTATTCACATATAAAACAGGAAATAAGAAGAGTTTACAAAACATTGACAAGTTTAATTTGAAAGAAAAAAAAATATATATATATATACATACAGATACCAAAGTCTAATTTTTGATATTTATTATTTTGTTAAGATAGGAGGACCAAGGGCTGGGGCTCAGTGGTAGCGCACTTGCCTGGCATGTATGAGGCACTAGGTTTGATTCTCAGCACCATGTATAAATAAATAAAGATCTATCAACAACTAAAAAAAAAAAAAAAAGATAGTAGGACCACATTGAAACAGTGCCAAAACATTTAAAGATATTCTCTTCTTAAGGAATTCTCCCTGCCCCCTCAAAATATGATTGTAGTTCATTCTATAAATTAATTGAATACTTGATGCCACCATGAAAGCAAGAGAATTGTCTGCTCTCTAATAGATTCTCAGATGAGAATCTTGTGTATGGCAATTGCTGCTAATGCATTGCTCAGGTCCACGTGACATAGACCATTTCTGATCTGTTGGTACAATTCCCAGTACCTGTGTGCCTCTGCCTGAGGGCTTTCTCTGACCACTAGAGTCTGTCTTGACCATGGGCATAGAATGCCACAGCTTCTGGAAAATTAATATCCAACAACTCAGTCATTCCTCAGGTGGGAAAACTTTGAGAAGTCATGTTTGTTTCCCAGAGCCCCCAAGTAGAAATAACCCCTATTGGCTCCATTGTTAATTTGTTAGTCATGCCTGTAGATTCATCTGTTCCCCGTTTAATTTCTTCTACTCCCCTGTTTGTGTTTCTGAGAATCAGTTCCCAAATGAACTACTTGCATTCTAATTTGTCAATCAGAACCTGCAACTAATGAAAGCCAAAACAAGATAATATATTTTATATTTTTTTTATCTATAAGATAAATCTCAAAGGGTAAAAAACAATGGAAAATAATTAACTCATAGTGGAAATGTTGCACACCAGTATTCAGAATATAAATCTGATTTTATCACTGTAGCTTATAAGTAGAGGAAAAACTATTTGAATTAACCACTTTCTCAAGAAACAGAGCAAAATATTTTTTATATTGTTACTCTAAAAATGTGAAAAAAAATTAGCCCCCATTCTAACTAAATTAATGTCAAATGGAAAGTATAAGGATAGTTTCCAAATATGGCCCCTAAATTCCTGCCATTGCTTACACACGGCCCTTTGAAATCTGACTTTGCTACTCCTTTTAAGAGAAGGGTCTGTTTCCCACACTTTACATATAGGTTGGCCTTGTGATTTACTTTGCATAACTGAAAGCCTTGGAAGTGATAGCTGGGATTTCTAGTCTATCCCTAAAGATGACTTGCAGTTTCTACCTCCCCTCTTGAAGCTCAGCTACCATGCTTTAGGCCCAGGCTAAATTACAGAATGATTAGTTACACAAAAGAGACTTTGGAAGAAAAGGAGCCCTCTTGGTTAGTCTAACCTCAAATAAGATCGCAACTGAATAAAAAGTGTGTGAGTGATCTCAGTGTACCAGTAAAAAGAAGGCAGCTCCAGCTGAGCCCAGCTGATCTGCAGACTCATGAGACATATTAAATATGGTTGCTGCTCTTAACACATATTTTTGCTGGACATAATGGCTATTCTTTGTAAAATTTAGAGAATACCAAGTTAAACAGTGTCTGGAATAAAATTGAGAGAAAGAAGATTAAGTGTAGATGAGTTGAAGGAGTTTTGCTAGAAATAAAAGAAGGAAAAGCCATCCAGGTATGGGGAAGAGTTGAGTAAAAAAGGAGGAGTCCAAGTAGGAATGCCAGCAAGGATCTGTCTGAAATGTGGAAAGCAACATGTAGTCTCTATTTTTCTTACTCTACAGTCTTAAACCATGTTCCCTAAAAATGTCTGATGAATATCAGTACCTTCTTTCCTTTGTATCAGTCAAAATATTAAGAGAACCACTAATGAAGCCTAGCAAAATATCACCCATCTTCTAATCACTATAGAAAAGTTGATTGCAAAATGTTTGCTTCCTCCCCTACCCCATCCCTGCCAGAATTCTTTCTTCCATTTAGGCAAAGCACATACAATATGCCAATACATCATATCCACACTGAAATGGCTGACCTTAATCTTATCAAAACAAGAAAGGTTATAGTAATTATATCCTTTTGTCACATGCATCAGATTTTTGGTGCAAAGAGCATTTCAATGGCTCCTAATTTCTGAAGTATGAATTTACAGCATTTTATGTTTTGAAAATTAATAGCACTGTTTCCTGGAATTATTTAAATACTGTTATTATTAATATGCTCATTCTTTTATTAAGATGTACCTATTCTTCAAAATCAAAAATAAAATACATTTATGAATTTAAAAGGAACACTGGGTAGAATTTGACATTTCTCTTTGATACTGTGAACAACAAGTCAGTATAATTCCATATTTTCAGGTGTCTAGAGCATAGCAAAAATAATACATGCATGCATGTTTATACATATGGCTACATATGTTAATAATGGTTTATGGTAGTATAGCTTCTGAGATTTATTAAGTAAGACATCGTTGGTGCTTCTCAGAGATAATAGTTACCTGAGCATGTACAATTCTAGGAGAGGTGCCTTATCTCTCTCTTCCACACCTTCAAATTAATAGTGTTTTCCTAACAACTACCACAATTTCTCAAAAGTTAACTTTAACAAACAAAACATTTAGATGTTATGAAATGCACTATCTTAATGTTCATAAAAGTTATTACTTACACCCTGCATGATTACTTAATTACTATGACTCAATTATAAACAAAACAAAATATAGAAGGTAGATCTCATTTTCTTGTCTAAAACCACATCCCATAATTAAATTGGAAGATGGTGGGATATCTCCTCAAACAATGCCAGGGAATAGTGAGGCTGTTTCTTCCTGCTCACTTGCTTTGGGTTATAGTTGGATCCTAACTATTAAGGAATCCTGCAGGTTGCAATGACTAGAAGATCTCAGACCAAGACTAAGAAGTGTGTGCTGCTTAAGGAGATGAGTTCAGAGTAATGAACAATGGTCTCCCTGATCCAAGGAGCAGTCACCAATGCACAAAACCCACCCAAGATTTAGACAGGAGAAATTTGTGTTCAATAAAATGATTCTTTGGCCTAGGCCAGAAGAATTCTAAGTCTATAGGGTAAAATGTGTTTGAGGGTAAGCAGATGCTGTAGTGCCTTTTTTTTCCTTTCCTAGAAAGGCTTCTACCTACATTTAATCATCTACACTTAGACTTAATGAGACAATTTTAAACAAGACAAAAAGCAGAATTCTCACATTCAAGATGCAGAGTTCTATATTCTCCCAGAGAGAATATAGTATCCTTGCCCTCATCAAGTGGTCTCATCACTATCAGATGATAGATAACTGTTGATATTCTGTCCCTATCCCCTCAGCTCTGGTCATTTCAGGCATGCCAGACTGACTTCTACCTATTAGTACTTGTATTTCATGGCCTCAGGGCTTCTCGACCTTTTGAAGACCAGGCTACCCATGCATAAGGCTTGCTGTACATGTAAAGGAATTGTTGGCCTCTAAGAGCAGCCCTCAACTACTGACTCATGGGAGTTGAAGGATAAACATCTCAGCTCCCCTCTCTCTTTGAAGGGGTGATTTTGGTGTTGGTGTTCTACACTGTCTCTCAGACCTCCCGGCATCATTAAGCTCCAGTTGTCCACCTCTTCATTGGCTGTCTTCCTTCTTTGTCCTACTTTTACACTCCTCCACTAGTGCTTCTTATGATCACCTCCTACAGAAATTATTTATAGTAGAATTTCTAGGAATTGTTGCCTCAGAATTTGATTCTCAAAGAATCCAAATGGAAATCATCATCATCATCATCACCATCATCATCATCATCATCATCACAACAAAAATAAAAGCACGCAGCACTTGTGGGGTTCCCACTCTATGAACTTGAGGCTTTTATTCATTAGCATATTAAATTTTTAATTCTCACACATGTAGCTATTATCATATCTCTGTGAGATATAAGTGATAATAGAAGCATTTAAGTAACATTTAGGTAAGTTTCAGACTCTTAAATTACTAAGTTAATAAATAATGATTAGAAGACAGGATCTCTTTAAGTTCAATCTTCTTTTGTTCTGTACTATGCTGCCACCCATAAAAACAAATATTCAAATGACTTAAATACAAAATTTACATATTCAGCCTTTTTCTATTTTCTGAAAAAAGAATATCAAGTTATTTATATCAAGAATATCAAGTTATTTCAGCTACTTAGTAGTAAATATCCAAAAATACATTTATCATTTTCAAAAGAAATCATCAGAAGATGGGTAGTATTTCAATCCACATGGAACATCCCTCATTTAAATATTTGTGTCTCCTTTTTGCCACAGTAGCATTTTATAGTATCAGGAGACCTCCTTGAAAGTGGAGATCATGTTTTATTTGTGACTGTATTCTCAGAAGTTAGACTAATAGACTGTGAATGTCAGCTGAATTAACTCACTTAAGTTCTAGTAAATTTTAAACATGAAAAAGTTTTGGGGAAAATCAGTTTCAATATGACTCAGTGTAGATGCAAAGAGGATTGATGTTCCTTGGTAGGAAAGAGAAATCTTGTCAAATGATGAGAAATGAAGTCCATAGTCTTTCCTAGGTACAATCTATACAGAGAATGACCTGGACTTCAAAGATATCTGATATTGTAAGATAAATGGTGTTTTCATATAAAAAATCAAATGTCTCTTAAAAACAGATAAATATAGTTTAGAAGGATTGAGAATGGGAGTTCTGGAGCTCCAAGTTCTTGGTAGTACAGTATTTCTCAGTTACTAGTCACTGGAGATACACAGTTGGAGTAATCCATGTGGGTGACTCTGCCAAAGAACAGATGGTATCTTTCTATTTCAAAAAGAAAAAAATAACTTTTCTTGAAGATTTAATAGGCCATTAATAATCCAAAGGTTTCCATTAGTGATATACATCCTTTAATCAAAAGGTAAAGACTCATGTCCAGGGCTAGGAACTGAATCATTGTCTACAACACTTTGACATTTCAAATATTATAATTAACCTACCTTTAAAAAAAATTTTAGATGTTGATGGAACTTCATTTTATTCATTTTTATTTATATGCAGTGCTGAGAATCCAACCCAGTCCCTCACACACGCTAGACAAGTGCTCTACCACTGAGCCACAACCCCGGCCCTAATTAAACTACTTTTAATAGTTCCATAAGCTCCTGTTCATAAATGTTAAATAGAAGTTTATAGTGTATGAAAAAAATAATGTGAACAAAAAAACTTAATTATGTCAAAATGTCAATTATTATATAAGTATATATGAATTAAACATTTAAATGCTAAATGGCTTCACCTTACAAAGTATTCAAATTATCTTCAGTTAAAGTTAATTCAGACTCCATATATAAGATCTTAAAAGATTTAAACTTAAGGAATCCAGAGTATATTATTTTAGATATACTGGCCATGTGAAAATACATATAAGAATAAAGAATAAAATGAGATACAAAACAAATAATCTTCTACAAAGGAGTACAAATATCACAAAATTACATTTAGAGATCACTCTTGGTTACTTTAATATATATACTCCTTTAAAATTAATATGAGAGTAGCAGAATACAAGATTTACATTAATTTCATATTTTATTAATTCATTATGCAAAATTTTAAATTTAATTTGAACAAAAATGCAGAAAGTGTATGAAAATTAGTCATGTTTAGTTGTAGATTATCTTCCTTAACATTTTGTTATGAAAAATTTCAATTATATAGCAAAGTTGAAAAGACACATAGAGTGAAATCCCTCACCTGGATTCTACTGTTACCATTTTACTATGCTTCCTTTATCATATATCTATCCATTTGTGTTTTTGGTGCTTTGCAAAGTGATTTTCAGATGTACAAAAATTCTTCCTAAATATTTCTTCTTATATATGATTAATTATAGCTCAATATTTGTTTCAATTTATTAAATTTTGCATGTAATGAAATGCACATATCTTGGTTCATTCACTGAATTTTGACAAATATGTATACTTGTGAGTATTCAAACTCCTCTCAGTATACATTGAATTAAAGGTTATTTTGAGGAAAAGAATCAAAACTAATTATAAGCTCTCTTTTCCTTTTGTAGTGCAAAATATTTAGAAATGTTTAAAGCAAGACAGACACAGTTTTTTTTTTTAACCTTACATTTTTTAACTCCATCTCAGTGATACATAAGCACTAATTTGGTGTAGAAGAGGGATGTTATACTGAATACCAACAGTGCCATATTGGTAAGATAGACATAGCAATTAGGTAAGTAAAAGGCAAAAGCTGGTGATGGAGAAACTCAGCTCCACCTAATGGATGCCATGCAGGAATAGGTGCCTAGTATCATCAGACCTTCAGGTTATTCAGACATTTATGTGCAATATTTTGAACTTCTAATATGTTAATTAAATTCCAAGTTTTAAAAACATACAGCTTAGTCAAATTGAGTGTGTGTGTGTGTGTGTGTGTGTGTGTATATATATATATATATATATATATATATATATATATATCCCTGTTTGCATTACCTCACTTAGAGTTTCATGCTATCTCATTATTTGTGGTTCCAGATATATAGATACAGATATATCATATACATATATATATATATGTAACAGGCTATGCTCTGATTCAACCAATGAGTCTCGGAATCATACAATCTAAAGGATTTATTAATCATATTTTTAAAATTTTAACATTTGAGCAGTTAAATATGCTGTATCCTATTATTTCCTATTATATCTATAACAGATACAATATCAAGAAAAATCAAAAGTAATTGGTAATAGATTTCTTTATCCCCAGGAAATATAGCCATACACATTCTCACAAAATGAAGCAGACAATATTGGGTTTTATAGACATTACACCTTCTCAAGCTCATCTTTTTCATGTATTCACTCAATCAATAAACATATAGTGTGTATACACTTACCAGGCACTATCCCCCCATCCCCGCAAAAAAAAAAAAAAACCTGGTTTCATGGAATCAAGATAGAAAACAAGTGTATAATATGCTTGTGATTATAAATGAAAGGAGAAAAGTAAAGCCAAACGAGAGGCAGATTATATAAGTTGATCAGAGAAGACTTCCTTGGAGGATGACATCTGAACAGAGGTAAAAGGAAGTGTGGGGAAAATCCTAAGAATATACTGGGGAAGAGAGATCCACCCAGAAAAACTCATCAGACTACATGGAAAAATTTTAAGTGCATCTCAAAAAGTATGTTGCCAAATACAAATTAGTATGTATGCTCCCCTTTAGAATACTTACTCTAATATAAAATATATACATATCTAAATTAAGATAATAAGTACATTATTTGAGATTTAAGGACATGAAAGTCTAGAAAGGATTCATTACATCCGTATTATTCTGAAGGGTCCATTCTGTAATTAAGATGTAAAATATGACTTACAACTTTCAATGCTCACTTTCTCTGGCAGGCATTCATTTCATAAAGGAAGGTATCCCCTACCAATAGGATTCATAACTATATATTGCCAGGTAGAATGACAAGACTAATTATGGATGGTCAGTAGACCATCTTTGTGCAGGAAAATGAAATCTATATGAAAAACGAAAGATGAGTTCATTACAGAGTCTTCAGAAATTATGCCTGATTTTTTTTTTCCTTGAGACTCCTTGAATGTAAAGCATGATTATAAAAGTTAAAGAATCTGTCTGCTACTAAGCCATTTAAAGGTGCTAATGGCAGGTGATGCTAATATACCTTGACATTGGATTTTCTTGCTCAGGAGCTCAAAATAGGTAAAGGGGATTATGGTACACTTCACCTGACCCAGCAACATCTCTGTCTTTTGTCGCCCATCATGCCAGTTTCAGAAAAATCACTATAACATTTCAATCAGAAACTGGCAGAATTTGCCTTTTAACACCTGTCAAGACGGAAAGTAATTTGCTCCCAGGGCCATTCCACTTGAAGGAAATATATGGAAATTAGAAATATACCACATTGTAAAAGAAACTGCCAGTTTCTGAGCGGCTTTGTGAACTTCCTTTTTCTGTTCAACATAAAAATAGAAAGGGAAGATTTGGCTGGAAGTGCACAGTGAAATATGTTTGCCGGCAAAGTCACCACAATGAAGCTTCTACTGCTCCTTGCCTTGACATAAACACTTCATAGTCTCCAATTATATTAATTGCTCATGTGGTAAAAAACCATCTGGGGTAATAAACGTAACTGAGTTCACAGACACGATAAACTTGAAAGTGTTCTGAATGCAAACAAAGGCAACATAAAGGTGTTTTGGTTCTAGAGTTATATTTTAACAAATTTGGACTCTTTTCAGTCCACATTAAGCTCAGGCAAATAATAAAAATAGATGTAATTTACATCTATATATTTTAAAGACATTGCCATGCTTGAAATGCAGTAGTAAATGTGGAACCAATTCTGTCTGTATATCTGGTAGCTCTCTGCTTGGTTTTTCCTTACCAGTATTCTGCCTAATGTTTGCCTCTGTAATGGTTACATTCTTTAGCAAGCACACCTGTAACTGTGAAAATAGTATAGCAAAAAAAAAAAAAAAAGAATCCCCAGTTATTGATATACTAGATTGTTGTATGCTTTTTAAACAATTCTATTTCACTTTATACCAAATGATCAGGAAAGTGTCAAAAAAATCAAAAGTGAAATAAAAAGTTTTTACAGTTAAAAAAAAAGACATTTCCATACATCTTTTGAAATGCATGTGAAAATATTTACAGTATCATAGTGGGGTTTAGACAGAGGTGGTTGTGTAATTTGATTTGTGTTTTAAATATAATTTTGGATGCTTCCTGGAGAAAGAACTGAAGAGAGAAAGTGTAAAAGAGAAAAGACTTGTGACAAATAAGTTGCCATCCCTACCTCACTGTCCCAGTCTCTGATGCACAGCCTTAGAGAATGGGAACCAGTGATATTCTAGCCCTGTCCTGGAGACAATTGAGAAAAAGAGTGGGTTTGCTACAGTGTACAGGGGACTCTAGAAAGCCTATTCAGTAAGCTCCATCCCTACCAAGTTTGAGACTTTGGTCAAGTCTCTGAACCTTCTATTCAGTAGAGACAATATGGAGGAGTCATTCAGCAATGATGCCACATTCCACATCTCCTGGGCCCATGTGAATTCACCTGCAGGCTTCAAGTTGTACAATCTGCCAGTTCCCTACCTGCAGTCACCAGTGTTCCTATGCTTCTCCAACTTCTCAGCCCATGTTCAAGGCAGTCTGGAAGTGCCAGAGATTTAACACCGATCCTTCCCCCCTCCCCACCTCCCCCCCACCTCCCC
>NW_026000026.1:39141861-39154655 GCF_001458135.2 Marmota marmota marmota | reverse complement strand
CCTCCCCCCCACCCAGGCAATTACCAACCAATGAAGGATAGAGTCAGTAGATAAAGACCTAGCTTCCCTGTCTCTAGGTGGGGGCAACTCCCAGGTCATTTCACACATAATCCTTATTAGGACTTACTTCAGATACTCTTATCCTTAATCAGCTCATTAAAATGCTTTTCTCCCCACCATGAGCAGGGGAGGGTATTATGTCACTCTTCTTTCCCCCAACCCTATTTCTTGAAATTACCAATTTTGTTTTCAAACCAGGACAACACAGAATGTCTCCAAACCAAACAACAACTCAAGGGTGGCACACGCCTGTAATCCCAATGACTCTTGAGGCTGAGGCAAGAAGATTGCAAGTTCAAAGCCAGCCTTAGCAACTTAGTGAGACCCTGTCTTTAAATAAAATACAACAAAGGGCTAGGGATGTGGCAAAGTGCCCCTGAGTTCAATTCCTGGTACCACAAAAACAAACAAACAAAAAACACTCATAGAGGCATAGAGATTCCCTTGCACAATGGAGTTCCCAACCAGTGTCCTGATGATCCATCTCCAGATGAATGAGAATGAATAGGAAATGGAGAGAGGGGATAAAGGGAGAAGACTTGTGTCAGGGGAATTCTAAATTAATATCGTGGTCAAAAAGAAACTCTGGGGCTTGGAGTTGTTGTGGCTCAGCATTAGAGTGCTCGCCTAGCACCTGTGGGGTGCTGGGTTCCATCCTCAGCACCACATAAAAATAAATAAGTAAAATAAAGCATCGTGTCCATTTACAACAGAAAGTTTTCAAAAAAGAAAGAAAGAAAGAAAGAAACCCTGACCTTTTCTGACTAAATCTACAATCACACAATAGACACATCCATAAGAGAAAAAACAAAGTATCTGTGACACTAATTATTATTTGACTCCCAATTTTGACAGAATTCAGTTAAAAACTGAACATGCTGAAACAGGCACTGGCACAAAGCCCCAACCTAGTCAGATGTACATCTCGATTTACTGCAGATGGGCACCAAAGCATTTTGCCAATTTGGATGTTCCCATCCAGGGTTTTACAAATAAATCTGTTCTCCAATAGTATCTGCCTTCACTCAAAAGTTGAAAAAATATATGAAATGTGATCATTCATATACATGCACACACATATGCATGCACCAAGATTACAAAAAAAAATTTAAGCTCCATTGCATTAGATTTTTTCAAAGTTCAAAAAATCTATTAGTATTTTATTGATAAAGTTGGATTGCATTTAGACATCTTCATATATATTTATAATGATGAACTTTCCCTAGGAAGAATAAAACATTGCCAGCAATTTCACACATTCTTTAAATTTTCAATTCTCATGCACTATTCTTACTCTTCCTTCACTAAATATAAAACAAATTCTTTTCTGTTCATGCTATGAAATTTTTCTTGTTTTTCTGTACCACCAAAATTCTTTCCTTAAGATATGAAAGATTAATGGTATTGGGTAGTCAAATTCCACTGATGTTAATTGAGAATGCATATTTAAGAAATAGCATCAGTAACTGAATTATTTTATATTAAATGACAATCATCAAAAATCTATCTTGCATATATACATGTTGATGGGTATCATGGGAAAGTTCTTTGTGACATCTCTTTGAAACTGTAGGTGTTTTCTCCCAATGACAAACAGTTCAAAGATTTTACTTCTAAGTGTTTCCATGCCCTAGCTTTTATTTGTCACACAATGATATTCTCCCCAAATAATCAAAAGGGCTATTTCTATCACACTGATATTATTTTATAGGTTCTAATAAGTAAACACTATAAACAAAGCAAAATATTTTGGTTTTAACTTGAATTCTTTAATCTGTAAAGAATTAATAGAATCTTCCATAAATTCAAATTTAGAATAATTTTAAAATGCACATGACAATAAGCCAATCCCAAAAAACTAAATGTCAAATATTCTAATTTGTGGATGCAAACTAAGGGAGGTTGGGGAGGGGAACAATAGAAATCCTTTGGATTTGACAAAGGAAAATGAAGGGAAGAAAGAGGGAAGGGGAATAGGAAAGACATAGGATTAATCAGTCATAACTTTCCTAGCCCTGTATTTGTATTCATGACTATTCATGACGAGGGTAATGCCACATCATGTACAACCACAATAGTTGGATCCTAAATAGAATAAATTATGCTCTAGGTATGTATATTCTGCCAAAATACATTCTACAGTCATGTATAACTAAAAATAATTTTTTAAAAAGATACATATGACACAGTCAGTTTCTTATCCTTCATTCTGCTGACCTGAGAATTTCAGTACCACCTGGCCATGGATGTGTAACTTAAGGAAAGTAAGGTTCAGATAAAATTACAGCAGCTAAGGGAGGATGCTGGGAAGACCTTTGTGCATGATTATTTCTGCCTTGCCGCTCCTTGTTATTATTTACTTAAAACTTTGGAGGTTATTAAAACACACCTTTCCAGCCCTCCAACTAAAGCAACACCGATGTCCTTGGTAGCATTGTGTGTGTGTGTGTGTGTGTATGTGTGTGTGGTGCTAGGGATTGAGGTAGAAATTTTTCTAGGACAAGAAGATAAGATGCACAATGGAAGCAAAAGCACAAAAACCTAAGTTTAAATTCTGAAGGGATCTTCGAGGTTTCTTCTAAGAAGTGCTCACCAATTCTCAGTGAAGGTTCATTTTCATTTTTTTTTTCATGCTTTGGCAATTATCAAGTTCTTTGCAATTATCAAGTTCTTTCTGATAACAGGTCAAAACCTCTCTCCTATCTATCATTCACTGTCCCTAATTCTGAATCTAAGGACAACAAGGAATATATTATATTCTCATTGAGAGTGAAGACATTATTTTAATTTCATTTTGATAGCTTTTAGACAACATATGTGCTCAATAAATGTATATCGAAAGAATATACATGAAAAGAAGTCAAATTATCTGTTTGCTGATGACATTATCTTTTATCTAGAAAACCCCCAAAACTCCACTAGAAGACTTCTAGAGTGATAAGCAAATTCAATAAAATGACAACGTACAAGATCAACACACAAAAATGAATAGATTTCCTATATTCCAATAGTAAATTTGCTAAGAAGTCAGAAAAACTATCCCATTCACATGAACCTCAAAAAAATAAAATAAAATAAAATAAAAAACCTAGGAGTACATCTAACCAAGAAGGTGAAAGGCCTCTATAATGAAAACTACAGAACACTAAAGAAAGAAATTAAAGAAGACCTTATAAGATGAAAAGACCTCTTATGTTCATGAAGTAGTAGAATTAATATTATCTAAACGGCCATATTACCAAAAGCAATAAACACAGTCAATATAATCTCTATCAAAATACCAATGCTATTCTTCACAGTCCTAGAAAAAAAGGAAAACCAGTCCTAAAATTCATTTAGAATACTAAAAGACCCAGAATAGTCAAAACAATACTTGGCAAGAAGAGGGGTTCTGAAGGCATCACAATTCCTGATCTCAAATTATATAACAGAGCTATAGTAATAAAAACAGCATGACACTGGCACCAAAACAGACATGAAGAATAGAAGACACAGAGACAAATCCACTTAGATACGATCATCTGATGAACTGTCAAAAACATATGTTCAGGAAAAAGAAAACTTTTTAAAACAAATGGTGCTAGGAACACTGAATGTCCATATGTAGATGAATAAACTAAATACCTATCCCTCACCTTGCACAAAGGCCAAATTAAAGTGGGTTAAAGACCTAGGAATTAGACCATAAACTTTGCAACTTCTAGAAGAAAACCTAAGCCCAATATTCCAATATATTGGCACAGAAATCAACTTACTTAATAAGACTCCTAAAGCTCAAGAAATAAAGTCAAAAATCAATAAGTGGTATGGCATCAAATTTAAACGAGTATGCAGAGAATAGGAAACAAGAGCATGAAGAAAGTCCATACAGAATGAAAGAAAATATTTGCCACCTACTCTTCTAACTGGAAAGGAATTTCCAGACTATATAAAGAACTTGAAAAATGTAATACCAAAAACAAACAAACAAATAGCCCAGTCAATAAATGGGCAAAAAAAAAAAAAAAAAAAAAAAACCTAAACAGACATTTCTCAAAAGAAGAATACAAATGGCCAATAAATATGGGGAAAATGTTCAATATCTCTAGTAACCAGGGAAATGCAAATTCAAACTCAATCATCAAGAATACAAATAATAATAAATGCTGATGTGACACATTATTGGTGTGACTGCAAATTAGTACAACTACTTTGGAAAGCACTAGAGATTCCTCAAAGATCACTGGTATATATCCTAAAGAACTAAAGAACTAAAATACTGTAGGCATGAAGATGCAGGCGCATTAACGTTTACAGTAGAGCAATTCACAATAACCAAGATATGAAAACAGCCCAGGTTCCCATTAACAGCTGAATGGTTAAAGAAAATGTGCTGTATATGCATAACAAAGTTTTACTCATCCATAAAGTTAGAGCAAAATAAGGGGAAAAGAGCAGGGTAGGGCATCCCAAGAAACAGAATACAGATTAGTGAAATAGGGAAAGGGGATAAATGGGGAGGGAGGAAGGACAGGAGACAGGAAGAACTGTGGGATAAAATTGACCAAATTAGGCTACATGCATATATGAATAAACTACAGTCAATTTCACCTTTATGTATGTCAATAAAGCATCTATTAAAAATAAGTAGAAGGAAGGCCAGTAGAGTAGAAAAAGGGGTCCAAAGGGAGGAAGAAGAGAAAGTTAAAAGGAAATACTGGAACCTGAAATAGAGCAAATTATATTCCAGGCAGACAAGATTATGTAAAAATGAGCCCCATTAGTATATATAAATAATGTACTAATAAAAATATTTTTAAAAAATAAACATAAAATAATCTCCATAATTATAAAATACTTCTGTATTTGAATATATTCTTGATTACCAAAATTGTTCACTGGTTCCTAAGTCATATAAGATACCCATTGTTAATTAGAGAAAATTAATTTTTTTCTATATTCAAGTCATATTTTAAATCGATGAAGGAAAATAGGAGAATTGGTGAAAAACAAAAGTGAGAACATAATTTGTATTTATGTTTGAACATCAGAATATGTACCATTGCAAAAGTTTTACCATATTAGAAACAAAACTCAAGTCAAATAATAAAGATTTAAGAAAAAACAAAACAAAAAAAAGGATTCAACCAAAAAAAGTTCTAGAGAGCTCTCCCAATCTCGCACATGATCTCTACTACATAAGTCTTTTTTGTTCACCACTAACTCTAAGGATGAAATCAGTCTTCAGAATAAAGCAGTGCTCTAATACAGCAGTAATGTCCTTGCTGTATTTTAGGTTTTCTCAGCTGCATTTCCTTTCAATTCTCAAGAAACACAAGTGTAATTGATAATTTAGGTCTTAAAAAATGGAAGATAAACTTCCACTCTGATATTCCAGAGTGGAAAGTGTTGTAGCAAGAGCTTCTTTTATGCAAAGGAAATACTAATAGTAAAGAAATTGACCACCAGATTAAATAAATTTTTTTAATGGAAAATGTAAAAAAATTAAACATAGTTAATAATGCTTCAAGCTAAAATGTGTGTGTGTGTGTGTGTGTGTGTGTGTGTGTGTGTGTATATATATATATATATATATATATATTTATATTTATATATATAGGTTAAACTATATCCAAACAATGTATGTCCTAACACAGGTAAAAAGACTAACTGAAATTTTTTTAATTGCTTTCTAACTGAAATTTTTTACATTGAATGTAAAATATAGCAAAATATGACCTTCCTAAGACTTCCAATGAAAATATTTGCAAAAATGTGGCTGTTTTAGTAAAATAGCGATATAACAAGATATGAGATGCTAAAACCACTTACTACTTTAATGTTAAAAAAAGAAAATTCCAGGGATGAAATTAGGAATGAGTGTAACTTTGTTGTTTTTACCCTATTTTTATTGTCTTTTTCTTCTTGTCCAAGATCAAATGATTCACTATTCTTTCACTGTAAAGCTAAAACTATCAGTCATTTATTTTCCTACAAATGTATGAGAAATATCTAATATAATGCACCAATAAAAGCATAAAAATTATCTAAAAATATATAATCCCACATCATGCTTCTACATGTTTCTTACAGACTATTGAAAAGCAAAATTTGAACAAATTGAATTTTAAAGACAGAATTGATTGTTTTTAATGATTCATGAATTGGGCAGCATCCAGGCTATGACACAGAGGGAGTTAGTAGAGGATATTAGCTTTATAGGCAGAAACAGAATGAACAAAACACAAATAACGAACAAAAATCAGATAGATCCTATAAAAATTACTTTTCTTATAAGATTAGAGTAGAAGGGGCTTCGTTACCTTGCATGTTCAGGTAGTCTGGTACCCTTCTGATCAGTTGGTGCAAATTTCCTATTTTGTTTTGTTTAGAAAACTGGCCCATTTTAAAGTTCAATTTGATTTTGTTCACCAAACAAGGGTGACTACAGTCTAATTTGATCTGGTCTGTTGGGTCTAGTGCTGGAACTCAGTGAAAAACATTGGTCTCCCATAAATTTTGGTTAACAAGACTAACTATGGCTTCAATGGTCCTTCAGTGCATCGCTAAAGAAATAGCAAAACACCAAAAGCTCACTACATATATCAGCAATCTGTTTCAAACACCTAATCCAAAGGCATCCACCAGACCTGAAACTTCAAGTCCACATAAGTAATTCAGTACTCTGAATGGTATATGCAATAAATTTAGGCATAAGTGATGTGTCTGACATTCTAAGAAACTGACAGTGGCATATATGTGAGCAACAGGTGCCCAAGACAATTCTTCCAAAGCTTTCCCTTTTAACCAAAAGAAAATGTATTAGGAAAAAATAATAATAAAACCTATTAATAAAAATCAACTTGCTCAGATGTCAAATGACTTGAATGATTATAAGTGATCTCAATCATGTAGTACATTACTAACTAGTAATGGTTTGCAATATTATACAAATTTTGTCTTTAAATTTCACACTGAAAAACTGGTTATAACAAAATTATTTGGTGGATAAAATATTAAAGCTATGCTTTTTGGAAACCTGGGTCTCAAAATCATTACAATATTGTCCTTTAAAATAAAACAAGGGTTGGGTCCTTAATCGATAACAAGTGAAGTTTCATTAAATAAATAAATGAATGAATCTATGGTGAGCACAAACTGAAATCACCATAAAGCACACAACAAAACTTCATGGAACCATGTCCATGCAGTGAACACAGAGTGCTGTGAAGAGCTTACAATGAGGAAATGGAAGCATAGCTTTTTAAAGGCCAGTGATAAAAGAGGAAGTATAGGGCATGCGGACACAGCTTTCCATCAGGTCTAATTACTCTTCAGGGGCTTGAAGAGGTTCTTCTGTCTTTCCCTCACATCACTGGTTTTCTTGTGTTGGTAGCTCTGTGTCTGAGATCCTGGAACACTCATGATCATAGCTGGGACAGTTCACTGAATGTCTATAAGTCATTAAGCTCACCATTTGGCTCTGATTATCACAGATAAGTGTTTTAGTCAGCCTTTTTGTTGCTGTGACCAAAAGAACTGACCAGAACAATTTTAGAGGATGAAAGGTTTATTTGGGGACTCCCAGTTTTAGAAGTCTGAGTCCATAGACAACCGGCTCCATTCCTTGGAGCTCAGGTGAGGCAGAACATCATAGCAGAAATGTGTGACAAAGAGCTAGGTGTGGTGGTGCATGCCTGTAATGGGAGGCTGAGGCAGGAGGATTGCAAGTTTAAAGCCGGCTCCAGCAGTTTAGCAAGGCCCTAGATAACTTAGCAAGACCCAGTCTCAAAAAAGAAAAGAAAGGAAGAAGGATTAAAAAAAAAAAAAAAAAAGGCCAGGATGTGGCTCAGTGGTTAGGTGCCCTGGGTTCAATACCAGGAATTTAAAAAAAAAAAAGTGTATGGCAGAGGGAGGCAGCTGGGGACATGGCACCAGGAAGCAAAGAGAAAGAGAGAGAGAAAGACACTCCACTTGCCGTATGAAAAACATAGCCCAAATGCCTCGGATGACCTACCTCCTCCAGCCACACCCTACCCACTTTCTGTTCATCTCTAGGAAGGGAATTAATGTATTGATTGGTTTAAGGCTTTCATAACACAATCACTTCACTTCTAAATCTTGCATGGTCTCACATGTAAGCTTTTCGGGGACACCTAATCTATACCATAACAATAAATACATATTAAACTATAAAATTATTTCCTCCATTATCATTACCCCCACTGATTAAAAAAATGCTTCTACACTGTTTTCCTTCAGCTTACATGACCTATTATCACAAACTTGATAGTTTAAAGCAATAGAATTGTACTCTGTCCCAGTTCTGATAGCCAGATATCTGAGCACAAGGTATCATCAGGGTAACATCCCTCATAAGACAATAGGGGAGACTCCTTCATTGCCAGTTCCAGTTTCTGGTTATTTCTGGCCCACATTGGCTTGGGATACATGGCTGAGGTTCCTGTGTTCATCTTTACATGATCTACTCCTTATGTGTGTTTCAAATATCCCTCTGTTTGAAATATCCCCTTGACTTTTTCCTGTGTTTCAAATATACCTCTGCTTTTAGCCCACCCTAAATCTAGAATGCTCTTATATTGAGATCCTCAATTACAGTTTCAAAGACCATTTCTTCAAGCAAGGTTTCTTTTATAGGTTCCGGGATTAGGACACAGACATAGCTTTATTGGGAGACCATCATTCAACTCACTACATCACTACACCTGCCTAAATTATTGATAAGTTATTTTCATTCCTCTTGCTCCCATGTTCCCTATCCTCATTTACAAATGGAAAATAAAATTATTTACAGAGATTTCACAGACTTTGGGATAATTAGCTAATATTCTTGGAAAAATGAAAAAGAAAATAACAAAAGAAGTTGTGGAGAAAATACTTCGCCAGGCAAGTGTACATGGCAATTGTTACATTATTAGCAATCACCTTTGCTACTGGGCTGCACAATTTTATTTCTCTAGAATATGATATTTATAGGAGCTAAATGAAGTATAACCTGCTGATTTGAACAACGATTCACTTACTTTAGAATTGATAGCTAATTACCAGTCTGTTATAGAAGGCATAAGTGAGAAAATTAAACACACACTTAAAAATTAAAGATAAATTATATTTCAGAGCTCTTAATCATCTCAGAAGATGGAAGAACACCAGTAGCTAAACCAACCCATAACATCAAAATGTACTCTTCCCACAATTAGAGCTAATATTTTATATGCAAGATTTCAACCCTTAGATTGCTCTGAGTAAGCATCAAAACAAATCCAGCAGGTAAGAACATCTATTTTTAGTTATTAAAGTCAGTTTTCATTTGCCAGAAGATCCAAATGTAAGCAGTGTATAGGGAAATAACGTTATAATACATAATAAACTATATACAGTGTTAGAAATTATCCAATTTAACCCTAAGTAATATATATGTGTGTGTGTGTGTGTGTGTGTGTTTTCTTCCCCCTTTGGACAATTCCCAATGTTTGAGCAGACTGTAATTTTTGCTCTTTGTAGTATTTTATAGACATAAAGGAATGTAGCACTTATTGTTGATCCCCATATCCCTTGAGCTTCTTCGGTTTCTGAGGACTTTTAATTTTTCAGAATCTATACCTCTGTCTAGGACTGTCCCCCCAAGTGGTAAAAGTCACATCATAAGGACCCTGGGGACAGCAGCATATTCCCCTCAATCTCTCAACAGATGCCAGAAAACCTGGGTTGACCCTGGTATGGTAGCACACACCTACTGTAATCCCAGAGAATTAGGAGGCTGAGGCAAGAGGATTTCTAGACTCGAAGTCAGCCTTGGCAATCTAGCAAGATCCTGTCTCACAATAAAAAACAAAAAGGATTCTGGAGGTAGCTTAGTGGAAAAGTGCCCCTTGGTTTGATCTCCACTACCAAAAAAAAGTTGGGGTTCAAATAACACAGCTTTCTTACTGTTCATGGGGATGACAGTACAATTTTCTGCCATTTTCAGAGTATCCCCATTGCATTAAGCTTCTGCACAGGTTGCTCATAAGCATCCTTCCAAGCTGCCTTCCTTTCCCTTTTCCTCATATTGCTTCCCCTTCTCTTTTATCTTTCAAATAAACTATGAGCACTCAAATCCATTAATACTCTTTAAAAAATAAATAAAACTCTTTGCTTAAAAATTACCTGAAAAATTAATCTTTCTGAAGCTGTTCTCATACTAATACGTATGCACTATATTAAAAATGAGAACTCATCATATTTGAATAATGCTAAGATAGATACTTATAGCAAAAAAAAATCACAACGTATTCCCAAGCCCCTTCTTCCTTTACCAGAGTCCTAATCACATTCAAGTGTTTCATGGCAATGTGCCTCTAGGACACTCAATCATTCCATGGACACAGGAGGAAACCCTGAGTAGTGTTGGCAATTATTTCATTCAATTCCCATTTTCTCTGACTGCTCTAGAATGGACAAGAGATGTAGTTCTTGCTCATGGGACCAGAACAGCAAGTTTTATGGGAAATTTCTGATAATTTGTTTCTTATTCTTTAAAAAGGACATTAAGAGGAGCTGCTCCTGTATTTTATTTTATTTTATTTGGTACCAGGGATTAAACCCAGGGGAGCTTAACCTCTGAGCCACACCTCCAGCCCATTTTTTAAATTTTTTTAAATTTTGAGACAGGGTCTTGCTAAGTTGCTTAGGGCCTGGCTAAGTTGCTAAGGCTGGTTTGGTTTTGCATCAGCCCCCCAAGTATCCCTGTCTTTTAAATGCTATGTAATGAGGTGACAGAAGAGTTGTGAAAGCCATATCACAAGCATAAAGTGAAAAGCTGAAAGACAAAAGTCAATGTACCAGAAAAATTAAAGAACTGGATCCTTGAGAATGTTTTTCAACAACTGAATTAACTAACCCTGGAAAAAATCTAATCTTTGGACTTCTTATGATATGAGATGATAAATCTTATTGTTTAATCTTTTGGGTTTTTCTTACTTGCCGTCTAAAATGGATATAAATGCCTTTTCACATAAAGGATCTCATCTCTCTAGGTAAGGGCAACCTAGTTGGCCATGATATTAATCTCTCAGCCTCGACTGCATCTCATGCCCTTTTCCAGAGTAGTCACCAAAAATGGTAACTGGATGAACTAATCAGTTATACTAATCAAGTTTTTCTTCCCCACCAGCTAGTCATATATGCAGGCATAGGCAGAAAGGCAGGTAAAGAATGAAGGGAGGGATACTGAAAAATCAGCACTTCATCTGTGCTACAGTTATTATTATACAAGACCTTTCCCTATATACCTACATCAGAGGGCTGGTAAAGTGGTAAAATTAGATAACTCATATGCAGTATTTATTAATAGGTTGTTACATCACTCTGTAAGTATTATTATTTCATTAGTTGTGAATAAAGAATAAGGATCAACCCATCCTAAGCAATGATATGTTTTCTAAACAATATACTGACCTCTGAAACAATCCATAAATAAGATGAAGAAATAATATAATTTTTTAAAAAAAGATGTCTCAGAAGAGACTTCTTAACAACGGCAAAGGGTAAGGAAGAATAGGACATTGGGGAGGAATATTAACCATTCAAGAGGCTGAAAAGTACTAGAGATAAAGGGTGAGCAAACAGGCTAAAAAGGAAGGCAAGGGCTAGATCACAAACTTCGTATGCCATGTTAAAAAGTAAAGACTTCATTCTGTAGTGCAGTAGAGTTTGTTGAAGGTCAGGTTTTTCTTATATTAAGAATAAATAAGATTACATATGATTTTACTTTATATTATATTAGCAGCTATTGAGAACAAAATTGAGGAAGGCAAGACTTGAGGGAGTCTCATTCCATTGCTCTTCAATCAAATCCTTTCTTGGTGAATGAGTCTCATTTTAAATAAAATGAGACTCAGTATTCCAGGAAATGTTTATTTAATTATCCACTTTTTCCAAATCATAATTATTAGAATAAATGTCCCCTAAGTGGACATGGAAACTAATATTAAATTTAGAGGCATTCGTTTGATTCAGAATAATGCATCATCAAATCTCACAGGCTCAGTTGAACCACATGTGAAAATGTTAGACATTCTGGGATATGTCTAACAGCTCATTAAGAAATACTTTGCTAGGAGAAGGAAGATGGCGGCGAGGGGAGTGCATTGCCCCCGTGTGCTGCTTCACTGTGTGGGAGTATGACAAGTCAGGACGGCTAAAGGATATCTTGTTAGGAATTTCCAGCAATAGTGGGGTGCTCCGGAACCTGGAGGAAGGATTTCCATCGCACGAGGATCGGCTACGGGGACTCAAACGCGAGAGGTTTGTCGCACAGAGGGTAACACTGCTTATTCAGCAAATCGCCCCGCGGCTAGAGTCTGCAGCGCGCGCTGGGATAGAGACGCAGGGTTACAGCGCTGCAGTTTCTACCAGCCGCGCAAGCACCGTACTCAGGGCTGAATTCTGGGTTCGAGACAGGGGAAGGAAGCGGTCCATCTCGGTTCTCCACACCGGTCAGACCACAGAGGAGGCCAGCAGCCACCATGTTGGTAAACTGACGTCACCTTCCCTGTTTTCGACTGACCGCAGCTCATTCAGCCATAGATCAGGTAATTTCAGGCTGCAATTCGCCTGCGGCTTGCAGACAGATTGCTAGGGTTCAGCGCCTGGGTGCTTCTTAGAACCTGAGCTTATCGGAGCGAACACCAAGCGCGGGGCGGCCGAGTTCCGGCTCCCGGAACCGTCCCGGAACCGCCCTGGCCCAGGGC
>NW_026000026.1:39086705-39138205 GCF_001458135.2 Marmota marmota marmota | reverse complement strand
TGTTTTGTGTGTGTTTTTTTTTTTGGTTTTTTGGGAGGGGGAGGGTGGAGGATGGGAAAGGCAGCGGAGCACAACAGACACTAGGATGGCAATTTGTAAATCAATGGATGTGTAACTGATGTGATTCTGCAATCTGTGTATGGGGTGAAGGTGGGAGTTCATAACCCACTTGAATCAAAGTGTCGAATATGATATGTCAAGAAATTTGTAATGTTTTGAACAACCCACAATAAAAAAAATAATAAGAAAACTAAGCTTTAAGAAAATTTAAAAAAAAAAAGAAATACTTTGCTTATTTAAGTTAGTGCAGTGAATCTCACCATCATGTACATCCACAAAACAATAATTTTTTTAAAATGTAAGTAAATAGCAGAAAGATCAGTAGAGTAGAGGGAAGGGAACAGGGGGAGGGATGAAGGGGAAGGAAAGGGGAAATAATGGAGACTGAATTAGAAGCTATATTCCATGCCTTGATAATTATGTCAAAATGGATCCTATTGTCATGTCTAACTAAAAGGAACCAATAAAATTTTTTAAAAAATAGTTTGCTAAAAGTACTACTTCTTTGCTATTTTAATGTAAGACACAGAAAATGAAGCTTCTGAAATTCAGGATTCCACAATGCTCAGTGTAAGTCATTGTTCCCACAACATTCTTTCCATCAAAATGGCATGCTAGCATCATTCCCCCTGTCAGTATAATCAGTTGAAGTATTTTTATTTGTGGTTTCCAGGTTGTTCACTAGAAGCCTGTTTTTGCATAAATGCCTATGTAATCACAGGTTGGTTGTAAGTACACTCTGGACCACTAACTGATATAGTGTTGTAGATATCTGTGAAGGATTGAACTCAATATTTCAAGAGTGCAACCTGAAAAGAAATTTAAGTCAGACTTGAAAGACTTCTGTCTATGAAGAGAAATTTCCAAGAAAAACTAACAATAGTTGACAACTCAATTTGAAACACCTAGGCAAGATGGTTCTTTTGACTTACTAATGTCTTTTTCTTTTTTCTTTAAAGGAAAAATAAGGATAAGTGTGAATAGGCAGAATGTAAATGAAATTCTGAAAGACAACACTGGCTCTTCGTAAAGTCAGTATGCCCTCCAAAATAGATCTTTTGCAATGGCAAAATCTTATGTCACTTTTACCCCTCCAATTTTATCTGATACATAAAAAAGAAAGATATGAAAAGGGACCAGGATTTAGAGATAATATAAAAAATGTATTTTTCAAGCAACTTAAGTTCCACAAGAATCGCCACTGGGTTGGGAGAGAAGTGAAAAATATCAATGTCTGAGTCATTTTGGTGACTTTAATTTCACCTTTACTGTACTCTACATTTATTATACTCTAAGGTATGCAAGGTATTTGATTACACCCATCATGACAGAAGGAGGATTCTGTTTTTATTGTTGTTTTAATCAGCATCCTGACATCAGCCTTACTCACTGTTCTGTGCTTAGAAATCAATTTTGTGATAAGCATTCTTCCCTTCAACCCCTTTAATCCTCAGGAAGAAAAAGAGTAGTGTTAGCCTGGTCATCAACATGGATCCAATATCTATTGGCTCCATTGAATAGAAACCCATCAGAAGGAGGAGTACAAGGTAACAGGCAATTTCATAAATCCATGTAAATATATTATTTATTTGACATCTTCATGTACACTGTTTGAAAAAGCAAATAATCTGAAAAATTATTTTAAGTGCTTCAGCATCCCAAATGTTCTAATTAACATACCTAAATGTCATTAAAGATGCATAATAGGGTATGGCACTTCCCTAAAATACTCATAACCTAAAATAGATACACAAATATGGTAACACATGGTAAAATATGGCCAGGCACAGGCGCCCCATGGTAATGCAGGATGATGGCAATTTGAGTCTGGTAATGCTGGGCATTAACCTCAGCTTTGCAATTTACTCATTGCATAAACTTAAGTGCTTCACTTTTCCTCTCTGTGCTGTTCTTCCCTCATCTGCTATTATGGGAATAATATGTGTATCACAGAGAGGCACGTGGAATACTGACAATTTAATGACTTTCTTCAGTGCCTGCTACATCAGGGCTTAATAAACATTATTTATCATCATTATCATTCACATTGCCAATTTTTAACATTTTGAGACTGAGTATGTTCAAATGGCAACCAATTAAAAAGGGTAGTAGAACTAATAATAAACCGATTATATCCCCAAATTTCATCTAAGCAACCATGGGTTACTATACCTGGATTTTTTGTGTGCAAATTCTATCATATATGGTAAACAGATTGTCAGAGAAGAACACAAAATGTGTTTAAACAACAAAATACCCTAATGGTAATACTAGTGCAGTATCCAAATAGCCAGTTATAAAGGAATTTCATTAAAAAAAATAAATTTAGAATTCTAAATTGGGGCCTGGAGATGTGATGCAGTGGTAGAGTGCTTGCCTAGCATATGCAAGGCACTGGATTCAATACCTGGCACCAAAACCAAACAAACCAACAGAATTCTAAATTGGATTGCCAAGTCCACATTTCTACCTGTATTTTTGAATTAAAAGTCAGAAAAGGGGGGCTGCTCCAAATTCCTCAAATACTCATCCATAAAGCAATGAAAATGAGGTTTTTTAAGCTCTTCGTCCTATTTCAGTAAGGGAGTTTTTTCAAGTTCAAAGCAACCCAGGGAGAGTGTAAGGCATGTGAACAAGCAGGGGAAAGGGCTCAGAGATGAGAAGCCACTAAACTAGAAGGGCTGGGAATCCAATGAGAAAGCAGGGGACTTGAGGAGCATCAGTGAAGGTGGCTATGGTGGACAGGGGGCGTATCCGAAGTGTGTCCCTCTCCCTTTTAGTGTTACCTCAAGGGAACAGTGAGTCACAGGCTACCGCAGGCAGGGAACAAGGGCACAAACTTCATGGGCGTTGACAAGTACCTAGATCATGGCATGCTTTCTTTATTCTATCCTTCTCTCTCCTCCTCTCTGTCACCCTTGGTCAACATTTGGCACTAAGACAAAGTGATGGTGAAATTCCAATTTACTGTAATACATTAGAAATGAAAATCTCCATTTGTCCAGTCAGCTGCTGTCCCAGAGAAAGCATGGGACACGTCCAGGGCACTGGCCAACTCCTAAAGCTAGCTGTAGAAACAACTGTTAAGAATATGAACAATCTGAACAACATTGAGAATTAAGGATGTATTAGGGTTCGTGATTTTATCTACATTTTTTGAAAAACAATGCCCATGTACGTCATCCACCCTAACATACTCTTAGTTCTTTTCCTGCCAGAGAATGAGCTAAGTGCAACTTAAACCCAGAGTAAAGAACTGCCTTATGTACACACTCCTGTGATTGACCAATCTAAAAGATGTCTCCTCATATTTAATTTTCGCTTTATTTTGTTGTTTTTTTGTTTGTTTATTTTTAGGACAAAGGGGCTTTTGTTTTGTTGTACTGCATTTAATTTCAGCAAGAGACAACATTGCCTGCCCTAACCTTCTAATATAAATGGCATATCATATGAGTTATTAGTGGCTATATTGATATTTCAAGAAGAATAGTATGAGTTTGAAGTGTGAATTTTTCTAATTGTTTTTTTTTCAAACAGCGGTTTTTAAATACATTATATTTAACAGCATTTTCCTCAAAAGTTGAATGTGTAAAACAGATTGAAGCAGAACAGCTCTGGTGAGAAATGGAGTAGTAAGCAGGAGCCCTGTCTGCCCTCTCATCATGGCGGTTCTGAGGGGTCTTCATTAAAACCCCAGAAAGGCACCAAGCACAGACTGAAAACCATGACCTACCAACGTCAGCAGGGTATGCCACCATCTAGTCACACATTCTGAAAGCACTGCCCCTTACTTATGGAAAGAGATGTATCAGAAAATGCAAGCCATTCAATATAAACAAACAAACAAACAAGCAAACAAAAACCTGACTAAAAGATTTCCCATGGAATAATTAGCTGTCAAAATATAAGAACAGGAAATAGCCATAGATAGTTGAGTGACAGCCAGGGCTTATAATGACCACAGTATGAATTAGTGGAGGAAAACCATGGTGAGGAGGAAACAAAAAAAACAAATATTAAAAGAACTATGACTACACATACTGTGAACAGGCTGAGTCTTCTCATCACCAATTGTATCACATCCACAGACACATTCTTTATTCGTCCAACAAGCATTTATGAAGTGCTTACAGTGTGCCAGCATGTTGCTAGGTACTAAGAATCAAGAGAAAAATAACAGAGTCATCACTGAGAAAATGCTCACAGTCTTCTACAGGAGACAAACCTGTAGATGTGAGAATGTAAAGAGAATCTTATTTTAAATGTATACATGAAGTGCCTAGTATAATGCCTGTCCTAGACTAAACTAACTAAGGAGGTCCACTTTAGAAACAATGGAGGCTTTTTCTCTGGTGGATAATTTTTTGCAAGGTGGGAGTGACAACTAACTTGCTTGGGATGATGAAGGACATATTTTAGAAAATACATGGAACACATGGGAAGAAACAACATTATGAAAATGAATAACATAAAATATTCTGCTTGGGGAAAATTGGCAGATTCCAATCCAGTTTTCTTAAGTCTGTGCTTTCTAGTGCATAGTGTTAATCCTCTTTCCTGGCTCCCCAGGAAATTTTCTGTGTGTGTGTGTGTGTGTGTGTGTGTGTGTGTGTGTGTAAGAGAGAGAGAGACAGACATACAGAGACTAATGTCCTGTATGAACAAAGGAACATCTAGGGAAAGGGGTGAGTAGAGGAAAACCTGATCACATGAGGTCCAGAACCAAAACTAGACAAACTGTAGCAAAAGCATATATGACAGATGGAAGATAAAGGGAGTTAAAGGCACAGTGGGAGTTTAAAAAAAAAAAAAAACGAAAGAGTTACCTTTACAGTAGAAACTTAGGGAAAGTTTCAAAAAATAGGTGGCATTTGAACTAATTCATAAAGAATGGGTAATTCGCCAGGGAAAACTAAGGAATGGGAACAAGGAGTGAGAGATTAGTATGTGGAGGTGTATGTAGAGTCAACATGCCAATTCCATACATAGAAGCAGTTCAACTAGACTGGAAAAGAAGCCACAGAAAGAGCAAAAGAGAAAGAACAGGTAACATCTTGTGCTCTTCTTGTCCAAAACAAAAACAAAAACCCAAATCTACTTTTAAAGTCCAAACATCTAAGAATCAGTGGAAAGAATTCAGGAAAGACACATCATAGTAAATTAATTGACATCCCATCATCTGTTACAAGAAGTCTCTGGTTTGTGCATTTTTACCGTGTTCTAGTTTCTAAAAAGCTACCTACAGATTCTGATCCCCTCATTCTCTTCAGTTTTGAACACTATAATTTCAGCAGTAAAAAGCCACTAAGAAGATAAACTTTTGTTTCCCTGAAGACATAATATAAAATCAATGAATTGTGGCTCTAAGAAAGTTCTTCTCATACCAATTTTCAAACAGAAGAATGAGAAAGTTTCTAAAATTGCAGAGGTTTTTTTTTTGTAAAATATTCCAATGATTAGCAATTTATATTGCTGTGATTTTTTAGTTGTACTTAGTAGTTTAGTCCTTTCTCTTATCTATCCCTAGTGAAGACCAAAGTATCTTTTGTATTGCGTTCATAAACTCCCCACCACTTATTTCCAGAGGCTGAATAATTTTTAATTACATCTCTTATGTATAGTTTTCAGTTCTTCAATTGTTCCCATACTTCCATAATTTCATGAATAAACTTATCCTATCTGCTCCAGAATTGGGAATTGTGATTCCTCAAGAAGTTCTTCCTGTGAAATCCAGACCTCACTCATATCTGTGCTTCTTCTCTGCATGATTCCAAATGAATTATATCCTAGGCAGTGCTGATAGGAACACTTCAGTCTTATCTCTCTTACTTTCCAAACATTTCACAAGGGCAGAAACCAGGCTTTATATTTTTAAATAAAAGTGCCACTCTATTGTCCTGATTTTTCTCTCTAGGATTCCATAAACCCTTCTAATAAATGAAAAGAGGAAAGCAGTATAATTATATGAAATAAACACCTAAAAGACATTTGGCAATGTTCTGCAGGCATAATTAACAAATCTGTATTTAACACGAGAATAAAAGAATTTATCCTAACGATTATTTACCAAAATCCAACAATAAAATCAAATACAGTGAAACCCTGAATCCACAACTACTCAAATAAAAAAAAAGAGAAGCACACTTTGCCATTATCATTCTAACATGGATTAGTTATTGATGGTTCTTTCTTTATTTATTTGTTTATATGTGGTGCTGAGAATTGAACCCAGTGCCTCACAAATGATAGGCAAGTGCTCTACCACTGAGCCACAAACCCAGCCCTCTAACATTGATTTTGAAGTTCTGGCAGAGAAATATGATTCCCAAATGACAGGAATGGTAACAATATTGGGAAGAAAAAGCATTCTTATTTCAATTTAGAAAACAAGTAGAATTAACAAGAAAATTAATATGGTAGCTGAATTCAAATAAACAGCCATAAAACATCAATAATAAATAGCATTTCACTACAGCAATAATAGCCACTTATTAGTAGATTTGAAAAAATAAATCTTAGTCATAAAAGCAATATAAATTATAAAATATATCAGTAAATTTCATAGTAGAGGGACAATATATTCTTAAACAAAGCTTTAAAATCATGTGAAAATATAAAGAATTTTAAAAACAATAAAAAGTACAGTGTTTTCTGATGAATATTTATAACTAACAATGATTTTTAAACTCATATAATCAATAGGAAACCAAAACTTTTTGTGAAAAATGTTCAAAAAGAGTAATTTCCTCACCAGAAATCATATCATATCAGTGAAAACATGAGTCAAAAAAATATGAACCAGGAAAGAATGTCACACATAACAAAAGTTATGTTTCAAATACATGGGGAAAGAATGTTTTGTTTAGTAAATAATGAGAGTTGATGTCCTTGTGGAAAAGAAAAATAAAGCCAAACTTCTATCTCATTATTACATGAAATGAATAAGATTTCATTAAATTAAAAAAATTAAATGCAAAAAAATATAATAGCAATAGAAAATAAAAAAATTTAAAAACTCTGAGATTAGCAATATTTCTTTAGTAATATAGGTTATTCAAATTCTTAAGAGTTTATAAAACTGGCATTTTTTTTTTTGTATAGATGGGTATGTTTTCTTTTCATTTGCTTTTTCTTTGGTACTGGGGATTGAACCTAGAGGCACTTTACCATTTACCACTGAGTTACATCCATATATATATATATATATATATATATATATATATTTTTTTTTTTGAGCAGTGTCTCATTAAGATGCTGAGGTTCTTAAGTTGCTGATACTGGCTACATACTTGGATCCTTCTGCCTTGGCCTCCCAAGTCTCTAGGGTGACAGGCATGCATCACCATGCCCAGCTTGGATATGTTTTCTTCTTTGCTTGACAAATAATAATTATATATACGTATGAGTAAAATGTGTATTTGATCTGTGTATAGAATGTTGAAAGATTAAAGCAAGATAATTAACATGTCTGTTACCTTGTCAAATTATTTTCTGTATATGTGGTTGGAACATTAAAAATCTATTTTCTTAGCAATTTTTTATTGTGAAAATAATTTAGAATCAGCAAGCTAGACTGAGTTTAGATGATCCCTGTTTTATTGGCAATACACAATACATCATACTCAGGAACTAAATACATGCCTTCTTCCTTGCATCAGGACTGAACAGTGTGTTGACTTTGTCCATACAGATGACCCAGAGACGCTTCACAGTGTGTTTGTTCTGCTACTTCCTGGCCTTGACATCTACAATGAACACAACTGTGTTATTGTCTTCCATCTTCTTTACGGCTGATTAAGTAGTCAGGGGAAAATTGGTCAAGTTTGTTTCTCATGAGGGTGGTCTTCCAAGGACATGTGGGTGCCTATGGAGCTGCAATGTCTTGGGCCATCAGAAAGTGGGTGATGTGAAGATTTTCTTTCTTTGCGGCTGTGAACACCTTTTAGAGCTGCAGTTTCAGCCTCCAAAGCATTTTTTTTGTGGCTTTGGCAGAGGGCAGGATCTTTCTTCTTCATCTTTGATGTCATCTTGATGAAAAGGATCCTCTTTGGTGAATTTTGAAATATGTAATACATTATTTTTAACCATGGTCACCATGCCATGCAAAAGATCACTACAACTTATTCTTTCAATCTAACTGAAAGGTTGAATCCATTGACCAATATTTCCCTGCTTCCCCTGCTTTCTGTAGTAAGCACCCGTGTATTCTTTGTTTCTCTGAGATTGACTTTTTTAAAAAAATGTTTTAATCTGTTCTAATTAGTTACACATGACAGTAGAATGCATTTTGGCACATCATACATAAATGGTGTATAACTTCTCATTCTTCTGGTTGGACATGATGTAAAGTTATACAGATTGTGTAATCATATATGCACATAGGGTAATAATAACTGATTCACTCTATTACCATTCCTAGCTCCATATTCCTTCCCCTCCCTTCACTCCCCTCTGTCTAGCCCAAAGTACTTCTATCCCACCCCCAACCCTTACTGTAAATTAGCATCCGCATATCAGAGAAAACATTTGGCCTTTGGTTCTTTGTGATTGTCTTATTTCACTTAGCATAATATTCTCCAGTTCCATACATTTACCATCAAATGCCACCACTTCATTTTTCTTTAGGCTGAGTAATATTTCATTGTGCATATATACCATAGTTTATTTATCCATTCATCTCTTTAAGGGCACCTAGGTTGGTTTCATAGTTTAGCTATTGTGAATTGAGCTTCTATAAACATTGATGTGGCTGTGTCACTGTAATATGCTGATTTTAAGTTCTTTGGGTTTAAACCTAGGAGTGGGATAACTGAGTCAAATGGTGGTTCCATTCCAAGTTTTCTGAGGAATGTGATTGATTTTTTTAGATTCTACATATAAGTAGAACACATACTATTTGTCTTTCTGGCTTATTTCACTTAACATAATGTTCTCAAGGTCCATGAACATTGGTCACAAATTCCAGCATTTTCTTCTTTTAATATTATTCCCTTGTGTATGTACAGCTCATTTTCTTTATCCATTCATTTGTTAATGGGCTCTTAGGTTGCTTCCATATCTTGGCTATTTTGAATAATGCTGACATGAACATGGTAGTGCAGATGTCTCTTTGACACAGTGATTTCAATTGCTTGGGATACCCACAAGTAGAATTGCTGGATATCTCTTTGTGTAATTTCCAGTTTTTCAGAATTAGTCATGCAATTAAGTGACTATTATTTCTATTTTTGTACTGCATTGTGAAATATTATTTTCCTTTGGTATTTTGTAAAATTAATTCTGCACAATAAGTACCGAGATTATTTTCTATTTTTAGTGCATCTACTGAATGTTGTAGAGTTTCATTTTTTTAAAGATCCAGAATATTTCTGAATTCTCTACTTAAATAATCTTCAATCTTCCTTCTCCATTGGTTTTCTTCCAGTTCTTCCATTAGTTCTAATTCAATGGGAGCCTATTCTTCTAGTTGTTCAATTACTGTTTCCTCATCTAGAATATTCTTGAGTGTAAAATAAATAGTATTTATTTCTTTGTATAAATATGCCTGTATATTTCCTAAAAAGACATATTTACTAAGCAGATATTATTTTTTTAAGCAGAGGAAAACCTACCATGGAAGTCCCAGCAGAGGCAATTTTATGTTTTATAGTAACTAGTTCATGGAAGTTGTAGAAGCAATTGATTATAACCTAGGTCTTCTGGTAGAACAGACTTCTCCCATTCACAAGGTCTTGGTGCCATTCAACACATCAGAACAACTTTCCTCTAGTTCTTCTAGAGTGAATAGGATTAGTGGGCCCTCCAATCTGACAAGCAGCCAGATTTCTTCCCTGTATTCATGAAGGTAACATTACCTGCTATAAAAGTGAAGTAATTTAACACAGCAGAAGCTTATTTAATGCTCAAAAAGCAAGCATTCCAGTGTAATTTTTTTCTGCTTGATGGGCATCTTTCCTCTACATGATATATGTTAAGTTAGCTTTTAATATTGTGACCAAATACCTAAAAAAAAAAAAAAAGTAGGAAAACTTTATTTTTCAGGGGTTTCAGTCCGTAGCTTTTAAGCCTGTAGCATGTAGCAAAGCAGAAACATCCTGGTGAAAGAGGGGTGTGACAAAGGGAATCTGTTCACCTCTTGGGAGCCAGGAAGCAGGGGTGGGGGAAGTGGGGGGTTAAGGGCCAGGGATAAGAAATACCCTTCCAGGGCATACTCCAGTAAACCTACTTCCTCAAAAAAGCTCTACCTCCAAAACAAAAACAAAACAAAGCAAAAAAAACCCCTACCTTTGATAGTTTCTACCACCTTCCGATAATAATATCAGCTAGAAATCCATCAATGAATTGATCCATTGATGAGGTCAGAGCTCTGTTGATCCAATTACATCTCTGAACACTGCCACACTAGGAACCAAGTGTTCAACACATGAGCCTTTGGGGAACATTCCAGATTCAAACCATAACATGCTGAAACAGAAATACATTCTCCTTCAGTCTTGTTGCTATGACATTATTGTGTCCTTCAAGTCTTCTATAACTAGCAAGCAAACAAGGAAAGAAAACAAGCAGAAATCACACCTGCTTCCTTTCACGACTAGAAAGGATACATATAATTTTCTCTTACCTTATATTGGTGAAAACTAGATGGGAGGCCTATTTAAATGCAAGAAAAACTGGGAAGTGTAGTGTGGTTGAGTAGCTGCTTCCTGGTGATATTCTCTATTATTTATGGGGAGCTCACGTTTCAGTAGACTACTAGATGTCTATACCATATTTTTCTAGTCTTTAGAGAGATCAAGGCATTTCTTCTGCTCTTGATCCATAGTCTCTCATAATATAATGAAGCAAGAAACACACTTTGAGTTAGCAAGTGACAAAAAGTAAGAAGTAATTTTATAAGATAAGGCCGCTGAGAAGTGGATCCTTTTAAAAGCATTTAGAAAAGTAGAAAGGCAATAAAACTGAACTAAAATTGAACTACACAAAAAGACCCAAGATAAGATATTGTAAAAGTTAAAATAGCACAGAATTTTTGGAAGTGTGTCTTTTTAAAGAAAGAGAAAATTTTAAAGCATTCTATTATTTTGTAAGAACTAGAATGAAAATGTCATAAGAGTTATTTGTAGAGAAACATCAAAAGAGAGAGATTATTTGAGATGCACAATATACAACAGTTAATTAAAATACTTTAATATTATTTAATTTATAGAGAAATAGCTTAAGGGCTGAGGATGTAGCTAAGTGGTAAAGTATTCCCTAGCATGTGTGAAACTCTAGATTCAATCCTTAGTACTGCAGGAGGGAAAAAAGAGGGAGAAAGACAGATACAACTTAAGCATGCCAAATCAAATAAGCTCAAGAATCTAGTGTTTAGTGAGTTTAATGGATTCTTACTTCTGCAGCAATCATTTCTCTGCAATTTCTTCACTCTGCTTGGGAATTTCATTTTGCAGAATCTTTGTGGTAAAATAAGCCCTCACCTAAAATTTGTAGACATATTATAAACATTAAAATATTTTAATTGGTGTGTTAAGCACTTGGGAAATTTAACACAAATGCATATCCTACACCTAATTCATTTAATTCATGAATCTGGGGTCTTAAAGAAAAATTTGAAAGACATTAAAGAAGAGAAAAATGCACAGGATGCTTTAGGGTTTTCTATTAATGCAACTATTTAATTACTACACACAGTATTTAATCCCATCAATTACAACCTGTTTAAACTTTTGCCATGTATCTTTAAAGTTCTTTGTCAAAACAGGCATCTGCTCAGAGAATTTAGGGTTTCATATGGCAACTGAGAATTCTCTAAGATAACTTTAAAGGAACAGAAAAAAGGGAATACCCTGCAAAGGAATGATGTTTCTCATTCATGTCAAATGATGAAAAGCTTACAGTCAACAAATAAGAGACCTCACAAGGGCTCCACACAGCATTTATCACAGCCTCACTCACCAGACTCAGACCCACTTCAAAACCTTCAAACTAAAGAAACCCAGCATGGGAAGTTTGCCAACTCTCCCTCTTGCCAAGTTGGCAGAGCCCTGAGAGTTTGAATGGGCTTCTCGATGTATAAGATAAAAGCAGGCATTTGGAGCCTGTGAAGTCTCACTGGGCACAATCAGACCTTAGGTGAAATTCCATCATCTGCTGTTATTTGTGCATGATGTCAGGTATGCAGACGGCACAACAACTTAGGGCTCTGTTTCTATACATAGTTTTGCTATGAAAACAAGACAGAAAAAAATCTTAAAGTAAATATAAATTAAGAAAGACATTTGCCCTTCAAAGATGTTCTTTTTCAGCTTTGATCTTTTACCTTCAGCTACTATATAATGTGAGACATGGGAGGACAAACTTGGTTTCAGTCAACAGTCTCCTCAAGAGTCAAGTATATGTATGCTTCTCACGAAAGAGATAAGAATAGACCCAAGTGACTGGAATCTCTGCCACTGCTTTATCCACTGGGAAACATGACTTCTGAGCTATTTCCTAGCTTCTAGGCAACAGAGTTAATTCATAAGCTTCCGTTCATTTCCAAATGAGTAAGCAATTAGAATTCTTCTTGAATAATTTTACTTTTGATTCCCTCTACTTTTTACAAACTAGTGTTCCTTTCCTTCATTTAGTCTAACATGGCCCTAATGCCTCCTATATGATATACCTTCTTCTCATTTCCAACTCCAAGTCCCTGATATTGTCCACGTGTGCCTCCCAACTCCCTGACAGTGAGAACACCCACACTGTTAGGATTCAATGCTCTTTCTCTACAGGTGACAGATTAGGGATGCTTCCACATGAGCTGAAAAACAATGGACAATTCACTTTTTATGAATTTCTGAAAATCACTCTTAACTTTCACTTACATTTCTTTAAATATATCCTACTTTGTGAAAAGAAAAATCTACCTGTTTGGTCTAACTAAAATTATAGATCACAACCTTGATGAATATCCTTGGCTCTTGCCCTATTCAACCTCCCCAGGAATTCTTTCCAGCTAGAATAGTCTCTCTCTCTCTCTCTCTCTCTCTCTCTCTCTCTCTCTCTCTCTCATTAGCATTCCCTCTGATTTCAAATCCAAATGAAATCCTCATTTTTTCAACCAGATTACATACATTAAATAATAAATAAGTTGAAAGAAATTAATTCTATACTGCATTGTGCAGTTCAGTGCTATGAAGAGGTTAGAGGTTCCATGAAAAGCATTGCACAGAAAGAAGTCTTAATGTACCTCATAATTGCTACAGTATTGTGTCCCAGAGGAAATGATTAAATTAATCATGCAATAACATATAAAATTGTTTTTGTTTGTTTACTCATTTTGTTTTTGCAGTAGTGAGGATCAAAACAAGGGCCTCATATGTGCGTGTGCTCTACCACTTGGCTATACCTCCAATCCATACATTTTTTTTCTTTTTTACTGTCATCAACTTTTATAATACATATGGAGATATTTCTAATGAAAAATCTAAAAAAATAGAGTCATTGGAGTAGTTCTTTTTCATAATCCTAAATTAACATACCTAGTGTTTAAATAGTTCATATGTGGCTTGAAGTTAGTTAAATGTTATGAGGGGAAATATCTTTTAAAATGTATTCACTGGGCAAAAGAAATATTTCAGGGTTTCTCTAATGAAGGAACAAAGGCCATTTTTGAGACTAAAAAGTCCAAATTGACCATAAATATTAGTCAGACTATAAGTGTTTTTTTTTCCCAAAAGACTATGAGCACATTGTTTACCATACTTGTCCTTACTAATAAAATAACCCTAGTCTTCAACCTCAGTCCTGTCAACTATTATCTTCATCACTATCCAAACAGACTTCCTTGAAAACCAAATGCATCATCAGGTATAAAAAAGAGTAATTCAAACAATAGTTGGCATGCCTCAGGTTCAAAATTGTAATTGAAATGTTACTAGTGTTGTGCCATCTAAAAACCCTCTTGTCTACTGCTTTTGCAGAGGGGGTGCTTGTTCTAAGTCATTCTGTTTCGCTTCCAAGACTGTTTTAATTCTAATTACTTTCACGAAATGTTCCCTCATAGTTTGAGATGATCCCCAGGTTTTCCTCTTTTAAATTGTTGATTAGACTTGAATTCTCTGAGAAGAAATACCTTCCACTTCTGTATTTATTTCCCTAGAACGTCTTTTCCTTGTTTGATAGATTCTTTGTAACTTTTCTAATTTAATTTTTTTCCATTAAAAAAAAAAAAGAAAGAGTAGCTCATTAACAAAGAGTTAAGACCTAGAGTTCTTTTTTTCTTTTAATATTTTTACTTTTTAGTATTTGGCGGACACAACATCTTTGTTTGTATGTGGTGCTGAGGATCGAACCCGGGCCGCACGCATGCCAGGTGAGCACGCTACCGCTTGAGCCACATCCCCAGCCCCAGACCCAGAGTTCTTATTCTGCCTTTTCAACATCTCAAAAATAGTAAGGGGGCCGGGGATGTGGCTCAAGCGATAGCGTGCTCACCTGGCATGTGCGCAGCGCTGGGTTTGATCCTCAGCACCACATACAAATAAAGATGTTGTGTCCCCTGAAAACTAAAAAATAAATATTAAAAAATTCTCTCTCTCTCTCTCTCTCTCTCTCTCTCAAAAAAAAAAAAAAAATAGTAAGGAATAGAGCAGTCACATAGTAAGTTTAAATTATCTTCAGATGTACAAGAACAACAACAAATTTCTCAACCTGCAATTCTAGAACTGGTCCCACACCGTTTTTTTTATACCATCTACTTCTTGCATCTACCTTTTCCCAGTGCTTATCCCATAACAGCGGAGGTTGTTAAAAACAACCTCTTTAGCTTCAGGGTTTCTCTATGAAATTTATATTAAAATAAACACATGGTGACTATAAAAGTACTTTAAAAATAATCCACCTTATTAAAAGACTAAAGGGATCCTATGTGTGGAATAAGGAAACCAGAAAGATGTTCTTACACCCTTCTAAAAACAAAATAAAACAACCAAAAAACTGTAACACAGACTGAAGAGTCAGATGAAGATGAAGGGGGTATTCCATTTTTATGTCTTTTCTTCTTCATCTTCTTCCATAAACACAATCCAATTATGAGTTCTCCTGGGACAGGACAAAACTTGCTCTAAAGTCATTACATCGTCATTCCATCATTTCCATCATGATCTTGTAAGTGATCCAAATTATTCCCATTTAACGACAATAAAATATTTAGAGAGAGGAGAATTAAAAACTGGTGACTTTTGAATCTCAAATTCCTGATGGAAGTGAGGGAAAGACACAAAATTAAATAAATTTTCAATTTCTAGTTGGTAATTTATGAAAACAGCATCTAAATTTTCATGTTTCTTTTTATTAAGCACAAAACATTTATAATTGTGTTTACCACGGAATTATACAATATATCCTGAGCACCAAAAGACATTTTTCTTTTCAATATAGTTTTCTGAGGACATTAAACTTAGATCTAAAGAGAAAATACTTTTAATTTGACTACATATCCTAACCAAATGCAAACCTTGAGACAGTTCAAAAGACTGTCATAAGTCTATCCAATTTAAGATGCACTAAGATACTAGGGAATCAATCAGTCCTAAAATAGTCTTAAATATTTTTAATTTAGAGATGTTCTTCCTCATGTTTCCAAAAATATGGGATATTTTAATCAACAAAAATTTTAAAAAGGTAATATATCAGGTTGAAGTAAACTTTGAAGTTTTTATGTCTGTACATACAGACATAAATATAGCACCTTTACTTCACTATATTCGAGTATATGGACTAAAATGTGCAAAAATACATACTTTCTCAGAAGAAGTTCTTCTAAAAAAGAATCTAATTAATGAAACCCTAAAATCAATATTTTAATAGTAAATACTAATAATGGACATTTTTTCTTTAGTGTTTATAATATGCCAGAGACTATTCTATGTACTTAACTGGTATTTAGTCTTTACATAAATCTGAAAAGTATTTTAACCTCATTAGAAATGAAGTACTGGGGACTTGGGTTGTAGCTCAGTGGTAGAGCACTGACTTTGATCCTCAGCACCACATAAAAATAAATAAAATAAAGGTATTATGTCCATTTACAACTAAAAAGATATTTTTTAAAAAGAAATAAGGTACCAGGAAGGTACAAAGAGAAGTAAAATAACTTGTCCAATATCAAACAGCTATATGAAATAGAACCTAAAAGCAAAGCTAAGAATCTAGGTTCAAAGCTCACTCTTTTGGACTGGGAAATAGCTCAATGGTAGCCTAGCAAGCTCAAAGCCTTGGGTTTGATCCCCAGCATGGCAACTAAAAACAAAAACACTCTTTGAACCACTACATACTATACATAACATAATTATTATTTATCATGATTATTATCTTATGAAGACAGTCTCTAACATATTGTGTACTTCTAATGGGCAAGAACTGTGTTTTACTCATGTTTGTATATCCAAATCCTAGAAAATATCTAACACATAATTAGTTAATACAAGATATAACAATTTGCTTTCTGCTGAATAATTTTGGATACACATTATAGAGAATGATAATTTTATACTAATCTTAAATGTTCATAGTTAATAAACAACACAGTCATAATTTTCATGAAAACCAAGAGAGAGGAGAGAGAGAGAAAAAAAAGGCTTAGAAAAACCATATCTCTGACAGATCAAGCACTTGTCATTTCTTCACATTAGCTAGCTTATGGTCCTTTTCTTTTGTATAATGTACAGTAGTGTTAAAATAAAAATGCACAGTAGTATCATATTTTACCATTTTCCTATTGCTAGGTATAGAGTTTCCTTTAGTATGAAAATTATGAATGTAAATGGCTACATATCAGTCCATCAAGGGAAAACATCAATTTATTTAACTAGTGCCCTACTATTCAACAGTCCTGTTGTGTTTTATTTTGTAGTCTTAAAATAACGTTATAGAAGACAAGATGGGTCAATGAATGGATAAATAAATGACTACATGCACAGAAATGTGATAAGACAAGTATAATAAAAGTCAATGGTAGAATCTACATGAGGAATGTGAAGACAATTCACTGTGAAAATCTTTCTATTCTTCTTATGTTTGAAAATTAGCATGATAAAAATGTCAAAAATATAATGCCAAAATGAATAAATATGTTTATTTCACAAAATGTTAACATCACAAGGACAGCAATTTTGGTCTACTTTATTCATAGTTATACTGTTAGTACCTAGAACAGTGCCTGGAACATACAGGTAGCTTGCCTTCTAATTTTTTTGTTGAAAAATGAAGATTTTGAATGTTGTAATCTCTAGAAATCAGAATCTCCTCAGTCTTCCTCCCCTCGTTTTTTTTTTTTTTTTTGTTGCCATTTATTGTGGTTTATAGTTGGTTAATGACTTCTCTAAATTGTTTGCATGAAGACTATATTCTTTATCATGTGCAGTCACTGAGGTTTCTTCTCCATTAGCCTAGTAGTCAGCTAGTGATTTGACAGATATTTCCCTAAATGCCTACATTAAAAAAAAATCGAACAAAACTTTTAAAAAATCTCCCTTCAATGTTTATTAAGACTGTTTCCAGGGGCTGGGGATGTGGCTCAAGCGGTAGCGCGCTTGCCTGGCATGCGTGCGGCCTGGAGTTCGATCCTCAGCACCACATACAAAGATGTTGTGTCCGCTGAAAACTAAAAAAAATAAATACTAAAATTCTCTCTCTCTCTCTCTCTCTTTAAAAAAAAAAAAACAGACTGTTTCCAATGCTAGAGAAAGAAATGTGGACCTTATTTTCAGGAAATCATAATGACCTCTGTTTTTCTTTGAGGGATCATCTCAGGGGTTTGCCTTTGTTTCATCTGACTTAGAGATTTTTCAGAGATGGGGTGGCCCCCTCAGTAGAAATTGTGGAAATTATTTTAAGGCAAATACAGTAACTGCAGCCACCTGAGATAAGAGATATGAGATTACACAAGCGAATAACAAACTGAAAAGTATGGGATAAAAGAGGTTGGAAAGGAGAATACATGGGTGGGACAAATTCTCTGCAAGTTTTTTATATATACTAGGGAATCTAGGAAGCTACAGATATGCCCATGGCTGGAAGAACACTCAAAAAAGACATAAGAAGACCCTAACTTTTCAACTTTAGGCTCACTGAAAGCAGGAAATGAAGTGATGCACACCAGTCAGTAATCCCAGCAGCTCAGGAGGTTGAGGCAGGAGCATTGCAAATTCAAAGTCAGTCTCAACAATTTAGCAAAGCTCTAAGCAACTCAGTGAGACTCTGTCTCATATTAAATATAACAAAGTGCTGGAGATGTGGCTCAGTGGTTAAGTACCCCTGGGCTCAATCCCTGGTACCAGAAAAAAATCAATTATTCAAGTGTTGAGAAAAGTCATCCATTTTCAATTCTATTTTTCAATTGGTCTGAGAATAGGATACTGAAATCTGCATCTATTATTACTGAATATTCTATTTCTTCTTTCAATTCTGTTTGTTTTGGTTTCATGAATTTAAGATTCTGTCATTAGGGGTGTGTGTGTGTGTGTGTGTGTGTGTGTATTTGTAATTATTATATCTTTTTAATGAGTTGACCTTTTCATCATGAGTTATCTCTCATGGTGTCTACTAATATATTTTGGCTTAAAGACTATTTTGTCTGATATTAATATAGCCACTCCAACACTTTTATTATTACTATTTACATATTTTTGGCCTTTTATTTTCAAAAAGTTTGGAGTCTTTGACTCTAATGTGTCTTCTAAGGAAAATGTATAATTTGATGTTACCATTTTTGAGTATTCATACCACCTCTACCGTCTGATTGGGATATTTACAATAGTCATATCTAGTGTAATTGTTGATATGATTGTATTTGTATGTGCCATTTTGCAATTGATTTTCTATATGTTCTCTATCTTCCCTCAGTTCTTCCTGTACAACCTTCTTTAGCATTAAATATTTTACTACATTATTTTAATTCCACTGTTATTTATTATTTATTCTTCTTTATGATGGAGTAATATTTCATTGTGTATACATACCACATTTTCTTTATCCATTGATCTGTTGAAGGACACCTAGTTTATTTCCATGGTTTATTTATTGTGAATTGAGCTGCTATAAACATTGATATGGCTGCATCACTGTTTTTAAGTATGCTGATTTTCAGTGCTTTGGGGACATATAGACAAGTGAGATAACTGGATCAAATGGTGGATCCATTCAAAGTTTTTCAAGGACTCTCCTTACTGTTTTCCATAGTGGTTGCACCAATTTACAGTCCAACCAGCAATTTATGAATGTACCTTTTTATCCCATATCCTCACCAACATTTATTGTTACTTGTATTCTTGATAATTGCCAGTCTGACTGGAGAGACTTGAAAACTCAGTGTGGTTTTAATTTGCATTTCTCTAATTGCTACAGATGTTGAATATTTTTCACATATTTGTTGACCAATCATATTTCTTCTTCTGTGAAGTGCCTGTTCAGTTCCTTAGCCCATTTATTGATTAGGATTTTTTTTTTTTGAATCGAGTTTTTTGAGTTCATTATATACCCTGGAGATCAATACTTTATCTGAGGTACAGATGACAAAGATTTTCTCCCATTGTATAGGCTCTGTCTTCACATTCTGTATTGTTTCCTTTGCTGTGAAGAAGCTTTTTAGTTTTATCCCACCCCATTTATTGATTTTTTTTGTGAGTGTGGGGGGGGGACAGGAGTACTGGGAATTGAACTCAGGGGCACTCAACCACCGAGCCACATCCCCAGCCCTATTTTGTATTTTATTTAGAGACAGGGTCTCACTGAGTTGCTTAGCACCTAGCCATTGCTGACGCTGGCTTTGAACTCGTGATTTTCCTGCCTCAACATCTTCAACATTATTTATTATTCTTTATTTTATTATTTATTTATTATTCATTGTTATTACATTATTTATACTGCTGACCAATTTTGAGAATATTTTGGCCACATCTCTTCATATATTTTTATTGTTTTCTCTCTGTTTAGGTCTCCTAGTACAAACAAGTTGGAATGCTGTTCTTCCCTGACAGCTCTATGAGGCTCTGTTCACTTTTCTTCAATCTTTCTTTCCTCTGTGTCCTTCAGACTAATTTATCTTTCTTTTGAAATCTTTCATTTACCATTCAAATCCTCTCATGATCTTAGCATTTCATATATTTTACTTTCCAACTCCAGAATGTTATAATTTCTGTCTACTTTATTAGAATACCCATTCTATTAATTCATTGTTGTGATACTTTTCTTTAGGTCTTTAAACATGTTCCCTTTAGTTACTTGAATACATTTACAATATCAGTAAAATATAAGGCTTGAATTATTTTATCTTAACCCAATATCTGAAACACTTAGAGGTGATAGTTTTTACTGACCGCTTTTTTTACTGCTGTAAAATACGTACACATATGTACATATATGGAGATATTGTATCACAAACTTTACCATTTTTACAATTTTAAGTATACAGATCAGTAGATTAAGTACATCCTTACTATTGTGCAACCATTACTACCATCCATCTCCAGAACTTCTTCATCTTCCCAAACTGTAAATAATAACTCCTATTCCTTCCTCCCTATACCCGTTTCTTATTTCGATCATTATACTATTGATTCCTTATTTCCTCCTTAAGTATTAGTCATAAATTCCTGTGTATTTACAGGTACTTTAAAGAAAAAACAGGATGTATATTATAGCAATTCTGAACCCAATTATTTTTCCTCTGAAGGTAGCTGTAGATAGAGGTTTTCTTGGGTTGCTTTTGTTTGGTAACTTAACTGGTCTAAAGTATGTGAAATATATCTCCTCCATGATGAGCAGACTCAGGTCTCTCTTCATGGGTTTTTAAAATCTTGTTTTTATTTTTACTCTTTGCTTACCAGGAGCTATTCTGATTTCACTGTACCCTAATTGGCATCCAATGACTGGACAATCATTGTGTATAAATACTTTGAGACAGACAGGTTTACATTCTCTGCTAACAAACTGTATATGTAGGGGATCAAGTTTACAGTACAATGGTTATAATTGGAAAGTGAAGTTGAAATTTTTCAGTTAAAATATTTTGGTCTGTCCAATATTTTTTTCATCCTAACTTCACTGAGATTTTGATCTTTTATCTGTGAAATGAGAATAATAATAATATTTATCTACCAGGAATACTGATAGGATTAAAGTAGATAATGTATATGCCATCCTTAGAATAGTGCCCTGCACAGAGCCAGCACCCCCCTAAAGGTTAGTTATTATTAACATTCCTTAATCATCCATCCAACTGTTAGTTGATTGATAGGTACCTCATATTTATCAGACTTTCCACAGTATCTGAGGATATAGGAAGTGAACAAAACAGATACTAGCCATGCCTTTGCAGAATCTATATCCTTTTTTCTTTAAAAATTTTTTTTTATTTGTCCGTTTTAGTCATGCATGGCAGTAGAATGTATTTTGACAAATCATACTTACATAGAGTATAACTCCCCATTTTTGTGGTTGTACATGATGTGCAGTTACACTGGTCATGTAGCAGAATCTACATTCTGATAGGACAGAAAAAAGTCACTATGAAAACTTACTGACTCTGATGGGAAACACAACAGGGAGGATGGGAATGAAGATTACTAAATAAAGATTTTCTGATGACAGAACAGGGTGGTTGTACTAACAAAGATGTAGAATTATTCCTTGTTTAATAAATTTGACTAGGGAATTACATTTTTCCCAGTTATACTAGATATAAAACCTGGAACTTTGCAAAAATCTGTTTGCTCTATGTCCTGAAAAGCTGCCCCTATAAACCTGGACATCATAACACATTTGTAATTTGAATTTGCTCAGCTTCTAGGACATGGCAGAGTTATTGGATATTTAGGCAAGTGAGGACTTTGTGCCCCTTGTATTTATTTCTGAGAGTTATTTTTTTAAAAAAAAAATTGCCAGAAATAACCCTATGATAGAAGCAGATGATACATTTTAGCTAAAAACTACTTATATATTGTGCATTTTTCAGACTTCCTACCTCTTTCTCCCAGCTGTTGGTAGCTGAGTCTACCAATGTTTTCCATGAATAAGTTTCATTCAACCCAACTCTCAAAACTGGTTTTGGGGAGTCAGGTACAAAAAGAGGCCTCAACTCTTGAACCTGGAGTTTGACTTGGGTCACCTGGGGTCTGGATACTAAATACAATAGGCTCCAGACTGTTGCCCAGTTCTTCCTTGATGAGAGAACTGGTCTTCCTGATACCCTCCAAGACAGCACCACTTGTTCCTTCTGTGCTCAATACCTTCTATTTGGTTTCTCTATCCTTGCTTCCTTTTCCAGGTCTGGTTGCCAGCTGAGCATAAAATCTGTGGACTATCAGTTTTGATCTTGTTCCTCCCTGGTACCAAGTGTGTGCCTGAGCAGGGAAATGCTGCTCTTTCTTATTCCTCTTCATGTACCTAGAGCTCACACAGTCCTGCCCTATAGTCGGTGTTAAGAATTCCTTCTCCTGGTCTGATAATGCTGCATGAAGTTGGAATACTGCATACTATAGTACATAATTAATTTGTTCTCTAGCTATTTAAATGCTTGAAAGAATAATCTCATAGCATATTTCTATGTAAAACCTTTGGGCTCATTTGCAGATAATTAATATAGAGTTATCTATATTAGATATTAGAGAAACTCTCCTCTACTACACACCGATATTTAAATTTCTGTTATCCAACAATTCTGGTTATTCCCCTTTATTTGGACATAGAATCCCATATTGTGCAATTATCCAGCACCTTTTATCTTTCAGGTTTAGGCCATAATAATAATAGTAGTAACTGCAGTAATAACCATTTATCTAACATTTTGTATTTGAAAAACACTTTATAATGAATAATTAGTTTTTCCAAGCTGATAAAGCAGTTAGTTATCATTATAATCATCTTTCCAGAGAAGGAAACTAGTATGCAAAATAATGAATCTGTCATAACCCATAAAAAATGACTTTTGGCCAAAGAAAGAGCTATAATGAAAAGAAATCATGTAAACCAAAGAGACCTTCTCAGTGGTGCTCTCTGTAGTTTGACAACACCTGTGACTGAAATCCCAGAATCTTCTTGGATTTGTTATAATTGATAATGGCCAGATTCATTCTCCCCAATACCTACTGTGTTTCTCCAGTTTGGGGGTAAATGAAGGTGGTTCCAAAGAATGGAAAAAAGATTCTTAACAGTACCAAACCTGAGAAGATTATAAAAGTGGATCCTAAAGAAATTTTACCACTGTCAATTACTATGGAGCCACATTAGATACAATAAAGAAAACTATAGTCTACCATAAAATGAAGGATTATAATCTAGTGATACCAGATTACAATAAAATTAACTGCACTATTTTGTTAGAACTTGTTTTTACTACTGTGCACTCAAGGTCATATTCAGAAACTTTTCAGAAATAAGAAATATATATTTAAAACAGAAATTCAACTAACCTCTCATTTTCATAGTTTTGAAAAGATTTTACACTTAATAGATAACCTAAAAGAACATTATGCTATAGCTATTAAATAATTAGGAAAATATATAGACACATCTGGTACCTGTTAGAATACTTCCTAATTTTAAACCATTTGTTTTTAAATATGAATCTGTATTTCCAAGCATCTAAGTCACATGAAGCTAGTCAAACATTTTTGGAGAGTTTATAAAACTACTGATTTTTACAAGGAATTTCTATATCTGAAAAGAGGGCTTACATTTTATTTTATATTTTTGCAATTTTTAATTCCTATCTTTGAGCATGATTTACTAATCTAAACACTTTCTGAAGGAATGACTTAACCTTTAGATTTTTTTTAAAATGTTAACTATGAAACAAACATACAAAAATAATAGAAAGCAATATTTACCAATTATAAAACTAATTTAAAATGAAAATTCTAAAATTAAAAAGCAAAATGGAAATAGATAAATGAGTACCCAGTTGAGGGAATAAACACACACAATTTTTTATAAAACTGAAAAAGAATGGAAACCTATACTAAAATAAAACATATATGTATATACTTATATGTATATAAGTACTATGGTGTCAATGAAAAATCCCTTCTAATATGTAGAAGTCAAATTATTAATAAATTAAAATCAAACTGTCAAGAAAGCTGTAACTGATTAAATATCTGATAACATGAATAAAACAACTATCAATCTCCCTGACATCTATGGAATACAAATTCTCTGTATTTCATTTCCCCAGCTCTACAAACATATATTGTTCTCTGTATTTCCCATGTAAAGAAAGTGTATTTAAAGAAAATTATGAGGTTGTGACTATATAAACCCTTCAAACACAAAATGTAATACAATGAATAAGTAATTACTGTACAAATATGCATATGGTCCTCAGGTCACCTTCTATAAACATATTTTAAAGTTTTGGGTTTTTTCCATTTAGAAATCACTCAGAGATAAAGAGATTAACTTTCCAAAGCAAATGAGACAAAACCAAAATATCCAAACATGCTGAGAATCCTAAATGAAAGACAGTAACAGCTCAAAGTTATAAAATATTTTATTCACCATCTAAAAGCAGCCAGCATTTTCCAGATGAATGAGAAATCCCCTGGCCTCAGGAAATTTATGCCCTAATTGGAGAACATACCCTTCTAGTGTGAATCAGTTCTGGCTACAGTGAAAAAGGACATCTTATCTACACAGGGCTGCCACCTCAATAGGGTTTTTACATGGGGAATTTCACTTGGGAAGGGGAGTGGGTACACAGAGCAATCATGATGAACTATCTTAAAATTTAACTTCAGGGGCTGGGGATGTGGCTCAAGCAATAGCACGCTCGCCTAGCATGCACAGGGTGCTGGGTTCGATCCTTAGCACCACATAAAAATAAAATAAAGATGTTGTGTCCACTGAAAACTAAAAAATAAAACAATAACAATAATAATAATAATAATAATTTAACTTCAGGATAGAGGGCTCGTATAAACCAAAGTTAGAGAGGGAATAAACAAGGCATGTCCTTGAAATGTCTATGACAATTAAGGCAGATTGGCTTGGATTTTGGACACCCCATGACCCCAACTTCCTCCAGCTCTAAAGGCACCTGGAAGGTTCACTGACAAATGGCAGGCAATAGTAGAACACCCATGGCTAGGTCAAACTTCTAAGAATAGGAATTAGACAACTATATGTGGAATGAGAAGAAAAACTAGAAATTTAGCTATTTTAGGTAGCTTCTGAGATGGCTATGAGACTGATATGCAGGTGAGGGAATCAGAGAAAAAGGCAAGGCAGGGAGGTTGTATTGGTGATGACCACCAGACTGCCCAGGTGGCCCCAATGGCGTTTGCTGCAACACCACCAGCACCAGTTTCCATCTTCAGCCGTGTCCTGACACTTTTACCCCACTTTAAGTGGCATTCCTAGACTGTTACAGGAAACTGCTTAGCCAAGTTCTGCATGTGACAGAAAAATAGTGAGGAGGCTGGCTAAGGCACAGCAAAATATCTACTCAAAGAGTAGGAAATACATCTGACTGAGTCCTTTCCTTCTGCTCCTTGAAATATGCTACTCATCCTCAAGAATGCTATCTTCTGGGAAGGCTTCCCTGAACACCCCAAGATATCCTTGCCTCTGTTTAATTTTCCTAGCATGAAGAACCTCTTTTGTTTTTAGATATTTCATGTGTAGATTAATACTTACACCTCTGGTTACACCAAGTTCTAAGACTCTTTGCTACCTCAATGTCAAGACCGATTACACAAGAGGTAGGAGGTAACAACAAAGGTAGGTTGGTTGATTGTCAGAGCTGTCCTGGCTGGTCTCTGCATCCCCACTTCTCTCTCCTTCCTCACATCTGTGTCTCCTGATCTTCTCTAGCAGACCAAACTACCTGCAGTGCCCAGAATTAATCCCACCTGAGGCAGGCAAGATTAAAACCTTATTTTCTATAATTTAGCAGCAGATCCCTTCCTGCAGTTCCTGCTCCCTGCTTAAGCAAAAAGACCATAGCTCCTGGGTTTTTCTTGCCATGCTGCTCTTTCAGGCCTGAGAGACCATTGTTATTCCCCAGGCCCATGGCTAGGACCCCTCTACCAGCTGAGCATAAGCCAGTTGGTTAACTCACTACCAGCTATGCTTGACCAACTCTCCTAAGGGGCAAGCCCCCACACTGTCACCCCCTGTTAAGTTAGTCCCTCACTACTGGGTATTATCCTAGATTACCCCAGCATTCCTGAGACCTGGCCACATGTGGAGGCTTAACAAGAGTAAAACACAGGATCACTGTAGGGACTTTGAGCAATGGAGTGATATATGCCCTGGAAAAACCATTCTGCATGTGGATGGAGGGGGAGAGGGTGCTCCATTGTGCATGTGAATATTTAAGAAGTAATTTATACAACTTCCTCTTTAAACACATTCAAAAACTGTTTAAATTTTTGTTTCTCTTCATGTTAGGAATTCTGGGTAGCAACTTAGATTTTTGTGAAAAGGGTACTGTTCAAAAAAACTGTTCTACCTTCTAAAGAAGGATTTCAATGACCCGTCGATTGATGCTAAGGTATTATTTTAATTCAGATCCATGCCAGGAGAATCCTTGGAACACCTGAGAGAATGTAGGAATTATAATTGCTCTGACAATTCAGTGGAGCAGGAACCATGACTGGCCACAGTGAAAAGGTAGCATTTATTGCCAAACTGATAATCAATACCCACCCAAGTAGTTAGGCAATATTTGCTGAATGAATGGATAATGAATGTGTACCCATACACATATCTGTATGTAGAAGTAGATGTTGAGTGGGTAGAGAAACACCGACAATATCTATAGTGTGACAGCAAACAGATTATGATTTTACTCCTCTTCAAGCATGCATTTTGCTACTTCACACAAACTATATTAATGTATGAATAGATATCAGTAAAAACAAGCATTAGAAATTCTCTCTGCAAGTACAATTGTCCAACAAAGAAATAACTCCAGAGGAGTAGATACTGACCTGAGATCACTTAACTGCCTCCGCCGTGCCTCCCTTTCCATTACTGACTACCTCTTGTGCACAGGACAGCAAAAACTTTCTGAAGAGATGAGGGTCCATTGGTATATGTCCTGCTTTCATTTTAGAGAAATGGCTTTCCATGCATTCCATCTAAGGCTGAGAGTTCATTTTTCATTTAGCAGTACTTACTGTATTCCTTTACACTTACAATTGTAAAAATTAATCTGCTACAATATCACCTTAGGGATAAGGTATAGAAATACAGTATTGATACAAATATATATTTCATATAGATAGGGTTTTTATTGATTCTTTGTAGATTATATAGGTTTTTATTGTATATGTGTATATATTTATTTTTGTTATTTTAGATAACAAAAAGAAGAATATATTTTGACATATATATATAGATAGATAGATAGATAGATAAAATGGTAATCATAAAAAATCATGTGTATAAAAAGCTGGTGTTAATTTGCATGCTGTCAGGAACTGTCACTTTAAATGTGTAACATTATGACTCCTGCTTTGACAGATTAGAGAAGGGAGCATATCCCATGAACAATTGTTCTATTTAGGTTCAGTCAGCAATTCTGCTTTTATGCTACCTATTGCATAAATAAAAGATTTTTAAAAATCATCTAAAGTAAGAGTTTGTTGGGGCCGGGGTTGTGGCTCAAGCGGTAGCGTGCTCACCTGGCATGTGCGGGGCGCTGGGTTCAATCCTCAGCACCACATAAAAATAAAATAATAAAAGATGTGTGTCCACCGAAAAATAAAAAATAAAAATATTAAAAAATGTGCGTGCTCTCTCTCTCTCTCCTTCTCTTTCTCTGTCTCTTTAAAAAAAAGAGTTTGTAAATTTTGTTCCTGTTATTCAATGATCTGAAAGGAACTGAGGAATTACCTCTTTAATTATGTTTTTTCCCCTAATTTGCTTCTTTATATAAGTTAGGAATTTTTAGAATGATTTCTTTATTATATATGCTAAAAGTACAATCTTCACAAGACATTGTGCATGTAAAACATCCTTATTATAGATGTGTGAACATGCATTTAAAATGCAATGTTTTCTAAAACTAAACCTCAAATACACACAAAAAGGTATATGAATCTGGACAGCAATCCAAATGTGCCAAAGACCATGCCATTGCATGTACTTTTAAATTATCAATAGAAATGAGACTTATAAAAATAGAACAAAGGAAAGCATCAACCACATCTCAACTGCATGTTTTCTGGTCCTCTCATTCGTTTTTCCTTGTGTCAATAGAGTTCCCTGCCTATTTTGGAAAAAGTAAGTCTGAAGAGCAGGGATATATTAAAATTCACAGAGCAAAACCAAAAAGCCCTGGAGTGGGAGTCAGGAAAACCGTCTTCTCATTCAAACACTGCCCTTTATAAGCTGTGTTATCTTAAAGAAGTACCAAAATATCCCTAAGTCCTCAACCACTAAAATAATCCTACTAATAATGAATACAATGCTGTGGCAAAGAGAACACCATGTATTTACCTTCTTAAACTCATACATGCATGAAAATCAATTTCAGTTCCTCATCACCCTTTACCCTACCCCTTTTCCCTCTCATACTCCCCCACTCCCATTCTCTCTCCTCTACTCTACTATACCTCCTTTTGCTCATCTATTAATTTGTATATGATTGGTTCTTTATGTAATATTATCCTTCCTTCCCCCTTTCCTTTTTTTTTAACCTCTGGCTTTCACATGAGAGAAAACATTCAACCTTTGAGTTTCTGAGTTTGGCTCATTTCGCTTAGCATGATATTTCCATTTCCATCCATTTACTAGCAAGTGCCATAATTTCATCCTTTTTAATGGCTGAGTAGAACTCCATCATATATACCACAATTTATTAATCCATTTTGTGTGTGTGTATATGTGTGTGTCACAATTTCTTAATCCATTCATTTATTGATGGGCATCTGGGTTGACTCTATAATTTAGCTATTGTGACTTGTGCTGCTATAAATATTGATGTGGTTGTGTTGTTATAGGGCAGATTTTAGATCTTCGGGGGAAATACCCAGGAGTGGGATAACAGGGTCATATGGTGGTTCCATCCCTAGTTTTTTGATGAATCTCTAGAGTGCTTTCCAGAGTGGTTGTTCTAGCCTACAGTCCCACCAACAAGGTACAAGTGTTCCTTTCTCCCCACAACCTCACTAGCATGTATTGTTGTTTTTATTCTTGATCATTGCCATTCTGACTGGACTGAGATGAATCTTAGTGTAGTTTTGATTTGTACCTCTCTGGTCGACTGAGATGTTGAACATATTTTCATGTATTTGTTGGCCCTCTGTGTTTCATCTTTTGAGAAATTTCTGTTTAATTCTTTTGCCCATTTATTAATTGGTTATTTGTTGTTGACAGTGGTAGTAATGGTATTAAGTTTTTTGAGTTCATTGTATATTTCTGGATATTAATCCCCTATTGGAGGGCGGGATACCTGGCCAAGATTTTCCCCTGTTCTGTAGGCTCTCTCAGCATCATGCTCTTAATTATTTCCTTTGCTGTGCAGAAGCTGTTCAGTTTAAAGACATTTCACTTATTGATTCTTGGTTTCATTTCTTGCACTTTGGGGGTCTTGTTAAGGAAGTCGGTGTTAGCACCTATATGATGGAGTGTTGACCCTATGTTTTCTTCCAGCAGTTGTAAAGTTTCTAGTATAATTCCTAAGTCTTTGATCCATTTCAGTTTGAGTTTTGTGCAGGTGAGAGATAGGGGTCTAATTTCATTTTTCTACAGATAGCTATCCAGTGTTCCCAGCACCAGTTGTTAAAAAGGCTGTCTCTTCTCCAAGATTTATTTTAGTATCTTTACCAAATATTAGACAGCTATAGGTTTATGGATTTGCCTCTGTGTCTTCTATTCCATTCTATTGATCTTCATATCAATTTTGATGCCAATACATGCTGTTTTTATTACTAAAGCTCTATAGTATAATTTCAGATCAGGTATTGTGATGCCTCCTAATTCATTTATCTTGCTTAGTATTGCTTTGGCTATTCTGGGGCTCTTATTTTTCCAAATGAATTTAATAATTGTTTGTTTTAGTTATTTTTCTAATTCTGTGAAGAATATCTTTTTTTTCATGAGGATCTTTCTTAGAGTCAAAAACCACATTGCAGGGATGAATATGAAATTTCAGGGAAATATGCTTAAAGAAACTGACTCACCTTTGGTAGCACACTTTACTATATTTTGCCTTTTCTGCTCTTCCTAACCTGAACTATATTTATGATGGCTAGAGTGCCAGCAGCCTTCATGAACCCTGAGGTATGGAAGCTACCTACTAGGAGGGAAGAACAGAAAAGAGCTTGAGTCCTTGATGACACCATGAAATTACGATAGAACAAGTCTAGTCTACGTCTGCCATACTTTTACAAATATTTTTAAATATATTTCTGTCTTCTTCAAGCTACAATATTTGGGGTTTTGTTTCCATTATGAGAAGCTAATGTAGTTTTAACTAATATATAAAATCACTTTTTGGAAATAGCCAAAAATAATGAATGAAATGTGTGGCTAATTTGTCTGCTGTTATAACTTGATTAATATATTTATGTAGACTCAATTTCAACTTTATTTATGCTAGTAAGAGTATTATTCAGGTTTCATAAAATATTAATATGTCTTATAAGAAAATTATCACTATGGGCAGTTTATTTTAGTAATGATTTCTTCACATATTGTGATTTAAAAGGAAAAAATTACTGGGAATCTAACTCTTAAGGAAAATTTTTCTTTCTAATTCCCCCAAAATAAAATAAGATATATATGAAAAATCCTATAGATTTATATATTGTAAAATAATTCTGGGTAGAAGAAAAGAAATACATTTACTAATCCCTTACTTATTCTACTACATACCAGAAAGGTTTGCTTAATCTCCATAATAGGCATCTTAGGTAGTTAGTATTGCTCTCATTTTTTAAAGTACAGGCTCATGGATACTAAGTTAACTTTTATCATCTTCACATAATAATTCTAATTTTAAATCCCATAATACTTTACTATAGAACATACACAGATATGTGATAATATGAAGACACTTTAATAACAGTTTAAACTATTTTCTATTATTACTGTTTCTTTTTTAATTAATTAATTAATTCTTACATATATCACAATAGAAGAGTGCATTACATTCATATTTTTTGCATTGCAATTCTTAATACACCTTTATACCACAATTTATCAAATCTCTGTTTGTATATAAGGTATGTTGACACCAAATCCACATCTTCATACATGAATTTTGTATAATGATGACCATCACCTTCCACTATCCTTGCTATTCCCCTTCTCCCTACCTTTCCCTCCCACCCCTATTCCCTATCTAGAGCTAATCTTCCTCCCTTGCTCTCCCTCCCTACCCCACTTTGAGTCACCCACCTTATATCAGAGAAGACATTCGGCATTTGTTTATTTGGAATTGGCTAACTTCACTTAGCATAATCTTCTCTAATGTCACCCATTTCCCTGCAAATGCCATGATCTTATTCTTTTTTTAGTAGCACACTTTACTTATTGTGTATAAATACCACATTTTTTTTATCCATTCATCCACTGAAGGACATCTAGGTTGGCTCCACAGTTTAGCTATTGTGAATTGTGCTCCTACCACTGAATTCAGGTTCAACCCTGAACATTAACAGAGAAAGCAAGAGCAAAACAGGGAGGGAGAGAGAGAGGGAGAGGGAGAGAGAGGCCCAAACTATTTATATATGAAAACTATTTATATATGAAAAGGACCCAATTTTTAAATATAATTTTATATTATTATTTTTATATATTTATATTTATTATTGTATATATATATGATATAGTAGGGGATAAAATTATATAAATTTATGTATTGGAACTATGAAAACCTTCATATTCCTAACCTAGAAATGAAAATACAATTACTTATAAAATTTTTGTATCAAAAAATTCCCAGTACAAGAATCCCTTCCTCCTCTCACTTTTATCACTTTCTCTTTTTCTTCTAAATAAGCATGAAAATAAAGCTAAATGTCAATATTAATTTCTTTTTTATTTTTCAAAGTAAGTAGATGATATATTAAGCTCTCAGAAACAAAGTCATGAAAAGCAAAAGAAAGTCAATATGATGAAAAAAGAAACAAGTCTCCAAATTTACCGTTGTTTTAGAATACATATTAGAAGTGACTCTGTCATCTACTAGGCATGTGTTCATGTCAATAGATTATAGCTTTTATACTGCATGCCAAAGGTAGAATTACAAAGTTTAACAAGAAGAAAAATTGTCTCCCTCATATTTTAAGTCAGTTCAAATAATGTTAAGGCCAACTGAAGCTATTTCTATAATGAACTATTTTCTGTAATAGTACTATCTTTGTAGTTGACAATTACAGCAAAATTAACTTTCTTTAAAGTATCACAGAACTTACTAAACATCTTATCATTGGTATAATAAAAAGGTATTTTAAATTAAATGATAGTCAGGACTTACCACCACCTCCTCCAAGAAGACTGGCGTTTGCTGTTTAAAACAAAAGAAAAGACATTTAAAATATACATAAATATAATATGTATGTACTTATATACAAAATATCATATGCCAGACTAGTTCAAGAAAAAGCTAGTAATTGTCATGTGTCTTAGAAAAATACATATACACAAAATATGTACTTTCATATAAAGATAGTAAAACTAAGAATTAAAATATTTCACTATTTTGCCTCTTTTTCATCTTCAAAGGGCTATTTTTATAATGCACTTCCTTCTAATAAAATTAAGTACACACTGAGATACTTTTATTCTTCATCTGTATCTAAATTAATCTTCTGAGTTTTCCATTTTATCAAGTAGAGATAGTACAATGTTATTTAGGCAATTTCAGTGGTTTCAAAGGACAGTGTAACAAGAAAGTGTAATGATATTTTACATTAATTTAACACCATCAAACAAATCTCAAGGCATTCTGCAGTAAGAAATAAAATTAAATAGTAACACGTTCATTATTTTTTGTATAAATTTTTTTACTTGGAGAAAATGAATATTAAACAATTTTGTTCAATTTCTCACCCATTTATACATTCATTCATCCCACACATTTATATATGCCAAATAAGCAAAAGAAAAATTCCATTTGGATTTCAGTTAAGAGTTAAATTTTTGGCAAGTTTCATTTCAAGTTTTTGCTGCAGTATTAGACAACATTATGCCTAAACATTATAACCAGAAAACGTACTTCAATACAAATTGTACTATGTATTCTTTATTCCACAGAATTCTTGTGTATTACAGGCATTATTTCATGCAATTAGAAAAAAAAAAAAGTCCTGCATTAGTATTAGGAAAGTAGGTTGCTATCACCATCCCCTTTTTGTGGAGAAAACTGAGTTAACAAAAGATTAAATAAATCATTTAGGAAAGAGGAGTGAAAGTCTTTTACTTAAATTTTTGTGTGCTTTCCACAGACCATGCATGGCCATAATTGAGGAGGAGTAAATATCCACGTTAATGAGCCAATAAATAGATAATGGATCATGTGAAGAACAAAAGCCCCATGTTCATAGCTCCACGAGGTTAACTATGTGATGGCTTGCTGATTATTATAACACTAAAGAGAATATCATAAAAATGCACGGAGGGCAAATGCCCTTGAAGATCTTTTTAATATGTCAATATTAGAGCATCAGAATTTATCTCCTATGATCTTCCAAGTACAGGGTTGTCTAGTTGCTGCTCTTTCCTTCCCCTTAGTGTTTTTTTCTCCAACAAGGACAGTAGCACTGCCATCAATCAGAAAAATTCACTTCTGATGTCATAAAATCATGTGCCATCCTATCACTCAGGTCTCCAAATCCCTCTGCCTTAACAATGAAAGTGTGTAGTATTTACACAAACATTAGCCAGAATTTGACATCCTGTTACAAATCTGGCTTTGTAACTGCTGAAGTGCTAGCCTGATGAAGCAGCTCATTGACAGATATTGAGAATTCTAATTTGTCTCAGACCCTTTGGTGGATGAAGGAAATTTCATAATCAAGGCATGTCTCTTGGCTAATCCAAACATTTTCTAAAATCATAGCTGCATGCATTTATAAAACCACATGGTATTTCACACACCTGCTGATTTTTTATTTTCATATTTGATGGATAACTACTTCCCTAACTATGGGTTTTCCAGATCCCTGAGGCTCCATCTGTTGTCCTCCAATATTCACATATTCATTCATAAGAAAAAACATATTTTCAATAACAAACAAAAATACAAAGTAGCTCTTCACTCAAAGTATCACGACCAGGAGCACAATGACACAATATAGTCTATTTTCATTCTATTTTTTCCTTAATAAAGGTGGAGTTTCTTTGAGTTGAGAGCACAGCCCAAGACCCATCTGTTTAACCAGGCACTTGTCCAATGGATGTGGGTGGATGAGTGGGAGTAGGTGTGGGAACTAGAATTCCAGTCCTGGCCAACCATCAAGTCAGTTTATGTCAAATATATGTACATGTCTAGATAAGCCTATCTGTAAATTTTAAAATTTCCATAGAACTATTTTTTTAATCATGGCATTCCATCCACATGGTACACAATCACTTAAGAAATTTCAAGTCCATCACCACTGATGCAACAAAATCTTAATCTAAGATGCCCAATCATATTTAGATGTGTTTCAATAATTAGAATCCTAACAATAATTTGTTCAAAGAAACCATCAAATATAAATCTATTTTATCAATTTCTGTTCTCTACATTTTTTTAAAAATTTGACTATATTAGCTAACAGTCAAGGTAATTTTGTTGGTTTTTTTTTTTTTTTTTTGTAAAAATAGGCCAATAAGAGTAAACAGAGTGGGGCTGGGGATGTGGCTCAAGAGGTAGCACCCTCCGCTGGCATGCGTGCTGCCCGGGTTAGATCCTCAGCACCACATACAAAGATGTTGTGTCTGCCGAAAACTAAAAAAATAAATATTAAAAATTCTCTCTCTCTCTCTCTCTCTTTAAAAAAAAAGAGTAAACAGAGTGAAGTTTATTGTAACTTCAAATATTACTTTGTTTCCACAAAGCACAACAATAAGTGATTACTGGTCAAATGAATTAATATGTCTTTAATTTTATGGTAGTCAAAATGACTTCTGTGTATCTATAACTAATTTTCATTTAATTTCTACTTAATTATTTCTAATAAATTGAGATATTTCCAGATCAGATTTTAAGTTCCCTGAAGACAAGGTATAAGTTTAATATCAGTTCAGTCTACATCTAATAAATTCCTAATATATTTTTAAAATATGAGATAATTGGTGGTTTTGGTCAATTCTTTTTTATGTAAAAGATACTTATTTACTGAAGTGTATGAAAAGGGCAAACTTTGGACTTTTATGCAAAAGAGTATTTTAAAAATTTTGAAGTTTATTCTAGATGCTTAGTGATTAAGAATGTATGAAATATATTTATGTCCCTATGTAAATTTCTTGCTAGAGAAATAATGAACATGCTGTGCGTTATTCCTGGAGTTTAACAGACAAAGGCAGAGGAGAAAAGGAAGAAATAAAACCGGAAATTTCTGAGCATAATGCCACTGCTTCTGAAATGAGATTTTAAAATCTCTTCTCTGAGCATGCTTATTTTTTTTTTTTAGAGAGAGGAGAGAGAGAGAGAGAGAGACAGAGAGAGAGAGAGAGAGAGAAGAGAGAGAATTTTTAATATTTATTTTTTAGTTTTCGGCAGACACAACATCTTTGCTTGTATATGGTGCTGAGGATTGAACCCGGGCCGCACATATGCCAGGCAAGCGCGCTACCACTTGAGCCACATCCCCAGCCCTCTGAGCATGCTTATTAACCAACAATTTTGAATTCATATTCTCTGAAATAAAATGCCCCTATAATTACCAGAAGGATAAAATCAAGTTAAAGTAATTGTCTCAAAGATTGATTCAATGCAAAAATTAAAACAAGCCATTGCAAGTTAGTGAATATGGGTATTGTTTTCCCTCCCTCTGCCCAAAGTAACTTAACTCAATGAGACAAATTTCACTATTGATACAATGAAAACAACACTGAATGTAAAATAGGAAAAAGGTAATCTGAAGCTAATCTCTTAGAGGTAAATATGGAGAATTTATCCAATACACTAAACAAATGCTTAAATTTAAAAGCTTATGTGGATTTTTCTTTCATTTAAACCCAGTTTTAAATGTTTTAATTAAAATAGTCAAATTTCTATAGGCATAAATATTTACAGTTAAGCCTAAAAAAATCTAAATATAATGTAGGAAGCTCTTTTTGGCATAATTAGCATAAATTAAAAATATTGTGACAATTGCCAATGGCATATTATTTTGTTTTTCTCAAAATACAGATGAAATGTTACACTACCTTTTTCTAAAATAATCTTAAATGACCCTCTACATATGTATTTTCTTTAGAATAAGATTATTTAAAAATTAAAAATAAAAAGAAAGTACAAAAAATAGATCATATCAAATTGTGGATCAAAATCATGAAAAATAAAATTATCATATACTACAAATAATCATACCCTACTAGAAATTCCTAAATGGAATGCAACATAATATCAATAAAGCAAGACAAAAGTATAATGTGCCCTTCTAGAACAAAATTATACACAGAGAGCCATGTGACCTATATGTTAATTCTACTTTGGTTGCTATATAGCTTGGTGATTTGGGCATGACATCTTTAATGGTCTTATTTATCTCCTTCCACCAGAAAATGCAGAATCAATCGGTAATTGCAAACAGGTTTCAAACAATTCTGATTCATTAATTAGCAGAAATTACTCTAATTTGAGAAAAATTCTGAGGCACAATCTATACTCAGTAGAAATGAGCAGCATGATCAATTAATAATGTGAGTCATGGTGAGAGCGGGCTAGGGAATATTAAAATGGCAGCACATTTCCATATATTTGGGTCTCTGGATCAGATGGCTTTTCTCAGGATTGACAGATTTTGAGGCAAATGAAATTCTATTCAATAATCTTAAAAAGAAAACTGCTAACATATGATGTGCCAGCACTGTTCTTTGACATTCTTAAGTTTTTTCAGTTCATGTGTCTGAAATAATCCAGTGTAAAATAATCTAGAGCTGAGAGACTATGAGTCAAACTGGCTTGATAGATGTTTGAAATGACTTTTTATTTTACTTGCCCTGTAATGTCTGTTATCTCCACAGTAATTATTTGTCTTCCCACTTTGTTTCCGATTCACCCAAGACTATCTTGTCAAACAAGCAACAGTCTGAGAAACTAGTCTTTAAACATCGATTAAAACTGTTTGTGCAGAGCTTTTGTTTGCTTTCCATCATAATAAATGAAATTATATTTGCTTTCATACCACCAGAATTCTGACCACTTAGCTCCATTTATTTATTCTACTGTCTTTTTGTAATAGAGCACATGGGATGTCAAAATTATTGCCGGCAACAACTTTCCCAGGAGCTCTACTGAAAATACTAATTTTCATTCACAACATGTTATCCCAAGAGATACAAAAGCTGAAATATCACCCTTTAGAATGGCACACATTAAGTTCTAAAACTCCAAGTTGTAAGTGCTAAAACATCAAAGTTTAAAATCCCAAGTATGTGGGTGACCTAGAACCACTTCACGTAGAGAACAACCATCTCAATTGACAGCTGTAGAAACACAATCTACACAAATACCTCCATCAGTTTAGCAAAAGCTCATTGTTCATGCTTACTAGATTTACACCTTCCAGACAAAATCAACAGAATGCTAGAGGTTTGGGCTAATGGTATAATTTTCTGCTTTGAAGATGACAAAGACAAAATTAAGAATGGATTTAACTGTTTAACATGTAGAAATCAGGCACAAACACATGATTAATACTTTGCATTTCATGCTTACTACAGAATCTAAAGGAACCATTGATTAAATGGGTTTCGTGTGGTTTTCTATAAACTGTAACTCACTATGAAGCCAAAAAAAAAAAAAAAAAAAAAAAAGAACACAGTGATGCGTACTGTTGACAAATAGGTGAAAATGCATCAGGAATTGGAATACTCAGTTGAGAGTATTAACAAATATAAAGAGAAATTCTCTGATTGAAATACAAGGGAGGAGCAAAATCTGCCGATGATTTGCTAACCTTGCTTCACCCGCTTGATTTTGGGTGCTCAGTGATTTCTAGGAATACTTATTTGGCCCCAAAACTTCATTTTACAAAAAGGAAAAGTTAAAGAAGATGAAAGATGTTAAGAAATTAGTCTAGGATCAGAGACAGCAGAAGAACCAACTATAAAATAGTACCAATCTGATGTTTAACAATACCTTCTTCTTAACTTCTAAATATGTATGTGTGTCCATGTGTGTTATCACATCCACAAATTGCAGAACACAAGTGTGTGGAGTATACTAAATGCCACTCTACTGAATATCACCAAAGTGAATTACTAGAAGGCAAACTAAAGCACAAGGAAGCAGTTCCTAAAGTTCTTCAATGCAATACAGCTAATACAAAATCACAGAAATCAGCACATCCTTTTAAATACCAATATTGTCCTTCTTGGATCAATTGTAATTTTGATAATGATAATACTGGCTCAGTTACAAAAATGGGATTACTTACATAACCCAATCTAGGACTTTCCCAAGAGCGAACAAGCATGTCTAAATAGGGGGGAAAATGAGTTCCAATGTATATTAGCTTTGTGACTAAAATGATACAAGAAACTTAAACATCAGTTTTAACTTGTCTTTGACAAGAAAGATTTTTGAATGAAAACCAATTTTCAATTAGGAAAACGGAAGTGGTGCTTATTTGAGGGAATATGATACACTTTTAGCCTGATTAAAACATAAGCCTGAACATGAAATCTTATACACATACTTCTTGGGGACACTGGCTAATTTATTTGAATAAAACCAGACCGAACTTTAAAAAAAAATGTTTACCTAGTTCCCTTGTTTCATCTTTCCTATAATATTACAGAATCTTCATTTCTCTCAACAATGAAATAGCAAGTGATATAGTTTAAAAGGTTTATTTTAGATTACACCATAATTTAAATGTACAAGCCAAAAGAATACCTGTCAGGCATAGTGAATAGATGGGAAGATTAAAACACAAAAAACCTCAAAAGAAAAGTATTTGAGGATAATTGAAATGTATGATATGGCTCCCTTGAGAACAATTATGAAGCTGTAAAATCCATGAAAGTAGAGGTCACGTTTGTTGGATCAACTGTACCATGTATGATTCTTGGCACAGAGTAGGTGCTGTTGAAGTATTTGCTAAATGCCTAATAAGAGAATGAATGGAAGACAAAGTAATGGGAGAGAGGGGAAGGGAAAGGAATATTATTGGGACAAATGAGAGGGCTACAATAATAGTTAATGACTCCTTCACTATTTTGTACACAAATGAGGCTGTGCCAGGACAGAGCTCATCAAATCTTGATTCAAACTGACCTTCAGAAAGTTCCTTAAAGTGCAATTGATTATCCAATCTCTTAGAGTCTGTTTCTTGGTCAGAAATTTGGTAAAATAATGGTCATGGTATATGTTAGCAGAGAGAAGTAAAAGCAATGACTTATGTGACTGCAACCCACAGCATCTGGCACATGCTGAGGCTCAGTGAACATCAGCTCCCCATTCCATCACTTTGATTACCAGACTGCTTCTGGCAATCATGCTAGAAGTTGTCAGAAAACCCCCTACACTGAAACATTCACACTTAGCTTAAATTTTACACTCTGTGGGGGTGAGGCCATGTTCATCCTGGAGAATTACAATCCTGTAACCACACAGTTATCCTAGTCCATGGCCTCACTGAAGTTTGCAGAAACTAGGATTTCTGCACAAAGAGCGAGGAACAAGATCATTTTCAGATTATAGTTCGAAGTTCTGTCTTTGGGCTTAGAAAACAATTCTATCAGCCTGTAAAGAGAATAGGTTCAATATTTTTCATATTATAACTAGGGGTTTTTGTTGTTGTTGTTGTTGTTTGTTTGGTGGGTTTTTTTTTGGGGGGGGGGGTTACTGGGGATTGAACTCAGGGGCATTCAACCACCGAGCCACATCCCCAGCCCTTTTTTGTATTTTATTTAGAGACAGGGTCTCATTGAGTTGCTTAGCACCTTGCTTTTGCTGAGTCTGGCTTTGAACTCACAATCCTCCTGCCTCAGCGTCCTGAGCCACTGGGATTACAGGCGTGCCCCACTGTGCCCAGCACAACTAGGTTTTTTTTTTTTCCATCTTTTATATTTAGATTATTTAGTTCAAAAAGAATGTTGGTTATTTTATGCTAGATGGATCCCCCAATTCTCCACTTAACATGGCTGACCTACGCAGGTGACACCAAGCAGGCCCTTCCTTAGTCTCTGGCCCTTGTTGGGTACAGTCAATGGGGAGCCCTGGCACAAGATGATAGAGAGATGAGAAAGAGTTCCAAATTTTCACTTCTCTGATTTACTTCCTGTAAGCTTACCTTGAGTAGATTACGTCCACTGAACAAAGATCACTGTTCTACACTTGGAATGAAACCACCATATGACTCAGTTTTCCCACTCCTCTACATATACACAAAGGACTTAAAATCAGTATACTATAGTGATGCAGCTATACCAATGTTTATAGCAGCTCAATTCACAACAGTTAAGCCCTTCAACAGATGAATGGATTAAAAAATGTGGTACATACACACAAAAGAATATTAGTCGGCCATAAAGAAATATGAAATTATGTCATTTGCTGGTAAATGGATGGACCTGGAGACTATCATGCTAAGTGAAAGAAGCCAATTCCAAAAAAAAAAACCAAGGATGAATTTTCTCTCTAATATTCAGTTGCTGACTCACAATAGGCAGGGGATGGGAGGGATGGTGGTTCACTGGATTGGACAGTGCAGAGTGGGGAGGAGGAAGGTGAGATGGAAATGGGAAAGACAGTAGAATGAATCGAACATAACCTTCCTATGTTCATATATGAATACACAACCAGTGTAACTCCACATCTTGTACAACCACAGAAATGGTGTAAGTTATACTCCATGTATGTATGATATGTCAAAACACATTCTACTGACACATATAAAAAAAGAACAAATAAAAAATATTTTTTAAAAAGATCACTGTTCTAATCAAAGTGCTTTAGTTTACAACATGACTTTCTCTCTTTATTGAGTTCTGATATCCTCTCTCTCTGATAGCTCTTTGAGTCTAGGGTGAGAACAACAGCTCTGCTTTTGGTAGCCTCTAGTTTCTGAACAATTCCTTGAGGTTTTCCTAACCCACATTTGGCTCCACCTCTTGTACTTATTCCCTTTGTTAATAAGCCCACCTTGAATTATCTTAATGCTATCATTAGTTCTGTTTCCTGTTGGGAAGTTGATAGAACATATGTGATTTGTACAGATTGGTCAGTATTGGTGGCAAATCTAAATCATAGCCTTCGCAGGCTTTCTTAGTTCAGATCATTTTGAGGATGGCATTTGTTCTTATGCTTCCATTTAGGGATAATCAATATAGAACACTAATGTTTTATTTATTGAACAAAAACATAAAATATAACAATATATTACAATAGAATATATGTTACTTTATAATATGTGGAAGAATTTAGTAAAATATGTAAAAGTAAGTATAATGAACAAACCCAAATCCTCTTATCTACCATTCCTTTCCATTTTTTAAATTTTCATATAAATATGTACACATAATTGAGACTTCTAAAGATTATTACAAAAAATGTAATTCCAATATAACATAATTTTCTCATTTATCAATATATCATGGCCCTAATTAATAATGTATGATATCCTATAATGTTTCAATGTTTGCGTGAAAGCACTGCCATTATTGATGGCAACTTAAGTTATTTCCAGTTTTTATTTATATATGGACAATACTGTAGCAAAAATACTTGTGTGTGTGTGTGTATGTATACACTGCTGTTTCTATTTTACAGAATTAACTCTTCGAAGTATTTACAAGTAACAGAGTGTATTCATTTTTCAATATTCAGAGTTTAAAATTGCTATAATTCATATGTTAAAATGTGTATGTTGAGGCTGGGGCTGGGGCTCAGTGGTAGAGCACTTGCCTCACATGTGTGAGGCACTGGGTTTGATCCTCAGAACCACATAAATAAATAAATAAAGATATTGTATCCATCTACAACTAAAAATAAATTTTTTAAAAATGTTTATGTTAATATAAAAATTTAACAAGCATAAGTATACTTTGGGAGCACCCCAAATATTAGTATAATTTTGTCTGCCAATGAATAATCTGAATCAAAGTGGGCATGTGTATGAAGTTTCAGTTCATTGGGCTGTTTCTGATTTGAATATAAACCACATCAGTGAAATGTTTTCAATATTACTTGAAAAGATATTAAGTCTGAATTTCTGGTTGACTTTAAATATATAAATTTTAAAATGATCCGTTTTTAAAGTAAAAATAATAAAGTCATTTCAACTGACAGTGAGCCTTTTTAACTACTTTTACATGTTTACCAGGTACAAATCATGACAGGTCTTGAACTTTCAGCACACTGAAAACTTAACTAGAAAAAATCAGAACAAGATAGTTTTCATTTTTTTCTAGCTAAATTCATTATGAATTTAAAGTATATTTTAGGAACTGAAGGTTAAATAAGTTCAGAAGATATTAACTTAATAGAAAGCTAGGGAAATTTTGTCAAAAAACACAAGGATATAAGAATGCTTCAGCTCAATAAAGATTTGAAGGCTAAATAACTTATTCCCATGATAATTCTGGCTTTTCCATTTCCAATCATTTAAAACCAGCACTGAGTACTCTCAAGTGCACTAAACAACCTACTAAGCTCCCACTGCTTTTTTAAAAATTATTTTTAGTTGTCGATAGACGTTTATTTCATTTATATATATGTGGTGCTGAGAATCGAACCCAGTGCCTCACACATGCCAGGCAAGTGCACTACCGCTGAGCCACAACCCCAACCATCCCACTGCTTTTAAACAAGTGCATTGGAAGGCTAAAAAGGATGGAATGCAGTGTTTAAATGTAATCATGAAATAATTGCTCAAATTTACATTTATATTCTGAATCTTAACCAAAATAAAAATAGCTCACTTTTTTTTTTAGTTTTTATTACATGTTTGGCATATTAAAAGCTCATATATTTAGTACTTAGTCCTTACAAGGAACCAACAAGGTAAGATTATTTATTATTCCCATTTTATGGAAGAGAAAATTGAGACATAAAGGTTGAGTAACATACACAAGATCAGAGGTTGGAGCCATATTGGCAGCCATGTAATTTTGCAACTCCCAAGTTCATACACTTAAGCACCTCCTAAAAGAGGAGCTGAGTACCACAATATTTCACCTACAAAAAAAATGGCAAAGTAAGGATTAGAACAGAAGACATATAATTCATGGTTCTGTCTTTTTTCTATATATTTTTAACTACTGCAATATATAAACATATTCTCTAGCAGTGATACTTCTATTTACACTAACCTAAAGAAAATTCAATAGAACATGTGCTTCCATTTTCCCCCAATCTAAACACATCATTTTAAAAAGCAATATTCTTATTTCAGTTCCTTAAGCCCTTATTATACAACTAAAGTGTGCTGGCTCATGGAGTAGCTGACCTGGCTCCACATCCTGGTTCTTTCACCCTAACGTAATACTTGGATCATCAAGCACTTTTGATCTAACTACTTCCACTAAATTTGGCTTGTAATGTGGCCAACTTATGAAAATTTAAAAATGAACTCTTATGTGATTCATTTCTAATAGAGAGTCATGCTCTGAGTCACCAGGCCAGTGGACTAGCTAACACTTTAGCAATCTTATCAAAGTAGAAAATATGCCCATTATCACAACCAAATGCAATACACAAATGAATCATGATGACACTATTCCAAGCATCTATTATTTATCAGAAAATGTTTAAGAGTTGATTTGTGTGTATCTGTCATTTTCCAAACAATGAGGTAAACTGAGAATTTTACTTTTTGTGTCATAAATGAGGAAACTGAAGCTAGAGTAATAGTAACTTGCTTGCCCAAGGTCATGGACTGGTAAAGTAGTCAATCCAGTGTTTAAGAACCTTCATTGAAAAACAAACCAATATTCCTTTCAGTATGCCAGATTATCCCTTAAGGAATTATTTCATTTCTCCCAATTATTTCAAAACTGATGGATATCCAATGTTTGTGATAAGTAATGTATTCAAATAACACTAATACCAATGGTAGTAGTGATTTAATCTAATTTAAGTAACCAGAACAGATAGCATTTACCTACATCATACAACTTAAAATTATAGAAATTTAAACATTTTAGTTACATTCCCTCCATGTTATTTACAAACATTACAATAATCAGTAAGTTAGACTTCCTTGAATCTGAAATCACAAAAATTAATGTGAAACATTAAATTTAATTCTCTGATAACATGAGCCAAAAATGAAAATCCTTATTATGATTTTAAGTAATGTAAACAATTATATATATACACACACATATACACATATACATATATATACATACACACACACACACACACACACACATGGCATATAGTTCTTGATTATCAATGTTTAAGATTGAGCTATGTTTAAATTTATTAAAACAGTAATGACCAGTACATTAAAGCTAAGCTGACACCAACTTAATAAAAACTGGCTAAACTAAGACTTTATTTTTAAATGAAATTTATTTTTTTCTGGTACAGATAAAAAACATAAAAATTGTACATTTCAGCAGGTTAATATAATGCTTTGAGATATATATATGCATATATATAATGTGATGTTTAAATGAGGTTAAACCTATATCTATATCCTCAAACATCATTTCTTGATGGTAAAAATTTTCAATATCCTTTCTTATAGCTTTTTGAAATAAACATTATATTATTATTACATGCTTAGAGTGAAACAGACAAAATGAAAGTAAGTATATGCTAAGTAAATATATTCTTTAAATTTTCTATCATTAGTACTTGTTGTTTTTAATTTTAAGACTTTAAGAAATGAATGTTTTCCATAACTTGAAAAACAAAACCCATAATAATATTTTTCTTCCTAAATTATGTAAATCCATAATTCCATTTCAAATTATAGTTGCTTTCTATTAAGACAAGGAATTTTACATTGTTTAATGATATGACAAATACATTATTATGTTTATGTTAACTATAAATATTTTAAAAATTCCTCTGAAACATGGAAAAATATAACTTCATTAATATCAAATTTCATCATTTGTCCAAAATGTCCCTCTTTTTTCCTGTACACAGGAGACAAATTATAATTTGTATCTTGTGATTTTCAAAAAATGCTAATTGCTTTTATTACCACAGTTTCATTAGGCCAGCTGTGGATTCTCTAATAGGGATTAATTTTATTCTGGTGCATGGAAAAGCATTAATACTAATCTCCTATGAAAGTATTATTGGCAAGAAGCTGATTACTGGTTATTGAGGGTTGAAAAAATTATTAATAACAATAATAATAAACCTCATCAAATAAATAAATAGTACTTACTAAAAATAGTTGCATTTCTAATGACATGCTGAGATATCCAAATATCAGATAAAACAGAAGCAGCAAGTGAATAAGATAATTTATTTATGTTATTCAAGATTCAATGGATTTGGTGTCCACCAAAGAAAGTATTTAATATTGATTTGTAGCTTCACCAGTATTTAGTTACATAATTTTGAGGTTATCTAAACATCTATTCCTCAATTTTTTATCATTTATAAAAATGCAAATTATACTTTAATTACTTAACAATTATTTGTTAGGCAGCCACTATGTGTGACTGGGTTAAGTACTAGAAATAAGTAAACAAAATAGACATGTTAAATCAGATAACTATACTAAACACATCTGTAAGCTCTATTTATTATTTTTATAGATAATATGCTAGATATTTAAACAGCATGTTTAAAATTTTTTTCCACAAGTTGATGGTAATTTATTACATTTTGCAACTTTTTGCCCTCTCAGACTGCCACTCTGGACAAGATGACATAGATTCCTTTCTTCTAACTCTTCCTGCTACCTACTAATGCTATATACAACTATAAAGGCTGGAAATAATGTCAGAGACAAGCAAAGGAAAAATCTAAAATGTGCAAGGAGAAAGACTGAACTGCTTAGAGATCTCAGAACTGGGAGGAAAAATGTAGTTACACAGCATCCTAGAACCTCCCATCCAAAGAAAGAAGGTAGTCTAGGACTAGCATGTCCTGACACTCAACAGAGCCAGAACAGGTAGCCTGGATAGGTTCATTCCTTCTCAGAATTGAACAGAAGCCCCATTGACAACAGCAGTTGAGCCAATAGCACTGGCAAAGAGAATTTGCGGTGACTCCCACTGAGGATAAACTAACAAACCTCCAAGGAAAGTGTCCTCTGTCTTTGTAGGTACCTGGGGCTCCCCACCCATACCAGATCCACAGGACAGTACCATCAAATTGGATCCACCCTGAACAACTTTCCTGCCAAGAAAGAGCACTGATTGCTGGGGGGCACCAGCAAAGGGAAACTTGCCACCACAAACACCCAGTCCAGAGAAGGATTTCTATCCTCCACAGGGAGGGTTGCACCCTGCTTTAACCAACTTCTGGCCTTAGAAGATACCCCTTCCCCTACTAAGAGACATCAACAGAAGAGGGGAAGTTGCCCAGGAGGTTATCCCCACCACAATGAGCATCCTGGACAGAAAGCACTCTTCCTCCTGCAAGGTCAGAGACTTTCTTTTCCCCACCTAGAGGTATCAAAGGAAGCCTGAACGAGGGAAAATCCTTCTGGTCCCTAGGGCATCATCAGGAGGAAACACTGGGAACCTCACCACACCAAATAACACAAAACAATAAAGATAAGACCACAAACATTCTGCAAATTCAAGTCATTAGAACTACAGCCCACTAAAGTAGGCCAGGACCTATGAGCCAAACCTAAACAAAATTGCTACCTACTAAAATAAAGGGCTTAAGTAGGACCCAAGTCTCCTAAAATGAATAGCGCTCCAGGGATCTGTGGGACAAAAAACAAAGAATCTCAAAAGTCAAGGAGAAAGAAAATAGGGCTGAAGGAGTGTTTGAAAAGTAATGACGGAAAATATTACAAATTTGGTGAAAGATACATATTCATGAAGTGAACCCCAAACAAGAAAAATCCAAAGAAATAGATGCCAAGACACACCATAATCAGATTTCTAAAGACTTCGTTTTTACAAAGAAAAAAAAAATATTGAAAGCAGCCAGAAAGAAACAGAAATTTGCTACAGGAGTTCAGCAATTCAAATGATAGCTACAGCCCTTTCATTGAGGACCTCTCCAGGAGCTAGCTCAGCTGAAAAGCATGGCCTCACCCTCCTCTCTCTAGATCAAACCTCCTTCCTGAAGGAGGGTGGGGATCACATCCCATAACTTGGGAATCTAAACCTGGCCCCCTGCCCAATAATGATTCCTTTGGAGATATAAAGGTCCAGCCCTTGCCCCAACTCAAAACAACTCTGAAGGGCATTGTCGAGATTGTAACACACTTTAAAAGTTCCCATTTTATCTCCTTTCCCATTCTTCAACAGATTTGTATTCTAAGAAAGCTCTCTAATTGGTAACCTATGTACTACTAATGTCTATCTCAGAGTCTACTATCTAGAAAACCAACCTCACAACTGTAATTATGGGTATGGATGATTGATAGTAGGAGACACCAGGGCCTATTCAAATGAAAATGAGTGTCTTTGGCCAACAGCTGTTGCAAGCTCTTTTTAGAATGTGGGACACCTGATGCTTCTTGGCCCTTAGCTTTAAATTTTAGTTTTAAATTCCAGGACAAGAAAAGCCTCCTTTGACATATTTGAACTTTCATTAACAAACACTAAATTTTATTTCTAATTTCAATATTAATAATTCAAATTTTAAGTTTCATCTCAAAAGTCTAACAAATAAAATTTAAATAAATACATTTAATGTTATAACAATGGTACCAGATTATGCAATTTTGGAGCGAAGGGAGGGATAGTGTAAAGCATTTTGAAAATTCCTTTTTTTTCTACAAAAAAATTATTTTTTCTAGACCTATAAAAATTAGCATGAAGAAAACAAAGAAATAAATCCTTGAACATAGAACTATTCTCACAGATCTGAATAATGTAAATATAAAAAGTCATGTGTTTCTTATGTAAAATTTTTCCCTGTAACTTAAAAATCTCGAAACATAGTAACCCTGTAGCTTTTACTCGTTGAACAGGTTATGCTGGCTACAGAACTTGCCAAAATCATGCCACAGGTGACTTTTCTTCTCAGCACTTGGTGAGCTCATTAGTCCTAGTGCACAGAGAGTCTTCCCAAGCCACTATAATATATCCCAACTTTTGAGTAAACACCAAGGAATCTTGAGGTCTCCAATTTGCTTTATCTCATGATCATGCCTTCTCTCCTGTGCAATTCAACCCCTGATCCACTTTATTAATGCTACCTGCCAGGCACTTTCTGCAGTCAAATGGACTAGACCTAATAATAATTCCCTTCCCACCTCTCAATATTCTGGGTATGAGGAACAATTAAAGAAGTACTGTTTAGAGTTTAACACTCATTGCCTAACAGTCAATATCTTCTACCTCCTTTGTGGTTCTCAAGAGATTGATGGTCTCAATTATGCAATCATCCTGAGCTGACTGATTCAACCACAGTCAATTGGTAATGATTCTGCCACTAATCCAGTGGACAGATGCAATGAGCAACATCTGACTTAATATGTGAATGAGGAAAACAACCCAACGGATTAGCTAAACAGAGAACACATAACCTAATTTGGTCTAATTCTTTCCTCCTACTATTAGGAAATATTATGTTGTCTCAATACATATATGCAACTTTATTCTTGTCCATACCTGAAAGACCAAGATTATGACATCTCTTTTTTTTCTAGTGCCTCCACTAAAATGAGTTATCTCCCAATATAGGATTGTGAGAATTAAAAAAGACTTTCGGCTCTCAACAATGCATATAAAGTGTTCAACATGTGTTAGAAATTGTTTTCTTAGGATCAAAAACAATGCTTGTTATACAATAAGCAATCTATGAATGCCTAGTAAAATAAATAAAACAGTAATAAGTACATGAATGTTTTTAAAATGCATTGTAAATGGAGTTAAATAAAAATCAAGCAAAACTCTGAATATAACAATCCTTATCATTACAAAATTAAATGCTTCCTTTATGAAATTTGAACAGATACTTATTCTCAACAGCAATCAGCAACTTAATTATCATATACTGAGGAAGATGAAAATATAAAAATAAATGAGGAACAGAAAGGAGAACTTTGTTCATCAGAAACTTAAGATATATATTTGAATTTGCCTGAATGTTAGGATTTCTGAATTGGTACTTCAGGAAATGCTATTAATAACTAAACACAGACCACAGTTATGTCTCTTGCCACCTCTACACCATCTAAATGATGTTGAACATCATGGCTGACAAAAAGAAGATAATGCTGATTTATATCTTGAGCAAAAAAAAAAGACCAATTATTTTTATAGTTTTATGTCCCTCATATATATTTTCAATATTAATAAGCTAATCATTTTTTCACATTTTTCCCCTCAAAAAATTTCCTCTTATGGTAGTTTCCTGTTTCAAATAACTATATGAGAACCTCAGAAGGCACTTCTAAAGTCAGTTAGTAATTCTTTAATTTATACTGTGATTTTAATGTTCTTATATTTGAATTCATAAAGCAATGAAACAAAATTAGTAAAATCAGCATGAATTTTTATTTTTATACTTAGAATGCTATGCCACAAGTCATGATAATAGTGCTATCAATTAACAGAAGCAGCAAAGATACTACTCACAGAGATGATTCCAAATGTCAATAATGTCCCCAGAAACCCTCTAATATAACTGAAGCCCATTAAATCTCATTTATTATCCATCATGCCAGCATTTAAACAAGGAAAGACATATATGCTATCACTCACTATATCAAATATCCATCAGAAATTGACCTATGAAACTAATTCCCAACAATGATTTTTGAGCTTAACATCTATAACATATAAACAAAAACAAAGAGTAAAAAAGTTAAAAATTGGGAGAATTGTGTGTCATTCTAAGTTTTGTTGGAAAGGGGAAACTTTTAAAACAAACAACTGAATTCTGAAGGGAAAGTATATGTCATAGACACATACATACATATATACATGTCTGGCTATATGTCATTATATTTACATATATATATATAAAATGTAAATATATTTCAGATATTCATGAATACATATATAAGAAGTTATATTTTAATATTAAATATATTTGTTTTCCATTAGAAGTCAGTTATTTTGAATATATGTATGACCTAGAAAGAGCTAATTATTTTTTTAAAAAATCCCTTTTCAATGTAAAGCTAATAAATCTAAATTCTCCAAGTGCCTAAATAATCATTTCAAATGAGTACACAGGAAAAGTCTCAATTTTAGAGACATCTAAAGAAATGGGAAATATTTTCTGAAAGCTAACCCTTTCAAATGTCAGGCTGATGCCCATAGATTAGATTAGACACCTTCTTTTGGTAGTAAATCAATAATTACTAAAATAGGTACTGGGGTATGGATTAGAATTATGTGCAATCTTTCCAATAATTGTAGAAATATAATATTTTAACATTTGTTACCATCATCAATTTGGATGTATACAAACTGACCCAAGATTTTTAAATCCTTAAGAAGAGAATATATAGCAAAACAAAATTATGACAGCACTGCCAAATGCCCATTCCAGAATACTCTCCATGGGTTCCTTTTTCATGTACTTTTCACTCATTAGTAGTCCATTGGCTTTCTGGGTTTAGGATAAATTAAATATAGTATCTTTCATATTGTTCAAAATAATTGCTTTGTGACAGCTTCTGGTCAGAAAGTGAAAGATTAACCAAGTCAGAAACCCTGCTTTTATGTATGTATATCTATGTAATTCATCTTAAATGAATTTTAAGTACTTTGCCACCAGGAAACCTATCTCAATAAAATTCAAAATATTTTCTTGGTCATTTCTTGTGTCATTAAAAATATTCTCAGGATATAAAAACTTTAAAGCATTAATTGTATAAAATTAACACATTGTGGCATCCTGTAGTACAAAAACCATAATATGTTACAAAAAAATTGAAAAGTTAATAGTGAATTAATTCTATCAATCCCTCTAGATTGTTGAATTGCAACACTTCATTGAGCATACCTCACCATTTCTAATAATCTCTGGATATCAAATATATTTATCCCTGACATTTAAAGTATGATATAAATATGAATAGTAGTTCCTTTATTTTCTTCATCTAATGACAACAAGATGTTGTGCTTTGCCTGCTGAGGACATCACTGATGGGTCATCATTTCTCAACTTATTCCCCCAACAAAGTTACCTTGGGAAAAAAAAAATAAATAAATATATATATATATAT
>NW_026000026.1:39081751-39086680 GCF_001458135.2 Marmota marmota marmota | reverse complement strand
TATATATATTAGTATAATATCCTAAATCTCCTCACTGGATGCATTTTTGATCTCCAAAGGAATGGATGAAATTATGACAAATGTTATTTCTCTCTGTGGCTGAAGAGTAGGGAAGTTAGTGCACATGTGTGAATATCTGTATGCAATCAGGAGGAGTACAAATGGATAAGAACTTCACTGACAGAAATAGAAATTCTCTGTCTAAATAGTATAGTTGGGGAAGAAACGGAGTGCTTCCTTGCTATGTCCAATTTTAAAGGTATATTTTAAAATTTTTCTAAACATGGGATGTCTTCACTACACCAGTCTCCAAATTGTGAAACATAGGTAAACCCACAGAAAACTGGGAGCAACCAACTAGAAGAAAGACAAATAAGGTTGAGGCTTATTAGAGAGACTAGCATAATAGCTGCAAAATAAAGCTATGAGGTCAGAGTCAGAAAAACCAAAAACAGACCCATGTGACAGTATGGTGTGCTAACAAAAATGCAGAAAGAATGACTTCAAATGTTTCCTTCCGATCTATAATCCAAATTTTATGAGCAAATGAATATAAGCCTAGAAATCTCTAACTGTAAACAGAATTATAAATTTTGTTATATTTGGTTAGGAAAATTGATTCCCAAAATATTTCAATGATCCTTCAAAATTAGCTAAGGATACTTCTTTAGGCTTATATGTCTTTAATCATGAATGAGAAGTTCTTTTTGAAGTATTTGAATTGCTTTTAGTAAGATTTGCAATCACTCTGAACAAATTATAAAGCAGCCTAGAAGAAATAATGTGCTATGTTATATTAATGCATTCCTTACTTCAGTAGATTGAGCAAAGATGATTATAAAAGTGAAATGTGTAACCTTATTCACTCTTGGGATCTATTATTGAAAGATTAAGAATGAAACTAAAGTCTTTTCAACACTTATGAAAGGCTGTTATCCGAAGGCTGTTTTTTAAAGCTAAATTATACAAAATATCTATGAATACCAAAGAAATTCTGATTAATATGCTATTGCCTGGCAGACAATATATGCAAGCCATAATTTTGATTATGACCTTAGGGAAACAAGAGGATTCTTTAATTCACATATTTTAATAGAGTCATTGCAAATTTGTTATATTGTTCCTCATCTAAACTCCATAGTAATTGATTGTGTAAGTCAGAGTTTTTCAATGATTGAGACATAGATAATTTTTACATGGTACATGAAAAGCATTTTTTTCCTTTCAATGCATTTGATTTAGTTTAATGTGTTAAAAAGAAGTACTGCTTTAAAAAAAGTATAGCTGGAAGATTGAACTCATGGGTTCATGGGTATTATTACTTAATAAGAAAGTAAATTTTAAAAACTAAAAATCTAAAGTTTAAATCAATTTAAAGTCATAATAAAGAAAAAATTACACGAATGTTTTACTTAAAATATTGAATAATCTGTATCATATATACTTACGGCAAAAATCGTGATATTGATCAGATAATGAAATTGGAACAGTTTACAAAAGTTTTCCAATAAAGAAAAGCCCAGAATGCAATGGATTCACAAATTCTACCAGACCTTTAAAGAAGAACTTAAATGAAGCCTTCTCAAATTATTCCATGAATTGGAAAAGGAAGGAACACTGCCAAACTTATTCTATAAAGCCAGTATCACCTTGACACAAAAATCAGACAGACATATTAAGGGAAGAAAACTTCAGCTCAATAAACTTGATGAACATAGACAAAAAATTCTTAATAAAATATTAGCAAACCACATTAAAAAACACCTTAAGAAAATAGTATATCATGATCACATGGGGCTCATCCTAGAGAGTCAAGATTGGTTAAACATATGCAAATGTAAATGTAATTCACCACATAAATAGACTTAGGAACAAGAGTCACATGATTATCTCAACAGATACAGAAAAAGCATTTGACAAAGTTCAGCAACAATTTATGTTTAAAACATAGAAAAACTATATAAAGTGTTTATGCTTAAAACACTAAAGAAACTATGTAAAGACTCAGTGTAAGGCCAACATCATACTGAATGGAGAAAAACTGAAACCATTTCCTCTAAAAACAGGAACAAAACAAGTTATGTCCACCACTCCTATTCAATATAGCCCTAGAAACTCTAGCCAAAGCAATTAATCAAGAGAAGAAGAAATTATACAAACAGAAAAAGAAGAAATAAAACTGTCTTCTGATGATACGATCTGATATTTAGAAGATCCAGAAAACAACCAGAAGAGTTCTAGAGCTGATAAACAAATTTAAAGGTATGTTTTAAAATTTTTTATATCCTGAGAATACTTTTAATGACACAAGAAATGACCAAGAAAGATATTTTGAATTATATTCAGATAGGTTTTCTGGTGGCAAATCAATTGTTTTCTTATACTCCAATAATGAATCTGGTGAAAAAGAAATTAGGAACACTATACCATTTGCAATACTGTTAAAAAAATACTTGGAAATTAATCAAATGAAGATGTAGAGGACTCCTACAATGAAAACTTCTGAACACTGAAGAAAGAAATGGAAGAAGATTGTAGAAGATAGAAAGACACCCCCACCCCCAATATTCTTAGATAGGCAGAATTCATATTGTAAAAACAGCCATATAATTCATATTGTAAAAATAGCCAAAGTGTTATGTAGATTCAGAGCAATTCCCATCAAAATACAAATGACATTCTTCACAGAACTAGAAAAAACAGTCTAAAATTCATTTGGAAAAATAAGATCCCAGCAACTCATGGAGCTGAGGCAGGAGAATTGCAAGTTCAAAGTTACCCTCAGCAATTTATAGAGGCCCTAAGAAATTTAGTGAGTCCTTGTCTCAAAAATAATAAGATAAAAAATTTGGGGATATAGCTCATTAGTAAAGTGCCCCTGGGTTCAATCCATAGTATTAAGAAAATAAAAATAAAGACCCAGAATAACCAAAATAATCCTGAACAAGAAGAGTGATGCTAAAGGCATCACAATACTGGACCTCAAATCATGCTCCAGAGCTATAGTAGTAAAAACAACATGGTACTGGCACCAAATCAGGCATGAAGACATAAGAATAGAATGGAAGATACAGACAACCCCACATAGATACAGTCATCTGGTACTAGACAAAGGTGCCAAAACATATATTGAAGAAGAGATAGTCTTTTTCACAAATAGTGCTTGGAAAACTTGATGTCTATATGTAGAAGAATAAAACTCAACCTCTATGTCTCACCCTACAAAAAAGTAAACTCCAAGGGGACCAAAGACATAGGAATTAGACCAGTAACTCTATAACTGATAGAAGAAAATGCAGGTCCAACATTCCAACATGTTGGCACAGGCATAGAATTTTTTAATAAAACTCCTAACATACAAGAAATAAAAGCAAGAATTAATGAGTGGGATGGCATCAAACTAAAAAGTTTCTGCATAGCAAAGGAATGAATTAAGAGTATGAATAAAGAGCCTATAGAATGATCTTTGAACCTGTAGAAAGATTAAGAGCCTGTAGAAAGATCTTTGTCACCTGCTTCTCAGAGCATTAATATACAGGATATAGGGGGAAACAAACACACCAAAAAAAGAAAACCCCAATTAATAAATGGACAAAAGAACTAACATTTTGCAAAAGAGGAAATACAAATGGGCAATAAATATATGAAAAAATGTTCAATATCTCTAGCAACCACAGAATCAAATCAACACTACATTAGCTCAATTCGATTCAGAAATGGCAATGATCATGAAGAATACAAAATAATAATAAATGTTAATGAGAATGTGTGGAGAAAAGTACATACATGCATTGTTGGTAGGACTGCAAATTAATACAACCACTCCAGAAAACAGTATGGAGATTCCTCAAAAATTAGGAACGGAACTACATATGACCCAGCTCTCCTACTCTTCAGTGTATATAAAAAAAAAAAAATCTAAAATCAGCATACTATAGCATGCATCCATAACAATGTTATTAGTGGCACAATTTACGATAGCAAAGCTGTGGAACTAACCTAGCTGCCTGTCAACAGAAAAATGGATAAAGAAAATGTGATCTGTATACATAATGGAATCCTCAGCTGTACAGAAGAATGAAATTATAGCATTTGCAGATAAATGGATGGAGCTGAAGGATATTATGCTAAGCAAAATAAGCAAATCCAGAAGACCCAAAGGCCTCATGTTTTCTCTGATATGTGCATGCTAATTCACAATGGGAGTGCTAGGGAAGAAAAGAGGTGTGTTGGATTAGACAGAGGGGAGTGAAGGACAATTGAATGAACAGGTCATTATTACCCTATGTGCATATATGATTACACACCCAGTTATACATCAACCAGAGAATGAGAAGTTATACTATTTATGTATGATATGTCAAAATGCATTCTATTGTCATGTATAAATAATTAGAACAAATAAAAACAAAAGATACAAAATAAAAGGGTGGAAAGGATTCCATTAAAATAGAAGAGATCAGTGGAGCAGAGGAAGAAGAATGAGGGGGATGGAGGAGGAACAGGAATGGGGAGAACAGTGGAATGAATCTGACCTAACTTTCCTATGTACATATATGAATATGCCACAGTGAATCTCATCTTTATGTATATCACAAGACAGTAATTAAAATAAAAACTACAAGTAAATAGCAGAAAGATCAGTAGAGGAAAGGAAGCAGGGGAGGGAGGAAGGACAGGAAAGGGGAAGTACTGAGAACTGAATTAGAGGAAATTATATTCAATGCTTTTATAATTATGTCAAAATGAATCCTGATATTATGTATAATTTAAAAGAACTATAAAAATATAAAAATCAGATATTTATTCAAAATTGAAGGTAAGGAAATATAGTATATTCTACTTATGCAGAAAGCAAACATGTTCTACTCTGTGACTGTTAATATAGGTTAAATTATATTAAATATATATATATATATATATATATTT
>NW_026000026.1:39003793-39081729 GCF_001458135.2 Marmota marmota marmota | reverse complement strand
TATATATATATTTTAGATTTGCCTGTGAGAGACCTGTAAAAATTAATGACAACATTTCTTTCTTTGGTCTGTCTAAGTCAAACTATCTGACATTTTACTTCAGTAGTTTTCTGAATTGACTGCCCATAAATTATATTTTAATGTATAAAAAATAAGAATAATATAAAATAACCTTAATACATAAAATAAAAAACCACAGTGTGATCTAAAAATTTTGAGCTCCTTTTTTAAAGAGTTCTACTACATCTGTAAACATGTGATGGAAATAAGTAATATTTTTTAATTTAGAAGATATGGATGGAGTCGATCCATGTATTTCAACCTAAAGCATTTTATCTATTATAAAAAAGTTGAATCACTGAGATTTTAATTGCCAAAACATAATATTGCCTGGCATATATTGATGGAATGCAGAGCAAAATTGTATTTGTAATATGTACTATATGCCACAGGCAGGTATCAGTGTGAGACCCCCAGAAGATAATCAAGTAACGGTAGGGTACAATTAGAAGTGTAGAGATTGAGAAAAGGGACACATGGAACTCCTCTACCAAGTGACAGGAACAGAAAAATCACTTAACTTCTCTGAGCCCTAGCTTCTTTCACGAAATTACTTCTATGTATATACATAAAATCTCTGATAATAATCAAAGATGGCAGAACAGAAAAATGCCCTTGTTCTGAAAGGATAATTCTGAGAAACTAAACCTTTTACAACCTAATACCAGACTTCTGCTTAAGCAAGTAAAAGAAATCCCTCTCTGAGCATCAAGAAACTCTCTGAGTATCTGTTAATTAGGATTTCCATCACTTATAGCTGAATACTTTCCTTACTAGGAAAACAACACAGAAAAATATTTTTAAAAAAAACACAAGGAAAACGAATTAGTTATTTGATTACATCTAAAGTTAAAGCTTTTGAATAATAAAAAAGGAACTGAAAAATACGTGCAATTAATATGATAAAGGAGTAATCTATTTGCTACAAAAATTACACATATCAGTAAGAAAACTATTGAGAAACTAATAGATTAGTGGACAAAGAATATAAATGGAAAATTCACAAGAAGGGACAACGAGTTTTAAAAATATATAGCGATTGTTCATCCTTGCTAGAAGTCCAATAAATGCAAATTAAAATAAGAACATAGCATTTCTTGTCCAGCACATTACCAGAAACAATGGTTTTGAAGAGAATAGCTATGGATTATCAGGGCATAGTGAAATAGGCACTATTGTATACTACTAATAAGAATATAAATTTTCATGACACTTTTAGAAGGCAATTTAGTGATATGCATTAAAATATTAAAAATTAACATAGTAGAGATTAGGTTGAGTAAATTAATTTATGAGAAATCTTTCTAAATAGAATATAAATATTAAAATTATCCTTATAAATTATATATCCTGTTAAATAAGAGGAGCAATATATAAAATAACAATAAATATATATTTTAATTACATGAAAAAAAAGTTAACAGTGGCATTTTCTAGGTAGAGAATCTGTAGGCAATTTCTTTTATCCTTTACCAAGCTTAAAAATTTCCACTTAGGATAAGGAATATGGTATATTTTGTTTTTTAAAATAATATAAACTAAGATTAAAGGATACAATGAAGGTTGCTAATTTCCCTGATTTTCAACACATCAATGATTCCATATACTCAAAGCATTTGATCAACTTCCCATCACTGAAGCATGTTGCTTTATACCTCAGTTTTATGGGGTTAGGAATGTAAAGATAGATAGATTACAACAGAATTCCTAAGCAACTGCTTATAAAGTGAGATGAGATGAAGTGGAACAAGCACATGCAAGGTAAGCAGGAAAAAAAACACTCTAAAGCGACACAGCCAAACAGCCCGAAGCTGCAGGTTATTAGGAAATGACAGCTGTGATCAAAGATAGATGGCACCATTTCAAGACAAGGACCCCAAACCCATGAGGCTAAGTAGGTACAAGCATCAGAGAGGAACCACATCCCCAAACTGCTGACAAACTGCAACCTTCCTTGAAGCTGAAAAGTATAAGTCACATGCAAGTCTTCGAGGTCTTAATGTCTGTAGGAATGTAATAACGCCATCAGCACTGACATCAATGAATGCAGATAGAAGTGATTTTCATGCTAGAACAGAAAAAGGTCCATCCTCATCTGAGAACATTTTCCTTTAAAGTGTCTTTCTTCAGAATTAGGTATCATGTTTCTCACTGTGTCCTAAGGACCTGGGTAAGGTAATTGAAATCAATAGTTCAGAAATGACATCAACCAGTACACAATCTGCAGAAGACTGCAGCAGCAAAGTAGGGGGCATGCTGTCTAAAGAAAATCTCTGTCCACCATGAAGAAAAAACTTCAAGTTGTAGGAGGTACATCAAAAGATAATTATAAGCATTCACAAGGCAAAAAATGGCTAGAGTACTCATCACTTTCAAATAAATCTAAATGTGAAAAATTTCTATCTGGATCTAAGACAAGCCATGTGGTTTACCAAAGGATTTACAATAGGATTACTTTGAGTAACAAAATTTCCAGTACTAAAAGTTTGCTTTTTATACAAATGGATGTATTTTATAAAGGGACTTGCCTCTGCATTCCACAAATAAAACCTGAGATCAGGGCTGGACATGTGGCTCAAGCGGTAGGGCTCTCACCTGGCATGCGCCAGGCGCTGGGTTCGATCAGCACCACATAAAAAATAAAATAAAGATGTTGTGTCCACCGAAAACTAAAAAAATAAATATTAAAAAACTCTCTCTCTCTCTCTCTCTCTCTCTCTCTCTCTCCCTCTCTCTCTCTCTCTCTTAAAAAAACTGAGATCATGCCGTTCTAGACACACTCTTATAAGAGATGAGCTGAATCACATCAGACAAGATGTGTCTTTCTGAACATCAGCTTCATCTCTATGTGGGTAATAACAGGACCCTTACTAATATCACAGAATTATTATTGTATAAGGAGTCACTGAAATTAATTTGTTAATTTATTTTTGTATAATGGAAAGTCCTATAAGAATAATATAGTAATATTATATATTACTGATCCTGTGAACACTTAAGATTATTGCCGGAAATACAAACGTATCTTTAAGAATACTATCCTGTAACATTAAGGATTTTTCTATGCTAAATATCTCTAGAATAAACTCTCAAGGAAACATGAAACTATTATGTAACATGTTACCATTGAGAATATTATTGGCCATTTGCAATTAATTAGAATAAGGAAAAGTCAATTTCTTAATAAACATAGAATATAAATGAAAAGTAGAGCACTGTCTAAATTCATTATTACTTTCTACCCTTCAAATTTCCAAAGTCTTTTATATTTTCTCCGTTTCATTAGAAAATAGAGGGATCAGAGCCCTCCAGGTCAGAAATATTGAAAACATGACTCCTAATTCTAACTTCAACATGACTTAGTTGTGTGACTTTCAAAGGGTACTAAATTTTTCTGAGGGTGAGTTTTGTGCCCTTTAAAACATGGAGAGAAACACTATACTGCAGAATTTTTGTAAGAATTCAGTGTGAAGGTGCTAGCACAATTCAAGGCACTTTACAACCTCTCTGAATTGACAGTCTCCTTAGTCCACAAAACTAGCAGTTTTAAACCGATCATGTAACAAATGCAGTAGATGCTCCTTCCATATTCCCTTGGCCTCACCACTTCCTTGTACACAGCCCTTCTTCTGACTAGCCTTGCTTTGCCTGAAGGCTTTCTTCAGACTTCATACCCTGTTTGTTTTCCATGCAGCAAGTCAGAAGTGCCACAGAATCTCTGTGCTCTGGGAAAATCTCTCAACCAAAAGGAAGTAGGTGTATAAATATCCCAACCTCTTGGTCCACTGATGGGATAATTCCAAGGCAAATGTTCTGTAGTTGCTCTCATACTTCCCCAGTAGGACTCACCTCTAGTGACCCACAGTGGTAATGTAACTTCATGGCCCACCCTCTATCATCCTTCTTCCCTCCAGTGCCCTGGAATCACCTATCCAATAAATTCCTTCACCCAAATCCTTTAATCCTGTGTTTTGTGGTACCCCCAAATAAGTCACATTTTCATTGTCCTCCTGTGCATATCAACTCCTTCCATATTCCAACACATAGTATGATCATGACTGAATTTTCTAGTTGTCCTTGCTATCTACCACAAAAACACTTTAAGCTTAACCTATTTCAGCATATTCTCTTATTGTGTTTGAAATTCTATCTCACCCACTATCACATTTTTCTTCATATACTATCTTAACATTTCTCAGTAGTGATTGATTGTTCCTCAATTATTTTTCAAACTTTTTTTTAAGAGAGAGAGAGAGAGAGAGAGAAAGAATTTTAATATTTATTTTTTTAGTTTTCAGCAGACACAACATCTTTGTTTGTATGTGGTGCTGAACCCAGGCCGCACGCATGCCAGGCAAGCGCACTACCGCTTGAGCCACATCCCCAGCCCTTATTTTTCAAACTTTAAAGAACAAAATTTTCCTGGGTCCCAAGGTTAGCCTTAAGTACAATTATGCAGTATATCCTATTTAAATACACATTAACTTAAAATGGTATAAAATCTTCAGCGTTACAACATCTGTGCAATTATGGAACCAGAGCAAATTTATAAACTAAATATCCAAACTACCAAATGTATAAAGTTCAAATTAACATTAATTCAGTATGACTTTTTTGCTTCTGTCAACTACTCCCACTAAAGATGTGGGTCTGGTGCCAGTCCTCAGAAGTTTGGTGTACCTATTGTACAATGAGCTGTGAGGTGACAAAGATCTTTCATCCTTTATCTGTCTTCACTGATATGAACACCTTATTTGTTCAGTGTGTGCAGTCTAGCATCATTTGACATTCACTTCCTGAAGTGGTGTATTTACACATGAAATTTTCTCCGATTCTATGTTTATGAATCTGATGAGTACTTAGTATCAACATGCTTATAAATACAAAAGCAAACAGTCACTGTTCAACTCAGCAATAATATGGTGATTTAGATGAAATTTATATCACTTTTTAACACCATCATTGAAATAAGAGTACATTTGTTTTTAAATTACACTGATAAACATTAATCTCTGTGAGACAATTACCACATATTAAATATTGTCATTGTCTATTTGTCCTTTCTGGGGTTTTTTGTATTTTTTTTCCAAGCTACTTATTATATACTTAAATAAGCCAAATTTCTTATGATGAAATTCAAGATCCCCCACAACATGTCTCCTATCTTTCCAAGTCTTCTAAGGCATGCCGGCCACTGTGGACTACAACGTCCTTCTAGAATCTGTATGTTTACATATACTGCTCTTTTAATTTAAAATGATCCCTCACAATCTCAGATGTCACGGTGTGGCTAATAAGAGTATAGCCTTTGAAATCAAACAGACCTAGACTTTAGTTGCTGATTGGTACCTATTAGTTATATCCATAAATGATAGCAATTATTATTTAGTTTCTTAATCCTTTCATAGAATGAATCATTCTTCATTTGCTCAAGTTCATTTTTTGATATTTTGCTTCACATTTGATGTTTATCCCACCAAACACAGTATTAGTTATATATATTTTACAACCAGACTTTATGCCTGCATTAACTATTCAGGTTAATTTTCTTATGGTCTAGTACAGTGCCTGACCAAAAAAAAAAAAAAAAGAAGAAGAAGAAAGGAAAAAAAAATGTTGGATTTGTTTTGACTGAACTCCAAATCCTATCATGCCAAGCAGGATACTAAGAATTTAGTGGATAATAATAAAAAATGTCAACTGACCCATTAAATGGCATGATCAAAGGAAGTCCCTAAAAACAATGCCACACCAATCTACAAAGAACCATGTATTCATTCCTCTGGTTTAGAACAATGTTTTCAACTGAGATGCAGAAAAAAAATGATCTGTCAAGTTTTTAACATACACTCCAGATATGCTTCCTTTTTCTAAGGACTCTAAATGAGAGGGGGGAAAACACAAGAAAAAAAAACTTACTCAGTTAAGACAACCCCATGGACACATAAAAACCTAGAAACTTTCCTCTTTCAGCTTCTTCAACTAGAATCTCAATTTTCCATATATACCCTAGAAATAATTCTCTAAGTAATGTGTTTAATTTATAGATTTATAAATAATTCTCAAGTCATTTAAGATTTAAACATCAATAAATTAAATAATAAATCTATTGCTCTCTAAAATGCAGAAAAATGGTGTGTCAAAAATCCATATGGAAGTGAGAATTAGTGATATTAGAAAATCCATATTTACTTAAGAGTAACATTTTCTTTATACATATAATCAGTGCACTGCATGATGAGATGTAATCATCAATGTAAATCATGGGATGTAATCTAAAATCAGCTTTAGGTTTGTCTCCCATTATCTTTTTAAAATGCATTCATGGGCGGGGGTTCTATTACTAGTGGATAAAAACTCCAGTAGGCCCATGATATCTCTGGACACTCTTAGGAAATAAAAAGACAGTTTCAGAACAGAGTCTCAATTTAGTACATAATCCCAGTATAATACATTCAGCAGAAATTTTATCTTCATTCAAAGATTAGACTACATATTTTCCCTTACCTAGGGATCATAGTTAATTGCCTATCTGGAGTCTAACTGAAATGAGTCAAGATGGGAGAGTTTTCACTTGACTGATACTACCATAAAATGTCTTCATACTCTTGTCCTTGGAGATGCTTCTCCCAGACATTTTCATGAGTTCTCAGATGCTCCTCCTCCTCTAGGTTTTTTATTATTATTATAAAGAGGGACATGGATTACTTGTTCTATTCCTTTAGTAGTGGATTCAACAATCATCATGCCCTAGCCCCTGATTGCTTGATGATCCAGCACTCAATGTGTCTGCAGGAGTTAATTTGCCTTTAACTGGCAGGAGTCAAATTATTTAGGTCAGTGCTGTCCCTTCCCAAGGACTGCTCCCTAGGACTCATACTCCTTTGGCCCATTCAGAGTGGAGTTCAGTTTTATGCCCAGACAGTACCCTCTACTTAGCTTCCAATTTAGGCAGTCTTCCACTTCCAGAGACCTCTGGTAGGCATCGGATAAGGTGAATGTGCTCTCCCATGTCTATGGGAGACTTCAAATTCTGAGAGTGGTCTTCTTTGAAGCTTCTCCCTATAGCCTGGGTGTGAGCAAAGTCACTGTATTTGTACACATCAATCTCTCTCTCTCTCTCTCTCTCTCTCTCTCTCTCTCTCTCTCACACACACACACACACACACAATCTCTCCCTTATCAGAGGGTAGCTGGTAGTAAATAATAGCATATGCTATTTTCCAAAGAAACTGTCCTCACAAAACCCTTTCTAACCTCTATCAACTTGACCCTTTTGAATACCCTTGGTGAGGAATGAAATCCATTAGTTGAATATTCCCTTTGAAAATCTGCATCTTGCTATCTTAGAACTCATCTTGCTCTCTGCTATCTATTGTATTTTGATGCCCAGATTAAACTATATCTGTTGTATCAGATAATTTATAGGCTTTTTTTCCAGAATAAATATCTTTAGCAGATGGTATCGTACCAGGATACAGAATGCTTATACTAGTTTTGGAACTCTTTTTGCAAGAGATTTAATCATACTTATTATACTTAATATATCACTTGCAGTGTTTTTTTGTAAAATGTTTTTCCATTAAGGAAGTTAGAAATATGAAAAATGCCCTCAATAAAATATTCTGGCAGAATTCTTACACAAACAAGGCAAAAAGAAAGTATTTCATTCTTTAGCCCCATTTTGTAACTCTATTTGGGGCAGTGATATAAAACCAGCAGATATACTGTGTCTTTATTGTTAAAAGATTTGGGGACATAAATGTTGGGATCAAACAAGCAAATCAACTGAGGCCATCTGAAGCTGGAATAAGGTGTCAGTAGTTCTCTCCAGGTTCATCTTGGCTCCTTGAGAAGTAATGTGATACGAGAAAAATTTTTACCTATTCAAAACGTGGGAGGTAACAGTGTCATGGTTAGAAAGGTAGACTCTAAGTTCAGATAGTCTGGGCCAAATCTTAGTTTCAACACTTACCGACTAGTGATATTAGACACATTAACTTTTCTGTGCCTTAATTTCCCCATATAACAAGTGATAATAACAGACCTTATCATATTTGTAAGAATTAAAAATATAACCAGGAAATATCAGAAATCCTTAGTAGTATGATTCCAGCAAATGCTGAGCATGATGAGAATCCACAATGAAGAGTAAAAAGAGACAGGAAGGCAGTACAAAGCATGACAATGACTCTGGACTAGTCATCACCACACTTCTTTCTTCTTCTTCCTGGACACACAGATGAATCACATTCCCCACCCTTGCTTGCACTTAGGTTTAACTAAACTGCAGACAGGGTGATATGAGTAGATGTACATTCACAGGCACATCCTATAAAATATCCCACAGTAGCCCTCTATATTTTTTTCCTTCTCCATAGCAAACTTGTGTGGTGTCAGATTTTCATGATAGAAAGAGCCACTTATAAACCCAATGATAAGAAATCCCCAATTTGGACCTTATGCAAGTGAAGAAAAAAATACATTCCGTTGTGTTAAGCCACTCATATTATAGATATCATCTGTTATAGCAACTAGTGTTACTTTAAACGAAACATATTTTAATTTTTGCCTGTGGCCTTTTACTTAAAATGATTTTAAAACTGAATATCAGAATTTAATTTTCCATTCTTCTTTCCTAGGCCAAGGATAAAATTTTTCCAGACTTAATCTAGATAAGGAAACAAACTATATTACAATGCATCACAGATGTGGGGAATCAAGTTTGGGGAAGGTGAGTGAGCCTGAGGAAGAAAGCACCAGAAAAATATAGGGAATCGGGGAAAGTTATCAATAATCTTGATAGAAAATGAAAATAAATAACATAATATAGAAAAAGAAAAAAATCATTACTTCAAACTCTAAAATGCCTTATATAAAGGCCTTCGAGGAAAAAATTATCTAAAAAGAGGTGAGTTCAGAAATTATTCAGGAAATATTTAATGAATGCTTACTTCAGGCCAGATACTGCTTTTGCTGCTGGCTACATGTAGAAGAAAAAAAAAATGACAAAAATCTCTATCTTCACAGAGATTACATTGTAGTTTGGTAGACAGAAAAACTGGTGTGGTTGGGGCAGAATGAGTCAGAAAGTAGTAAGAGATGAGATCAGGAAGGCAAGAGAGACACAGAGTACCCCGGTTCCTAAAAAGACTTCGAGTCTTACTCTGAGTGAAATGGAAATCACTGAAGGCTTTTGAATGGAGAAATGACATGATATAACTTAAAATTTATCAAAACCACATTGTCTATATATAGGGGGTATATATGGAGACAAAAGTAGAAGTAAGGAAATAGGAGGTTATTGCAATAACCTAGGAGAGAGGTGATGGTGGTTGTGGAGGTGGTTATGTGTTGGTTAGTTCTGGATAGACAGATATTCTTGTGCCACATTATGATGTTTCCAGTCCATAATAGAATGCTCATGACAGTGGACCTATAAGATAATAACAAAGCTGAAAATTTCCTATCTTAGTATTTTTATTGTATCTTACCTATGTTTATATATATACTGAGTACACCAATATGCTATACAGGTTTGTAGCCTAAGAGCAACAGACTATCACATAACCTAAGTGGAGAGTCTCTACCCTCTGAGTTTCTGAAAATACATTCTATGATGTTTGCACAATGACAAAGTTGTATAACACGGCATTTCTCAGACTGTATCCCTATCATCAGGCAATATATGTACAGGTATCTTTGTATACACACACATACAGATGGTAGAACTGAGGTTTGCTGATAAGCTATTTTACATGTGAGGAAAAGAGAAGAATCAAGAATGGTACCAAGAGTTGCCATTAACAGATGGGCACAGATAAAGAAGCTAATTTTGGACATGTGGAGTTGGACATTCAAGTGAACAAATAAAATAGCACTTGGCATATGGGTCTGGAATTGAAAGTAAAGATATAAACTTGGGGTAATCTGTAAATAGATCATATTTAAACTTATGAGATCATCTAGGGAATTAATGCAGCTAGAAAATAAAGGCTCAAAGGTTATTCCTTGGGATACTCCAGTATTTAGAGGCTAAGAAGACAAGTAAGAAACACAAGAAACTGTGAAGAGAAAATTTAAAAAAAAGAGAGAGAGAAGGAAAGCCAGGGAAATGTGGTGTCATAGAAGAGTGTGTTTCAAGGAGAGAAATGCGATTTTCATGTCAAATGCTGCATATAAATCATATAAGATGAGTACTGAGAAGGAACAACTCAATTTGGCAATTTGAAAGCTCTGGCAACTCAAAACACAGGAGAATGCACACATTTCAAATAACGCTTCCTGACAAAAGTATCTTTCTGACAATAGTATTCCCATTTAGCAGAGTTATAATGATTTCATCTAAACTTTTTCTATGCTTCTATCTTATGACATCCCCTAATAATATTATTGTCTTTGAGATTTTTATATACTTTTATGAATAACATTGATAGTAATTATAAATCTTTTTAAAATTTTTTTTAAATTAGTTATACATGATAGTAGAATACATTTATGCACTTTGATATATCACACATAGAATGGAATATAATTTCTCATTTTTCTGAGTGTACATGTTGCAGAATCATATTGGTCATGTAGTCACATATATACATACAGTAATAATGTCTGTTTCATTCTACTGTCTTTCCTATCCCCACATCCCTTCCCCTTCCCTCCCATTACTTCCTTCTACCTAATCTAAGGTAATGCTATTCTTCCCTAATGTCCCCCATTGTGAATTAGCATCCACATATTAGAGAAAACATTTGGCCTTTCGTTTTGTGGGATTGGCTTATTTTGCTTAGTATGATATTCTCCAAATCCAACCATTTACTGGTAAATACCATAATTTTACTCTTCTTTAAAGCTGAGTAATATCACATAAATCTTATTAGTCATATTATAGTTTTTTGATAAAGTAGTGAGATTTGGCTAGTTGTGGCTTCAATCAAATTATGCTAAATTATATAAAATTAAAATTTCTGCTGCTTATCAGAACAAAATAGTTGTACTATAATAGTAGCTACCATTTAGAGAGCACTGTCTGCTATATGCTGCAATGAATGCTTTAAATGCATTGTTTTATTCAATGCTGATAATCCTGTAAGGCATGTCCTATGATTATTCCCATTTTGTGGGTAACAAGATTTGACTTTAACAAGTCAGTAATTTTCCCATCTAGTAGAACTATGACACAATAAACTCTCTGCTATTTAACTTATTATTTAACTGGACTGACTTGACTTTTTTTCCTCATTACCTACCCATTCTGGTGTGGTACCATATGATGAGCATAAGTCACAGACTCCATATCCTCTCCATATCCTCCAGATCTTTCCTTATTTCCATCCCAGCCTCTGTCCAGCCCTTTTATCCCTATCCCTTTATCTTTAGCAAGAAAGAACTCTAAATTTGAGGGGCCACATTACCAGAATGTAGATTTGGGGTGGAAGGGTCCATATCACCATGCCCCATGTAGCTCTCATAATTTACTCTTAAGTCATTTCATGTGGTGAGATGGGTGTTGTGGACCTGGGTGACACTTTATACTCAAGGACCAAGAAGTCCAGGCTGGAGTAGACTGCTTGGGCCTGCCCTCTGCTCTAACAAAATGAAAACATTCAAGATCAGAATGGAAGTTCCAGCAGGAATCTAGTGTGAATGCAGATAGCATTTGCTGTTCCTTCCGTTTCTAGCAAAGACTCTGGGTTTAAAGAAAGAAAATGAAGTAGGAAAGGAAAGAGAAAGAATCTTATAAGATTCCTTAAGTGTCTCCATTTTTTTTCCCCGTTGGCATCAAAATTATTGGTTCTGTAACTTACAGCTAAAGAAAAATCACTGGAAATAAGAGTAAATAAGTACTTTTATGGAATCTTAAGACAGTAAAATTGGCCAAAATGCAAAAATTCATCTAATCATTTAATTTTCCCTATTAAATATAATTTATTTATGTTTCCAGTTTTAAATGTTATTTCACTTATTTCTAATATTACTTAGTTAAGATTCCTCCTATGTTATTTCCTCATTACACACGAGTTGATAGTTTAGTTAGTGTTTTTAGAAGTCACTACCTTTCAAACACATAAATTACTATCAATATTGTAAGAGAGCACTTGCTCAGTGATAATGGAACAAGCCAGGAACTTAGTATTTTTAAATATTTCTGAATTTTTTATTGTAGCCTGCATGAGGCACAGAGTAACCAGAAAGACAATAAGCCCACAGACATTTTGGGGCCATGTGAACATCATAAAGTATCCTTCAAATCTCTATAGTCATTGTTTCTGCTCCTGCAGACCAAACTGATCTATATAATGCAATAATGTCTCTGTTCATGAAAAGGTGATGTTCTGAGTCAGTGTTTTATCATTGGAAATGACACTGGAAGCTGAGAGAATATAAGTACCAGAGATAAATTTCAAATTGAGAATTACTTATGTTCCTTCCCTTCTGGCCTACATAGATGTATCAATTATCTACTGCTAGGTGATAAACCATCCCAAACATTAGAAACTTGAGCAAAATGTATTCATTATTGCTGAACATCATGTGGATCAGCAATTCTGTGACTAGTCAGTTGTTCTGATCTTTCCTGGGGTCACACATATATATAGCTGCCAGGAAATCTGGATGTCAGCTAGGATATTTCAGTTCTTTTTCCCATGGCTTCTCACCCTCCAGTAGGCTAGACTAGAGTTCTTTACATAGAGAAAATTTCCTATATTCCATCAAGAGCCTATGTAAATAAAGATTAGAAAAAGGTACCTCTTCCATGTAGCAGATATAACTCTGTAGCAGGGCATTGGTTAGGTAAACAGAGCCCATGACTCACCACTCTCTTGGCCAGATCTTTTGAGCAGGGCACAACCTGAGCAATTATATTTCTGTACTGGCCAGAGAGCAGTTATGACCAAGTTAGCTCTGGCCTAGCTAGAGAATATGTGTATTATTGGTATCTGCTCATCTTTTGAATTTGGAGACATCTTATGATTTATGTTGATAAATAGAATGTGGTGGAAATAACTTTATGTGACGAATAATGCTAGGCCTTAAGAGATCTTTCAGCTTTGATTTACCTTCTTGAAATTTAGCACTTATTCAGTTTTTCTATGAGTCTGGCACTATTCTGACTACTTTTAATGAGTTAACTCATTAAACTCTCCCAACAACTTGCTAGTAAATAACATTATTATCTTCATTTGTACAGATGTGGGGAAAATGGTGCATAGAGAAATTAAGTATTCTACCCAATGGGATCCAGATATTAAGCAGCAGAACCCATATTTGAATCCTGGAAGACTGACTCTTGAATATGATTGTAACCATGTATCAGTGCTGCTTCTCTCTCTTTCTCTGTATGTGTAAGCATGTGTGTGTGTGTGTGTGTGTGTACTTTTAAAATATATACGTTTAGATGATACTATTGAAATATATACTTTAAATAATGCTATTGGACTATTCTCAAAATATATTTAAATCTTTATTTCTTAATAATATGATTTTTAGAAATGAAAACTTAACATATTTTAAATGGGCAAAATTTTAAAAAATATATTCATATATTTTAAATATAGTAATATAAATGCAAATTTCATTCACATAAGTATTATTTTTATTTATTGCTTAAATTCTATGACTTCAATTTTGAAAGTCATAAAGAGACAATTGACAAATTAAGAAAGTAGAGAGGCATATAAGAAATACTTAATGAGAAAACCTTTTTAAAACATAATGAATTGCTGGATATGAAGTATTAAAGATTGAGAAAAGTGAAGGATGGCATCCATTCAAAGAGAGTAGCTTTTGAAAAACAATTAAAAAATCACCACTTACTTTTCTTTTTATAAATGTGTGTGCCTCATGTAGCTAATTCTTCTAAGTCATGTCGCTAAAATATCATAATTAATGGTATTCAGAATTGGAACCGTTAATTATGCTTTCTAATAATTAAGTTGCCTATAATTTTAAACCTTAGGTCCTGCCAAATTGAAACTTCCATATGTTTCAATTAAAAGCTATTTGTGTGAGAATCCATTGCTTTGTCAGGACACATGTTTAAAATAATAATGTGAAGAATATAAACTGAGCAGTATTAATGACTAAGATTTATTGAATGCTTCCTAAGATTTAGGTACATAATAAGTGTATGCTTAGGAAATAGGCATTGTGTTCTGCAAATACCATGGCCTCTTAGGACCTTCATTATTATTATTTTTTGTTTTTCACAGGCAAGGATATTGAGTTAGTTAAACTGATAAAGAAGGATTCAATCGCAGATCGACTGAAAATGTAGCTTGGCCATTCAGCATCAAGCAGTCCTGTTCCTGATAGCTCCCAGGCTGATAGTTGACTAATTTTAATTTGTCTTTTGAATATCTACTACATGTCATATACTATGTTAAGTGCTAGGGAAACAAACCTGAAAATATATGACCTTTCCCTTTAAATATTTATTGACTACTAGGAAGTATATATACAAAAGTTTACTAACACAACACAAGGTTATGGATAATGAGGTTGGGGGTGGGTATCAATTGCCTAGGCATACAATGTTAACCAGAAATAATAGCATGTACTTAGTTTAGAGACAACAGAGAAAAAAAAGCACAATTAAATCCTTAAGAAACAGAAGTGAATTCAAATTTGGCTTCATGGTATAGCTGGTATGATGCTTATATTTATTTTAATTATGCTAATAATGTGGTATAAATAAAACACTAATGAAGGAAATCGAGTTCATCCTGCTATCACTTTCTTATTTACTCAGGGGGTTTATAGTCACACTACATGCATGGCTTTGTAACACTTGTCAACAGATAAATATAAATTTAACCAGACTTTTGGCACTCAATTTTTTCTTTCACTTTAGCACATAGGAAAAGCATCTGATATCTTGGTCTGGCAATGAATGAACCAGAAAATGATTGTTTCATATTCTGTATATTCTGGGTTTTATAAAACTGTTACTCTTAGCAGCTTAATTACAAGTTCGAAACTATTTCTATGAGTTTAAGAAATGTACTGGTGTGTTTTACTTTAAATAATATATTTAAATACATTTTCTCATAACTAGGTTGTCATTCCATGAGAGGAAGAATTTGCTTACCATTCTTTCCAGATCCTGGACTGGTGCCTGATGCATATAAGGTACTCAATAACTATTTATTGAATGACAAAGTTAACTAGTTGTTAAATTAGCATCCTGAATCTTATCATTCCATGAGTTGAATGATGAACTCTCAAAAGTATGTCCATATCCTAATCCCTGGAACTTTGAATGTAAGCTTAATTGGGGGGGGAATGGTCTTTGCAGGTACAAACATATTGAGATGACTTTATCCTAGATAATTTGTGTGGACCCTAAATCAGATGACACACAGAGAGATGAAAGAACAGCAGGGGAAGAGATGGTGGTGATTCTGGATGGTAGCAGTGGTGATTGTAGTGTTTGATCAGGATGGGTCCAGAATGATACTCCTTCTCCTTGGGTCTGGGCAGAAACCATGATGTGGGCACAGGCAGTTCCTCAATGTGAAATCTGATGGGCAATGCCATGATGATGATCCAGCATATCTGCCTTATTCCAGATATGCAAAGTAAACAGCTAAGACCTGTTTGTTGTTGTTGTTGTTGTTGTTTTGTTTGTTTGTTTGTTTTTATGGAACCTGGTACCATGTTTCCTGAGAGACTGAGAGATGGAGGTATACTTCAAGATCAATGGACAACAGAAGAAGAATATGCTTGAGGATTGTTCAACAATCTGATCTATCAAATACAACTAAGGAAAAATGCACAATTTGTGGAGCTGGAATTATTTGTAGACATGACCCCAATAAAGATAAGCAGCAAGAGTGAGTATTCCCCTACATCTCAGCCATGGTGAGCAATGGTTCCCATAGCTCTGATCATGAGTAAGATGGGTGGCTCACAGAGAATAGGACTATGCAGTCATTTTATTTAATATCTGTTATGACCACTTCCTTATGATCTGTTACGTCAAGAGGCAACTGAAGATAATGATGGATATCTGAGGTGTCCAGAGTATGACACCAACTTCATCATTGGAAATCTCTCAAATGATCATGACATAATTTCCCTGAAATTGTTTGAGCTGACAGTGAAGAGCACCCCAGAATAGGAGAAGCTACATCAAGATATGTTCTTGACTTCTGTGGACAATATGAAATGGTCCGACACAATACTCCAGTGCCACCCATGAGTAGCCTGGCCCTTTTCCTCATTGTATTTTCATCTCTGGTTTTTTCTGTATTTGCCATAATCCTTGGTATTATGCTGTACAAGAAGTGGTAGGAATAGAGTAGAAAGTAATTCTATTAAACCCTCCTGCTGAAACCACCTCATCGCCCATGAGGCACAGGAGACATGGATGCTGGCCTGAGCATGCATCCTGGCAAGTCCGCTCTAGTCTCCAGAAGCCAGTAGGGGTCTGTGATCTATTGCTGGATCTTTGAATGCAAGGACCCTGCATTCCTATGGTCATCTACAGGGTCATCTAACTCTGATCCAGGAAGCCACTCACCCCAAGGCAATGTTGCTGTAATAACCCTTTCCCTGCAGTCATTCCATTTTGGAGGAAGGAAGCCTGGAAAGAAATGTACCATTTCAATGCCAAAATCAGAAAACAGACTTAGATAGCCCAGGCTTGGACTGGACTCAGCAGGCCTTTCTACTTCATTTTTGAATCCTCAGATAATAGAAAACTGATAACTCATACATTCTGGGCATTGATTTATGGGTTTCTGGGTTTTGCCCAAGTTTCTATCCATCTGAAGAGCTTTCCTTGGAAACCTGAATGAAAACTTCTTCCTTGTCTCATCCACCTCTTTCTCTCCCTCCATTGATTGATCTTTCCATATACAATCTAAGCTGGAAAAGACATTTGGATGTCTCCATGTTGGGGTCTGGGGCTGCAGAGCAAACAGGTTTCTGACCTTCCTTAGGTGGCCTCAGGACTTTCTGCTTTGACTCCTTTCTCCAGCCTCTCTTCTCAAATGTGGATCTTGGTGTGGCTGTTACCTTCCTAATCAGATCCCTTTAGGACCTTGGCTGAAAGTCAGAGTACAAGTCAAGAGGAGCTTAGAAGACTTCATGGATGCCATGAGATTAACTTTGAAACTGATCACATCCAGGTTGTACATAGAAAGCACTATTTCTCATGTGATCTAACCATGCAGAGGTATTTATTTCTAGATTCACTGGAGCCTGCTTAGCTACATATTTCATGTTTATCATGATTTTGGGAATCCCACTTTGAGTATCAAAAATGTAGGAAAGCTTTCTTCCTATTACCCAAGCATGGTTACTCCACCAAGGAGAAATTTGATTTTCTTTTTCTTAATAGAGAAGAAACAATTACTGTCCTTAGGTTGTAAGTCGGGGAGCACAGTCATCTGTGCCTGGAGGAGTTCATGGTCATTGAGCAGCACAGTCTTATTCCACTACCTTATCTGACAAGCGGTCACATGATGCTCACCTGCCTTCCCTGTGATTAAATTTTAGGAGGCCAGAGTCTACCTGGAGGGCTTGGAACCCTTAGCTTTTGTATGGGCCTCTGTAGCATGAGGGAAATTCTTAAAAAGACTGAGACAAAAGAAAAAAAAAACAGAGAAAAAGAATAAATAACTATAGATAAAAACACAAAGAGGAGGTGACCACATAATGGTAGAGACAGACTGAAGTGATGCAGCCACAAACAAAGAATGTGTAAAACCACCACAAGTTGGAAGAAACAGGAAAGAATCTTTTCTTCCCTGGAGCCTTCCAAGGAAGTGCTGCCTGGCAACCTTAAATTCAGGCTTCTGGCCTCCAGAACCATGAGAGAGAAAAAAAATTATTTTAAGCTATCAAGTTTGTGGTACTTTTTAAAGGCAGCTTTAGGGAATTTATACAGCTACCTAAAGATATTCTGTGGAAGAAGTTGGATATACATAGTTGCCAAGTTATAGCTGATTTAGTAGAGAAAGTATGGGGAACTTATATTAATAGTCCCTGACATATGTTGATAAGCAAATGAGAAATGACCTTTGGCATACATTGGTAACCTTGATAAAAGCATATTCAGAAGCTGAATATCTCCTTCTCAGTCACTGGCTGCCAGAAACTCATTGAAATGGACAATGAACACAAACTTCATACTTTTTATAACATATGGCCATAGAAGTTACTGCTGGTGCTCTGGGTGAAGAATGGAAGGGGGTTATTGTGGTCTGAATCAGTAACAGGAATGACAAACAAGGATTCCCCATGAGGCAGGGTGCCTTGACCCATGGTCATGTTTGCCTGCTACTGAATAAGGGATATTCCTGTTACAGACCAAGGCCAACTAGAGAGACAAAGTGCAAAGCTGTTGGAGGATGCATTCTGGATGCCAATCTAAGCATTCTCTACCTGGTTATTGTTTTCTAAAAGAAGGAGAGAAGGCCAGGTGTGGTGACACGTACCTGTCATCCTAGTGGCTCAGGAGACTGAGACAGGACGATCATGAGTTCAAAGCCAGTCTCAGCAAAAGCAAGGTGCTAAACAACTCAGTGAGATCCTGTCTCTAAATAAAATACAAAGTAGCGCTGGGGATGTGGCTCAGTGGTTGAGTGTCTCTGAGTAGTTGAATCCCCATTACCAAAAAAAGGAGAGAAGGATATTCCTGGACTTACGGATACTCCTGTGTCAGGTTGACTGGAACCAAAAGAGTTAGTAGAACCCACAAACTTTTCAATCTCTCTAAGGAAGATGATGTCCATCAATATGTTGTCTGAAAAACCCTTACACAAGGAAGATCAAAATCCTGAACCACAGCACCCAAGATTCAGCATCTAGTTATTTCATGTGTCTAGCAACACAAGTGCCAGCATATTACTCTGAAGAAATAATCTACTAAGAATGAGAAAGAGACTGCAGAATATGACAAACTTTTGGCCAAGAGAATCAAAGAAGCCCAAGAAAAATGTGAGGAAAATATCAGCAAGAGATGCAGGCTATCTTCTCTGAGAGCTTCTACTTCTGAGTCTAGTCAAAAATAAGAGTTTTTAAGACCAACAAATAAATAAGTTCAGAGCTTTAAAAAAAAAAGCATATTCAGTAGAGTGATGGGTTATTACAATGTATCAAAGAGGAAATGCAAAAAGAGGCATTAAAGGTAAGATGTATGGACAACCATTTCAAGCAGTTTTGCTGAAAAGTTATAAGGAAGAAAGAAATGGGGGACATGGATTCAGGAGAGAGATTAGGAAAAAAGGAAAAGTAATAGCGTGTTTACTGCTAGAATGAGCCAACAGAGAAGGGAATAATGAAGAACTGATGAACCAAGGAACTTCATTTGCTTTAGGTTGTTCATGAGACTGACATCATTCCTGCTTTCCAGGCATTTATTCTAAAGTCCAGAAGCAGAGACGTTAAATCAACAATTGAAAGGGGACGTGGAAAAGAGAGGTGAAAATGCAACAGCAGGGCTTAATCCTGGAAGAGGGGACAATAAATAGTGGTGGCAGGGATCAGTGAAACTTTTCTGAAAACTAATATGAGTTTAAAAGTGGTAGAAAGGCTTAAATATAAAAATTAAAACACAAAGATTTGAAATAATTTCAGTTTCCTCATTTGATTTAATAACCTATTGCATTCAAAACACAAGGTACACTATGGCAATATTTATTCTCTTTGTTTGCAAGTAATGTCAAATAGATACAGATTAGCATTATGGAAATTGAGGATTTAAATTAAAAGTTCCATATCATTCAACTAAGTAAATCACGAGATTACTTTTGTATTCATTTATCTGCTCTATTTGTAACTTAGTGGCAAAATAAACATAATTTCTGAAACTAAGATCAGCCATGTATGACACTTTAAATATTTAGAAAATCCATAAATTATGTATAACTTCTAGATGCATGTATCTTTAGTGATATACAATGATGGTTTAAAAGAATTGCTTATTTTCTGCCATATTATTACAATATTAACTGTGTATGCAAGTCATTTTCATAGATAATGCTACTCTGGGAACAGAAAAATCACAAGATGAATTTCTCTCTTTTCAATCCTCCCAGAATTGCTTTCCCAGATTGTGAAAATGTTGCTTTCTCAAACCACATGCAACTAAATAAATTCTCCAGAAACTCTTGCAAAATACTAACAAACTATCTTGATAAAGAGAATCTTCAGGTAAACTGGCCATTTTTCTTTGCATTTCATCGCATTGCTTCCATATGGTACCTGTTAAAATTCTCTGTTTTCCACAGGAAAGCCAACAAATGAAGATAGCTGCTTTGCTTAGCTAGGAATGACCAACTTTCTGTCTGGTGAAGACACAATTTTATGATTCTGACTACTCTGCAATTCTCTTTGTCTTAAAACACTTTGTTGTTTTCCCAAATCATTTATTTGTTGTTTGTTTGGTTTTACACATTTTTCCCAATTCTCAACTTGAGAAAGTTAATTTTTCTCTTTATTTTCTACATTATTGGTCACACTAGAAAATTAAATACTTGTCAAGCAAAATAAAAAGCCTTGAGTTTATTCACTTAAAGCTTGTTTTAAAAGAAATCATGTGAAGACATTCTTTATTACACATTCATTGCTGGTTATGCACAGGTTATATTTCAGTCACCTGGGGCTTTGTTATAGATGTATTTTCTGTCTGATTCATTGAATTTCTGCATTTCCTACTGTTTATTATTCTTATTTCATCTCCTTCATTAAGACCATAAAATTACAATTTCCTTGAAGGCATGTACAGCTATGCACTGCCTCATAAGGATGTAAATATCTTGTTCTTCTCTGACTATAAAATTTTCCCTACCCACTGATAGTGACACACTCTTAGAAATAATACATGTAAAGTGTTTGAACTAGTGTAAACACAGAGTTCAACAAACAGAAATTGTCATTACAATTTTTACTAATAAGTTCACAGTCATATTACTAGGAGTTGCAGTTCTATGTCCATAAGTTTGTAAGTATAAAATTTTCAGTCTCTTTCTATGCTAAAAAATGAAGACTTAAACTCTGAAGAGAATTCTTTCAAGTTGCACTTAATAACAAAAAGCAAAATACATCAATATGGGTCATTTACTACCAAACAGTAATGGTGGCTGAGTGCCTAGTCCTTTACAAATAGTCCAGAAATCTGGAGCAGCTGAGGGACAAGGAAGCTCATATTAGTTACTTACAGAAGACTCCAAAAAGGCTTCATCCAAAGTGTTCCAAATGAATGATTTTTAGCATTTGACTTTCAACATGTCAAATCCTCCTGAATTCAAGTATTCCATGGTGGTTTTTAAGAAAAGCAAACTGACTCTGTTGAATAGGCTTCAAAATCACAGCCTATACTATAGAATACTACTTTTGTAAGTTAGCCCTTACACACTGTCCTCATGATTCATTCAACATATTTTTTATTGAGCACTTATTAGATGTTAGGCAGATACCACTTCATGCATTGCTATGTAGCAATAAGCAAAGCAAGAGCCTACCCTTTGAAAGAAGAAAGCATAGACAGTTAATGGATACAACCATAATTAAACAAACAATTCTGTTTAAACATAAAAGGCAGCAATAAATCCTATCACATTACATATGAGCAACACATAAAGGAAGTGAAGAATGAAGTTCTACAGATAAGAATAGCAGAATATTTTAAGCAGTGGGAACTATAAATGAGACTGAGGTCTGGGTATGTCTGGTAGTTTCCAGGACCATTGTTGGTGATAGCGAAGTGAAGTGCAGGGAGAGCAGGAGGGGAGCACAGGGCATAGCCTGTGCATACTCTAATGAGGAGCTTGAATTTTATGCCACTATGTTCTTTGGCCAAATAACACTATTAAACCAAAATCCAAATTTATTGAAGAGAAGAACTGAGATGAGTAATTTTCTCAACCTCCATTGCTGGACTTGGGCTTGACTTACCCTCTCTGCTATAAAGAGTAATCTAAATGTAATACCTAACCACTTCAAGTCTGGGTATCAGGATCAATAAGAACTCAGAACCTCAATGGAGACTTCTTCAACCTGGCATTTGGAAAACTTGAGTGTGAATCAACTGTCCATCAGCTGCTTCAGGTCTCAGTTTCTTTCTTTTTTTAAAATATTTATTTAGTTGTAGATGAACACACAGTACCTTTATTTATTTGTATGTGGTGCTGAGGATTGAACCCAGTCCCTCACACATAGGAGGCAAGCACTTTACCACTGAGCTACAGCCTCAGCCTCTCTCAGTTTCTTATCTTAAAAAGTAGGACACTGGGCTTCTAAATGACTTTACAACTTTAAAATTAATTAAGTTCTGCCCATTTGTTTCAGGCTGAAAGAGCATCTAACAAAACATCTCTTAAAATTTTTTTTTTTAATTTTTTATTGTTGGCTGTTCAAAACATTACATAATTCTTGATATATCATATTTCACACTTTGATTCAAGTGGGTTATGAGCTCCCATTTTTACCCCAAATACAGATTGCAGAATCACATCAGTTACACATCCATTGATTTACATATTGCCATACTAGTGTCTGTTGTGTTCTGCTGCCTTTCCTATCCTCTACTATCCCCCCTCCTCTTCCCTCCCCTCGCCTCTTCTCTCTCTGCCCCCTCTACTGACATTCATTTGTCCCCCTTGTATTATTTTTCCCTTTCCCCTCACTTCCTCTTGTATCTACTTTTGTATAACTCTGAGGGTCTCCTTCCATTTCCATGCAATTTCTCTTCTCTCTCCCTTTCCCTCCCATCTCTCATCCCTATTTAATGTTAATCTTCTTCTCATGCTCTTCGACCCTACTCTGTTCTTAGTTACTCTCCTTATATCAAAGAAGACATTTGGCATTTGTTTTTTAGGGATTGGCTAGCTTCACTTAGCATAATCTGCTCTAATGCCATCCATTTCCCTGTAAATTCTATGATTTTGTCATTTTTTAATGCAGAGTAATACTCCATTGTGTATAAATGCCACATTTTTTTAATCCATTCAACATATCGGAATCTATGGGACACATTGAAAGCAGTTCTAAGAGGAAAATTCATTGCTTGGAGTTCATTCCTTAAAAAAAGAAAAAACCAACAAATAAATGATCTCATACTTCATCTCAAAATCCTAGAAAAAGAAGAGCAAAACAACAGCAAAAGAAGTAGAAGGCAAGAAATAATTAAAATCAGAGCTGAAATTAATGAAATCGAAACAAAAGAAACAATTGAAAAAATTGACAAAACTAAAAGTTGGTTCTTTGAAAAAATAAACAAAATCGACAGACCCTTAGCCATGCTAGCGAAGAGAAGAAGAGAGAGAACTCAAATTACTAGCATACGGGATGAAAAAGGCAATATCACAACAGACACTTCAGAAATACAGAAGATAATCAAAAATTATTTTGAATCCTTATACTCCAATAAATTAGAAGATAGTGAAGGCATCGATAAATTTCTTAAGTCATATGATCTGCCCAGATTGAGTCAGGAGGATATAGACAACCTAAACAGACCAATATCAATTGAGGAAATAGAAGAAACCATCAAAAGACTACCAACTAAGAAAAGCCCAGGACCGGATGGGTATACAGCAGAGTTTTACAAAACCTTTAAAGAGGAACTAATACCAATACTTTTCAAGCTACTTCAGGAAATAGAAAAAGAGGGAGAACTTCCAAATTCATTCTACGAGGCCAACATCACCCTGATACCTAAACCAGACAAAGACACTTCAAAGAAAGAAAACTACAGACCAATATCTCTAATGAACCTAGATGCAAAAATCCTCAATAAAATTCTGGCAAATCGGATACAAAAACATATCAAAAAAATTGTGCACCATGATCAAGTAGGATTCATCCCTGGGATGCAAGGCTGGTTCAATATACGGAAATCAATAAATGTTATTCACCACATCAATAGACTTAAAAATAAGAACCATATGATCATCTCGATAGATGCGGAAAAAGCATTCGACAAAGTACAGCATCCCTTTATGTTCAAAACTCTAGAAAAACTAGGGATAACAGGAACATACCTCAATATTGTAAAAGCAATCTATGCTAAGCCTCAGGCTAGCATCATTCTGAATGGAGAAAAATTGAAGGCATTCCCTCTAAAATCTGGAACAAGACAGGGATGCCCTCTCTCACCACTTCTGTTCAACATAGTTCTCGAAACACTGGCCAGAGCAATTAGACAGACGAAAGAAATTAAAGGCATCAAAATAGGAAAAGAAGAACTTAAATTATCACTATTTGCAGATGACATGATTCTATACCTAGCAGACCCAAAAGGGTCTACAAAGAAATTATTAGAGCTAATAAATGAATTCAGCAAAGTGGCAGGATATAAAATCAACACGCATAAGTCAAAGGCATTCCTGTATATCAGCGACAAATCCTCTTAAAATTTTTTTAAAAGAGAAATAATAATCTCATTAATTCACAACTTACTGTGATTCAGATTAATAACTGAATATCTTTAATGGCATTATTTTAGTTATGAGTCTTTTGTGTATATTAAGCAGTCCTAAATTATATAGAAATACATACACACAAATAAGTATTTCTGTTTTCAGTAATTTTAAATACTTCTTTTATCTTGTTCTTCCTTAAAATAAATTGTGGGCCCTTTTTCTAAATTCTGTCCCACACTGAAGCACACTAGTTAACACCAGCTACACATAGATCAGGCTTTGATAACAGCTGTGCTACTTATCAGTTATATATCAAGTGTGAACTATTAAGCCTCTCATGCCTCCTTGCATATAAAAGAATCAATAAATACTAATAAAATTATCAACTTTATTTATTTATCTACTTATTAATTTTTATTTTCAATTCTCTATTGATCATCTTCACCTGGATATTATGCTCTTAATTCAGATTCTATATGTTCAGTGTCTTCAGTTAACATTAAGTTCAACCATCTACAGATCCAAGCTATGAGTAGCTCAAGTCAGATGAAATTTATGTCCCTTTTATACAAATATATAAAAGTAAGTAGCCAATTTATGGTTTGTATGTTCTCCCTTGTCAATAGAAATACCCATCACATGGCTTCTACCCTCTAGTAATCTCAGAGTTTAAGATTATTGCTGGGTGTCCATGTCCTTAGATGATAGGCAAGAAGAATGAGGACAAGGTAAAAGGGCATATCTCCAGGTAAATCTCCTCTTATGCAGCCTTCCTTGAATCTAACAAAACACTTATCACTTATATCACATTACCCAAAACTTAGTCACAGAGCTACAACCATCTTCAAGGAAAGCTAGGAAATATCTCTAGGTGGATAAGTATAGGTCCAAATAAAATGTGAATTCTGACATTGAAAAAAAAGAGAATGAATATTGTATACACAGCTAACATTCTGTCACAGAAGAAAACTGAAGTCATTTTGTCTCACTTAAACATGTTCTTCCTCCAGTATTTTGTTTTTTAATAAAGCATCACCACCTCCCAATTAGGTAATCCATACTACAAATATCTGCATTATTTTTAATGCCTTTCTCTCCCCCTGATAATGCACCTCAAACCAGTTGCCAAATGTACCATTTACCATTGTTCTCCTAGAGCACAGGCTAGTCTCCCAAATGCTCTCTACACATTTAGTATCTCCCATCTTCTCTCTCTTTTAAAGACTCCTATCAATTTACTATGTGGAAGCAGAACTCTGAAGCTGGGGATGTAGCTCAGTGATAGAGTGCATGGTTGGCATGCATGAGACCTCAGTCCCCAGTGCTGAAATAAAAAGGGAGCTTACATGGAGGTAGAGCTCTGATTATATCACTTACCTTTGCTAAACTTTTAAAAATACCTGAAGTAAAGCTCCAAGTCCTTAGTCTGCGAATAAAGCTCCATGTGACCTAACTAATTACACTGTCCTGGAACCTGAGACATTCACTGATGCTGTATTTAATCTGTATAACTTTATCCATTCTGGTACTTCTGGTACCAGAATGTTTGGTAAAGCGTATGCTGGAATAAGGCTTTGGAAGTATACAGTTTACTTGGGAAGTGCTCTCAAGAAATTTAAGGAAATTAGAATGAGGGAAAAAAGTTCAATAATCAATGCTTTAGAGAGCAAGTTACCACTATGAGCCACAAGCCAATATTTCTTTAAGGACTCTCTGGAAAACATGTGGGTCATATCATCAAATCTTACTTCTGGAGGAGACTGGAAAGGCTGGACTGTTCACCCATAGATTTTTTTTTTCATCTCTCACTGACCAAGAATCATCCAGAATGGTATTAATTCCTCTATATTCCCCTATAGAAACAGCGATATTGCCAAGCAGTCTTTTCTGGTGCCAAAGAAAGAAGAAAGGTGCTAGTACCTAACTTGTGGGGCTATGTGCATGCAAGAACTGTCCACAGCTACAGTAGTAAGCAAGCATCCTAATGTCTTTTTTTGAGGCCAAAACACTACCTTCAAAGACCTGTTCAAGGCAAATTTTCCTAGAAACTATCTCTGACCTCTCAACTTTCAAATATCTGATCATTACCTGATCTCTCTCCATGAAATCACATTTTTTATTCTCATGGAGCTATTAAATACAGTATCAGACTAAAAGTTTGTCTCAAGAATAAACTTTGTATCTAGTTTCATAAGCTAAAAATTTTACCTCACAAGACCATGAATAAGAATAAAATAATGAAGCACCACTAATATTTAAAGGCCACAGAAATCATTCTGATTAATTACACAGGTCTGACATCATGTAAAAGAAATAAATGGATGCACATAGGAACACTGTCACTTTCTTACAATTTAAGAATCTCCACTTCAGAGATTCATTTTAAGTGAAATACCACAGTGAGTTTAAAATGTCAATAGGTGTTTGGCTTATATAGTTTGTGAAGGTTAGACTGGATTCTATTAATAAAAGACTAGCAAGAATATATAACTCAGTTTTTAAAACAATAAATACTACATGTTAAAGGTAACTCTTCGCTGTCCTAACTTTAGAGTGAATTTCAATAATCAACCAGTACAAAGTAAGAATTCCCTTCAGGGGTTTAGGTGCTAGAGAACCAAATGACCTCATCAAAAAACACACTATTTATGAGTCAACTAGAAGATGATGCACCCAATAGACTCAGGATGAATCAAGCTGTACAATGAAAATATACTTATTGGGAGTTCTTATTCAATCTACTTAACACAGGAACTAGACAGTTTGTGTGCCATTTAAATGACCATATTTATCTTCACTGTTAATAAATATATAATTCAATTAATTAAAATAAGTACCTGAAGAAGATTCTAAACATCTCTTACAGGCACTATCACTTTATTTCAAAGATGGTAACAGTGCTACAAATCAACTCTATTGGCAACATTTAATTGCAAAAGATATCTCTCTTTTTAAGTCATTTATTTTCCCTGTCTAAGCCAAATTCATCTGAATAAAAATACAGGAAGACTATAAAATCATTACCATCAAGATGAAATTCAGCACCAATATGCCTAATCTGAAAAGGTAACAACAGACCTTGTTTTCATTTCCTAAAACAACTGGAAAATTTTTACTTAGTATTTACCATTCTGAAATTTGAAAATTAAGGAGATTCTCTTAAATAGTGGACTTAGAATTCTTCTTAACTGTGAAAGAAAGTTAATAATAACGTGAATATGATTAATCAAGTAATATTTTTTAAGTTAATAGCACTACTGTCATATATAAAATTAGAATATCATGATTTTAATAGGCATGTATCTTGAAGACAATGTAGTCTGGTCTAAAAGGATCAGCTATTATAACACTATTAATCTATTTTGGCATTGCTTTCTATCAGTATTTCAACCCATTAAAATTGAATTCTGTCAGTTTACAAAAGTGCTACTTAATATTCTCTATTAAATTACATTTGAGATTATAGGCTAAACTGCCTCACATATCATTATTTTATTAACATTTTCAATAAATTGTCAGTCTAAGAGTCTGTTCATTATTATGATAGAAATTATGACAATCCTACAAATAAAAAAACAGGATTATTATCTCTTATCAAATATTATAGAACATTTACATAAACTATCAACCATTTCCATTGCAAAGAGAACATTATATAATCTACCAAAACCTGCTGTCTCAGTTATTTGGTATTTCTTTACTCTCAAACTGGAACTGAACAAGTAAGTCACTTTTCTTAAAAGCTATAAGGAGTCAGGGATTAACTTCTAACTTCACCACTTGATATGAAGGAAATCAAAGCAATACAAATAATCTTTCTAGGGGTCTTCTGGGCCTTCACAAAGTACAAAAAGGAGTAATCATTCACTACAGAGCAAGTTTTCCAAAACTTGTGTCCAAACTAGATGACAAGATGATTTGGCATGTTTCATGGATATGCGTGCTTACATATATACATACGTGCATTGTATAAATTCTATAAAGATAAAAAGAGTAATATTCCATTGTGTATATATGCTACAGTTTCTTTATCCAATCGTCTACTGAATGGTGAAAATGCAGTATATATACACAATGGAATATTACTCAGCAATAAAAGAGAATAAAATCATGGCATTTGCAGGTAAATGGATGGAGTTGGACAATATAATGCTAAGTGAAGTTAGCCAATCCCGCAAAAAACAAATACTGAATGTTTTCTTGATATAAGGAGGCTGATACATAGTGGGATTAGGAGGGGGAGCATGGAAGGAATAGACGAACTCTAGATAGGGCAGAGTGGTGGGAGGGAAAAGAAGGGGGCATGGGTAGGAAAGATGGTGGAATGCAATGAACATCATTACTAAGTACATGTATGAACACACAAATAGTGTGAATATACTTTGTATACAACCAAATAAGAAAAAAATGTGCTCTATATGTGTAATATGAGTTGTAATGCATTCTGCTGTCATATATAACAAATTAGAATAAAAAATAAAAATTAAAATATTTTTTTAAAAAGATAAGAAGAGGAGGGAAACGGAAAAAAAGTCAATGACATGATTCAGAAATTTCCCCAGAGTAGTAGAACAGGAGGCATAGAGTGAAAGTGCTCACAGAAAACCTATCACAATGGATAAAAATATACTTGTATCAAAACACATTATTGAGAAATTTTAGGACCTGGTGTACTATCAGTTTCAGGAGAAGGAAAAATAAAACAATTTCTTTAAAATACTACAAAAAATGTTTTCAACCTAAAATTCTCTTCTCACTGAAACTACCAACAAAATATAAAGGAATAAAAAAGCTTTTCAGAAAGAAGCAGACTCCAAAATTTGACTCCAAAATACCGTTTCTTGTACAGATACAGAGGAATAAGTAAGTGGCACAAAAATGAGCAAAAAAGAAAGAGGAAGGAAACTATCAAAGTGAAGGAAACATTTTTTAACTTGCTTTATCAGATAACAAAACCAAACAAAGACTCTACAAGACAAGAAAATTACAAGCTAATATACTTTATCAATACTGATGAAAAAATCCTAAAAAAAAAAAAAAAAAAAAAAAAAAAAAAAAAAAANCTATACCTAAAAAAAAAAAAAAAAATACTATGCTGTAATCCCAGCAGCTCGGGAGCTGGTGACAGGGGGATCCTGAGTTCAAAGCCAGCCTCAAAAATTTAGGGAGGCACTAAGCAACTCAGTGAGACTCTGCCTCTAAATAAAAATACAAAATAAGGTTGGGGATGTGGCTCAGTTACCGAGTGCCACCCCCCCCAAAAAAAAAAATACTGCCAAACCAAATTCAGCAGCACATTTAAAGAATTATACATCATGACCAAGTAGGATTTAGATAAACTTAGATTAACTTGACTTCAAAATATAAATGTTTTATGTATCAAAGCACACTTTCAAGAGACTAAAAAGATAAACCACAAAAGGGGGAGAAAACATTTGTAAATCATATACCCTATACAGGGTTGAAATCCAAAATATATAAAGAATTCCTGTAACTCAGCAACAAAACAAGCAAGTAAAATATATAATATATGTCGATTATGCTATAATATATGTGTACATTATGCTAAATGAAATAATCCAGAAACAAAAGGACACATATTGTATTGTTCCATGTACACAAGACACCTGAAAAAGAAAGCAATCTGCTAATCTAACTTGAAGCATCTCAACGCAAATTTAGAAGAGGAGACATAATATATCCATATCATATATATATATATATATATATATATATATATATATATATGATACCTATATATCTTAATGTAACACACATACACATATTAGACTTGAAAATTGAAGTCTTCCAGGTATTGAGTAGTAAGAAAATATTTTTGCTTAAACCCCACCCTAAATCTAAGAAGATACAATTTTCTTCTATTTTAAAGGTGAAATAGGTTGTACATGATAAGAATTCCTTCTGGAAGCAAGGTGGGCAACTAAGGAATAAAGTGAATAAGGAAAGGATAGAAGAGTTCAAATAAAGAGTCAATCAAAATGCAAGTGGGGCCTCATACGTCAAAGTATGTAACATTATATTGTGTTTTACTACATGCAAAATTCCAAAATGCCACCTTTTCTGAAAGAACTCCAGGTCTACTAAACAAAAACAGGTTGCTAGTGTTACAGTCAGAGCACTTTCAGAAAAAATTATTTACTGAATATGATAAGCTGCCTACAAATAAGAATATAGTCTGCCAACCTTTTGTGGAACTGTTATATTCCTAGCAAAAGTTTCCCTGGCGATGAACTGAATAACAATGTTGTATTTATTAACATAATTATTTGGGAATTAATTTTTCCCAAAGATTCCTTCAACTGTAAATTAAGGTAGTTGAACTAACTGATCCCCCAAAGACCTTTTCAACAAGAAGGTTCCAAATACACAAATAAGTAATTCCAACACATGCTGAAATTGGCCCATTCTCACCTCAAATCCTTACCAGATGGAATGAGGACAACAGACTGGATCCTTTAATTTAGGTTTATGTTAAGAACTTTTGTTTTCATCATTATTTTGTTTGTTTGGCAATTCTAGGGATTGAACCCAGGGGCACACTATCACTAAGCTACATCCCCAGTTTTTTGTTTTGTTTTGTTTTTGTTTTAGGCAAAGTCCTTGTTGCTGAGGCTGGCCTTGAACTTCCAAACCTTCTGCCTTAGCCTTTCCAAGTCACTGGGATTATAGGCATACACCACATACCCAGCCTAGTTTATTTTAAAATAATGCCTATGCTATGTATTAACACTACTCTTTTGCTTATTATGGGACTAATATTCATTTTGAAATAAGTATCTTACCTATTATCTCTTTATTCCAGATGTGATGGGAAAAGATCTACTAACCAAAGAGTACATCAGCCCCAAAGACAAAAATTCAGCAACTTAAATTATAATTTTAAGAAAAATATATGAGTATCTTAAGAGAGAATCATTTCTAGTTTGCTTAGAGTTAAGAGGCTGAGTCAAATTTTAGCTGACAGAAAAAAAAATTTACCTGTCAAAACTGCAAACTCCTGATTTATAAAAGAAGAAGTAAAGGAACACTAACTAGAGGGTGCTGATAGAATTTCTAAAATCCATCATATCTCACATGTATCATTTTTCTCAAGGACCGTTAAGTGCTACCATACAATATATTTTTTAACAGTCTAAGATCTTTTTTAGAAACTCTGAAGCCTGGGCTTGACTATAATGGACAAGGCTTCAAGGAGGACTGCAAACAGAACTAATATAGCACTCAATCTCAACTTAAATACAGGTCAGGTTCAGTCAAAAACTCCATCTTCTTTCTATACTGTAGAAACCTATACAAAGTTCAGACTATCAGGTTTTCCATAAAAATCTTATCTAACATCCTACACTAAAATGTCCAAATACTTTTTTTTTCTTATTGAAATGAACACATTTTCAGAGAGCTCTCTCGGGTAGCTATCTCCCCCATGTAGAGCCAAAGAAAAAGTAATGGATATAGAGAAATGAAACTTGCAAAAGAGGATCTGTAATCTCTAGTTTCTTTTAGATTTTGGAATAGGTGATCAGGAAAAGGAGTGACTTCTCTATCATTTTCTGTCTGGCTTATGGTCTATGGAAATAATAACAACAAATCTATTTCATTTCCTTTAAAAACATTTCATCTTCCTATTGCATCCAATCTTAGGACAATTTTCAATCTATCTTTCTGTTTTCTCAGATTCTTAGATATGCAGGCATTTTCTTTATTGACTCAATATAGAACATTTTCTTAAAAGCAATTTGCTACAGTGTAAAATGCAAACTTCCAATGTTGTAAACTAAAAAAGGAACTCAGAGGAGTAACAAGAAGATAAGATAAAAACAAGTCTAGAACATGGGGACAAAAAGAAGCCACAAGACCTATCTATCTATCCATCTGTCCATCTATGACAGTATGTGTGCATGTGTTCAAATAACAAAATTAACAAATAAACAAACATATAAATAAATCAAGTTTGGGTTGTGAGAAATTTCTGAAACCAAACTAACTAGTGACTGAGACTCCCTAGGGAATTCATGTAGCAGCTTGCCCTGGAAAAAGTCTATCTACCAGAGCCTAAGTCCAGGGAAATGAGCTTCCTCTTCCCCATGACCAACTGAATAACCAAAGGCAGGCTGACTGCAACTGAGTACTGTGGAAAAGCTACAGTTGTCTGGTACATAATGGAGACTCAATCAATATCTGTTGAAACAGGAAGGGAAAAAGGGGGGAATGGAAGGAAAGGCATCTACTTATTATTCAGGATACTTCGCACAAGACTGAAGCATAGTTTTTATATGACTCAATTTTCTGTTTATAAAAAAGTATTTTTTCAATTCCTTGAAAATAAAATTATGGTTTCATCCCTATTTTCACAAGATTCTTGAGGTACAAGCAAATAAATAACAAACATAGTAATAAGTTTATAATAATATATTGTATTTTTGTGAAAACACTATTGACTATATGCATATACATTTTAGCTTATAGTGACTTAAAATATTTTTAATAAGTCATCAATTTTTATTATGGGCAGAATATAGCAAAATGTGGGGACAGACTTAGTTTAAATCTACATTAACAGTATTTTAACATAAAAGCTAAAATATAAAGGACAACAGAAAAATTAAACATCCAACACCTTTAATAAGAGAAAAGAAAGCAAGTAAGCAACAGACAGGAACTATGTGTTCCAGCTTGACCTTGAGTATTTTATCATGTAATTGCGCTATCTTATTACTTTCCTAAGAATACCAAGAAAGGAAAGACGATGTGCCTTACACCTGTTGCTGAAACTTCACTTCGGACTTTCCTCCCCTGTGTCACCAGCTTATCAGTTAAATCACCACAATTATTTGCTCTTTGGACACTGCTCGAGTTTCCTGCATAGATAGTTGTTACACAGTTCACCAGACACTGTTTGCCTCTGAATGTAAATGTGCCCTGTATATCGGGGCTTCAGTTCAGCCAGCTCTCTTTTCTGAGTCCAGGAAATTTACAAACTAAGTAGTGTCAATAATTGGGTGAGTTCCAAGTGAAAATCAGGGGAGTGGCTAATTTACAAAGCAGCCTTTTTCTCTGAAAATCCAAACTGTTTTAACACTCCAGCATGGTACTGGTGCCCACACAACTGGCCAAAGTTGCCTTTTTAAGTAAGGTGTAAATATCCATGCAGAGTATAACAGGCAAATATTTAGGGGGAAGTTAGAGGTTACATTTAACTGCAAAATTAAAAAGATATTAGATTGGTAAAAATAAAAACTGACAGTAACAAGATGTCTAACATTTTAGAAAATCTAAGTTGTACCTCTCTATTTCAGTCTTTTGTCTCACAATCTGGAATAAATTTTTTGTTGTTGTTGCTCAATTAAATTTTTTTTAATTTGTTCTTTCTTGATATACATGATACTAGAGTATATTTTGATATATACACATACATAGAATAAGCATAACTTGTTCCAATTAGGAATATTTTTTTTACTCTGATTTGCAAGCTCTCCCTAATAATATTTTCTTTGTATTTTTGTTCTGGTAAAAATTTTAGAGGTATAAACAATTGTTGATTCATTCAACAAATATTTAATACATACTAAGTGCCTTGCATAGCACTTTTTTTAGATACTAAAAATGAAGTTCCTTCCTTCATGAAACTTACATCCCTAGTAGAGAGAGGGAGGCAAAAAACAACTGAAAAACACACATAGAGTATATCGTTCAACATATGGTATAATATATGATAGTAAGCAGACTGAAAAAATACAGCAGGTAAAGGAACAATGAGGAGGAAGTGGGTAGAATTGGATCAGGATTGTTTTATAGGATGGTTAGGTAAAGCCTCACTGATAAAGTGACATCTAAGCAGGGGTCTGAAGGAAGTACAAATCAGGTGACCATGTGGCAAAACAGGATAATTCCAAAAAAAGGAAGAGCAGTGCAAAGGCTCTGAGAATTCTATGCTTGCATGTTTAAGGAAAAGTATGGCTGGAACAGAGTAAAGAACAGTGGTGGGGCACTGTAGGATACTATAAGGGTTTTGGTGTTCACAGTAGTCTTTTGATAACAAAGATAGCCTCATATATTCTGATGCTCATATGTATTTTCTTTTTAGTGGTTCATGTTTATAATACTGAAGAAAACATATTTTCATGATATAGCCAATATGACCAGTAAAGTCATAAAATTATAACAATCACTTATTGAACAATTGTCCCTATCTAAGTGACTTAAATATATTAGTTTACTTAATCTTAATTGAGGTTTTGATCCCCCGATTTGTGAAAACAAGGCAAAACTTATAAAAATTTTTAATTTATACCTGAAACCCAAATGTGTTAGACAATGACTAAGTAAATCATTGATGACCAACAAAGCAGAAAGGTTTTATAGAGCATTGGCTTACACACATAAAAGACACACACAGTATTTTCATTATAAGTATGTCATTTCAGAGTTGAAGAAGACATAGACCTGCCAAACAAGTCACTATGAAAAGAATATTAAGGATAAAAGAAAGGAGAGAGATAAAGCCAGAGTGTGTGACCAAAGGAAGGGCACATTATTAGATTCATAAAAATGAGTGAAAGATTTAAAAAAAAAAGTAGGTAAAAGAATTACAACCTTCAAAATGAATGTTTTCTAAGATATATTCATTTTTACCTAGAAATTAAATGGTTCTAAATGTAATCTTAAATTACAAGAACTACATAGGATTTGCTGTTGTGGATTAAATAGATGCAGCTTTTATTCTATTGAGATTATTCAGCGGAGGCATGTTTGGCTCTTACCAAAAGTGATAGCCATAGCCTGTGACTATGTTTGTGGTAATGTCATATCCTACAGGGCCTAAGTGTGCTCCAGAGGAAGATGCCCCCTTAAGTCTCTGATAATTACAGTCTTCTGTCACTGTTTTGCTAAGAGGGGTTGCCTATGCAAGCATCTTTGAGTTTTCCTTCTTTGGACTTTCACTTCACTGGCTGGGACTCACCCATGGACACAGACTTAGAAATGCGATGACAGCAGAAACTGGTAGTTTTGTTTATCTTTAGAATTTAGTGCTTCTCAGACCTTGTGGCAAAAACTTAACAGACACTAGTTTATTTCATCTTCATAATGCTTCTATAGTGTAGGGATAGCATCCTCGTTTCACAAATGAGAAGATTGAAAAGTAAATTGCCCAAAGTTTACAGAGCTTGTAACTGTATTTATGTTCCTTTGAGAACTCTGCATTGGCTCTTGTCCCTGTGGTTCCACCTCCCACAGTTAGGAGCATAAATGTGAAATATGGATTCTGGAATTCAACCTTTTCAGCTGAGGTCTGCAACTCTCCCAGGAATTGAGGGTTCCTGTGATCTCAAACCCTTCAGAAGCATCTGTGACTCAAGGAAAAAGGAAATCAGCCTATGGGGGTGCAGGGATGAAAGATATAAAGAACTGCTTCTATTAAGGCTAATATAACATGTTCAAATGAAAGGTTTCCTAAACCTGACTTGGAAGCAGGGCAACATCAAGCCAGAAAGCTGTCTACCAGAAAGTCTGTAGGAAATTTGCATTCTTTGAGAGGCCAGTGTCCCAGATGAGACAAGGTCCTCACAATGATGTTTGATTAAGGACCAAATAGAACCTTCACTGGACTAAACAGAAGGAGGAGGCAGATAATTCCAACTTGGATTTGAACTGAGATGGAATATAGAATTCTCCACAGAAAGAAAACTGTTCTTTTGTTTAAGGGAAAAAAAATATCTTAAAGCAACTTTTGGATATGCTATGGTAGGATTCTGGGGGCACATCCAGATAATAGAAATGGAAAGAAAATGAAGTTTAATGGATGTATATAATAAAATAACAGAAATTTTCAACTTCCCTTGGTTAGACAGGAGTGCAGTCTGAATCTTTGGGGTTTGAAAGAAAAGAGAGCTGCCAATTTACACAAACTTCAGGAGATGCTATTTCCACCACAGTCTGTCAGTTATGCTCCCTGGTGTACATTCTGCTGCCTCAACAACCATGTAGGGAGGTTAAGGAGGGGATTGAAATCAGAAGAAAAATAAAAGATGAGAAAATAAAGTAGGTCCTAGGAGTCAACAGAAGTAGCTACCAGAAATGGGAAGCTTGGGAACAGAAATGGATACCAAACCTTGGTAGCTCTGATGCTAGATTCTTAGTGATTCTTTTAGCTAAGTCTTCTTTTAACTTTACACCCTCAGGAAGATGTAGCATACCCAATAGCTGTAGGAATAAAGGAGGAGAAATGTTTAAATTAGCATTTAACCAAATTCAACTGGAGAGAACTTCAGTATGTAGTGGAGAAGAAACCAAAAGGGACTTCATTTGGAAGCAGAAATTTAGAGTGAAAGTATGCAGGTGACTAAGCACTCCCTAATCTTGACTCCTGGTGTACAATGAGTTTCTTAGGGTTGGGGATTTGAGTCTCTCACTGTTTTTTTTTTCTTTTGCATTCTTAAGGGAAAATATTGGGAATCTTAGTTTATATCAAGCTTAAAAGATATAAGGTTTATAGAACAGGAACACAGTATCTTTCTCTCAAAGGATGGTCCTGGCAATTCTCCAAGGGAGGAATGCCAGCTATGTCCTCATCTGCAAACACTATAAAATCAATATAGGCAATGCTCTGATTACCTCAACCTGGGGACCTCATGCCTGGTGACACTTTCCTGGAACAGATCTGGTCACCTAATGTCAGCCAAAATTCTGAGCACTGGGGTTAGTTGTGCTGTCTCTTGTTGGGACTACCCATTCTAGAAGCTGATAGAGTCATCTGCTAAAAGTCTCTACCTTGAGAAGATCTTTAGATAAACATGAGAGTGCAAGTAGTTTATCTGGATGCTGATGCTGGGAAACGTGCAGTAAGCTGAGGATGTTACAAAGTAAATGGAAGAAAAAATGTTTATTATTAAGCAGGTTGTATTTATGGGTACCTGAAGCTCAATCCTGCTGAGGAACTTAAAAAAAAGGCAGTGTATAATACATACTTTATATTTATCTCAAATGAAAGAAAGGGACATAGGGTTTTTCTATTCAAAGTGTGGTTTGAGGTTTAGTATTATCTAGAAGCTTGTTGGAGATGCAAACTATGAATCTCATCCTTGCCCTATTAATTTTCAGACAATACCCCAAGATTCTCAGTTATGCTAAAGCTTAAGAAAAACCAAATTAGGATATTTATCCAGAAACTCTTGTTGGCGATTAATTGGATATTAACTCCCCAACACTCTGGCCTGCTCCATGTCTCCAAGCTCAGCTTGGAGACCAGGGAAAGTTCTCAGGCAAAGAGTAGGAGGTACATGCTTTTGAAAACCTTGGCATCTACCTACTACAGGAGTGGTGAACACCTTGGTGGTGTGGAAAGGGCTTCAGCTCTGCTATACTACCTTTAAGTCTCTTCTAAAATTATCGGCAGGTCTAATTCAGTTCAGTCGCTGAAGTTCCCATCCCACAAGTGCTGATTTAGGCATTGAGCATTCCCCTATCAGTGCCCTACTCAATCTAAGCAGTGGTTAAGCATTCCACTTTGAGTTCATGGCCATCTGAGCAAAAGCAGCTTAGGCATCCTCCTGAACTTACTCAAGTGCAGTGGGTACTTGGCCCAGACAGATGAGATATAGATTCTGCCTGTAAAAAAGCTGACTTTTGGAATCATCTTCTCTTCTAACTGATATGAAATAAAGGCACCATAGTAGAGATTATGATTTCTGGGTCTGCAGTCAGATAAACCTGGATTTGAGTCCCATTTTCAATAGTTACTTGAGCTGGATGACAATGAATAAATTACTTAATCTCAGACTCAGTTATATCATATGAGAAATGAGGAGCACCATAAAAATACCTATAACTTAGGGTTTCGTTTGACAATAAAATAAGAATCTGAATGTAAGATGATAAGCCTAGTTCTTGGCACCTTAATAAAGGTTTGTTAAACATTAAGAAGCACAGTTGCTGGGTCTCCATTAGAAGAGTCAAAGCCAAATGCATATTCAGGGCAAGTCAGACAGGATTTCACTACTGGGAGAGCCAAGAATTATGTTCTATAAACATTTATTGAAAGCCTATATTTGCCTGGCAGGGCAATGAGGTTTAGAGTAAACAAACAAAAGTAGAAAACAACAACAATTAAAAACAAAAACAAAAACAGACCTTAGAGAGCTGAAGCAAGCCCAGACAAAGACCGCATGTAGCAAATTAAGACCTGGTCAGAGGACAAAACAGTTCAAAATTCAAGTCAGGTACCAGCAGGTTTAAGCTCTAACATGCATGATATGGGAAGGAATTTCAGTAAGAGTGAAGGCTCTGTATACGGTGGTTTAGCCAACACAGAATGTAGGATAGGCAGAGATTCTCTGACTGATCTAACTAAGACAGTCCTAAGATGAGTCCATTACTAGAGCCAGAATATGAGGCAAAAAAATTCCTCCTGGATGAATAGTCTCTATTTGGAAGCAGATCTCACTTGATCTGAAATAGACACTACCTATAAAATAAGTTCACAGAGGGTCGGGGTTGTGGCTCAGCGGTAGAACACTCGCTTAGCACATGCGAGGTCCTGAGTTTGATTCTCAGCACCACATAAAAATAAATAAATAAAGGTATAGTGTCCAACTACACTTGAAAAATAAATGTTTAAAAAATTAAAAAGATAAATTTTAAAAATTAAGTTCATAAAGACCTTATTCAACTAATAGCTCTCTAATGTCATGGCTAATAGGTCGATATAGATAACTGAATGCCTAGTGAGGTCAACCTATTTGGCTTATCTTTGGATTCTCCCAGGTTCCACATCCCTTTAACAAAGGGATTAAGATCCTGGCAGTTGAATGTCAGCAATAATATGGCCTTAGCTAGATGACTATCTGAGTAAACAAAACGCTATCATTAAACATTTAAAGAAATGTAGAAAACTTTATTTTCCAGATGTCCCTCAAAGAGGAATTGGTGTAAGTAAGAAGGATATCTGACTCTGGGGAGCCTTCTTAATTAATCGGAAAGAATCCCCACACTGACACTGGTTGGTATAATGGACTCTGGTGGACTTTCATTCTGTCACCAAGTATACAAATCTGGATCAGAGGTAAACTGCTGGTTCATAAAGAGGTAACAAGGTCTGGAGAGTAGATCCATGATAAAGCATGTGCTTAGCATGTGTAAGCTCTGGGTTCAATCCCCATCACTCCCCAGATATTTTCTTAAAAGAGGGTAATAAGTAACCCTTTGTTCTACTTAGGCATCTTCCTCACAAATAAAGTGGGGAAAATATCCCTAAATAAATGCTGGACATTAACAACTACAAAAGATCAACTAAAACAGCATAACAAGGAACAAAAATGTACTGAGATCTCAATATGAGTTATGCACTCTCCCAAATGTATGCATAAATTACAAATGTGTAACTCTCATTTAACAGTACTACAAAGACTATCACTATCCTCACTTTATAGATGAAAACGTGAGGCATAAAGAAATTAACACTAAAATTCACACAAACAGTACCAGAGGTGGGATTTAAACTCACAGTCTGGTTTTAGATTCTATTCTTTCATTACTATTGCATACTGGTATGTTATTGAACTGTATACCCAGCCTGAAATGGGACATTCACATGTCTTAGCCCAGCCCTGAATTTAATTATAGTCATACATAGACATGAAGAAAGAGCAAACATTTTCTTACTGTAAAATAAAGATATCTCCAGCCTGCCTAAATTAAGAAGCTCATAAACCTTAATTATTGTGAATCATGTTTTGCCTAAATAAAGGCAAGCAAGTTTTAAATTTAATTTCCAGAATATAAAACTCAGCTAAGACATTCGCAGTTTCAGTAAATGTAGTCACCTAATGCCTTCCCGGTGAAATCTCCAAAACATTACCAATTTACTTCATTTTGAGAGCATCCTTAACAACGATTCCCACAGGAATTCAATTTTACTGAGAATGGCTTTTTAGTCTATTAAAATGACACATTGAAACCTAATCTTGAACAATATGACAAAGTTGTTGGCTGCTGGGAATCAATGTTAGCAGTCAGACCACACTGACAAGCGGTAATCAAAGACAGCTTATTTAAAAAAAAAAAAAAAAGGCTAAAGCTGCCTATGAGGCCAGAAAACATAATCACAATCAGCTATAGGGGTCTAGGGGTGACAAAAGTAAGAACAGCTATGAAGGTGATTGGAGTGAGAGTGGCAGATTATACTTTCCAAATAGATTAATGCAGATTCACAGATGAAACTCTAAAAACAACATTGAAGCCAAACAGACAAGGGCAAGGACAAGAAAGAATTTAAATGGAAATTTAATCCACAATCAATAGAAAAATAGCACTGAACTTTGCTACTATGCTTTTTCAATGCCACTAGTTACAGTATCGCTAGATCCTTATTAAAGGATTAGTAAAAAATATGGTAGCTAAAAAATGTTCACCAGCCATTAAGACTTTGTAAAACTATCTGCAAGGCTATATCACAGCTTCTTATGATAACACAATCTGTGTTAGCATTCAACAATTTTATATTAAAAGCCAATTCTGGAAAAGGCTCTTTGTTAAGTGTTAGGAGATACAAAATTGAAGAAGGCTGGAGGCCTTCCTGCAAGAAAACAAAAGGTAATTTAGTGATAAAGTCATCAGAGTCTCTGTCTCTCTGTTTCTGAGAGATCAATGATTACTGCATGACATAAAGAAGTATTTGCCAAGTGACTGCTGAGATGATGACAAAGGTGGGAGGTTTGAATTAGTTAACAAATATTTACAAGGTATCTACCACATGCAAGGTAAAGGGCTAGTAAGGAGAGGATATGAGAAAGTCAAAGAAATGTCTACCTCTCCTTGAGGAATGTAGCGTAGACTTAGTTGAAAAGATAAGGGCAAGATAGCTAACCACACACAATGGTAAGGGAGAAAAGTTGCAAGAGTTCCAAAGAAGAAAAATAAATACCTGTATCAAACAGTTTCGGTGTATAAACAGCTTACAATGATAGAGACACAATCTAGTATTGTTCTGGTTCTAAAAATCATTTACTATGCTTACATCATTCTTTCTACTGAGTTCCCCTATTCTGTACCCAATTCTCCATCCTGACTTACTAACAAGAACATAAAATCAGAGTCCTTCAAAGCCAGGACCTAAATTATTTACCTTTCCATAAGAAAAAGTGATATTTAAATAATTTAACAATTGATTATTTAAGAATCAAGTTATGAAATTTTATTGCTATCCTCAGTGCAAATAAAAGGTTAACTGAGATAAAGAATAAATATCTTTTATCCATTTTTGAGATATATCACATATAAGCAAATTTTTGTCAAAAATCCCCATGATTCTCTGAAAGAAAATACTCATTAAGATCTTTTCCTGTTTTAGCATAAATATTCTCATTTCTTTGAGTCAAAATCACCCAGTAACAATCCATAGTAATAATTGTAATGATTCAAGTTACTGTTGTTTTGATTGTGTCAGTCTCATTTTTTTTTTATTGGATAAAATCGTCCAGTAAAATTCCACACTAATCATTCAAATTATTTTGGATTTTTAACCTTTAGCTAATGACTTGGAATTATGGTGCTGAGAGCTACCTATTAATATTGGATTCCTCACAATTATTGCTATTTGTGGTAAATATATATAGCTTGTAATTAGGTTTCCACTTCAGTAAAACTATGCAACCTTATATGAGGTGTTACAAATAAAATATCTGAGACTGAACTTAACCACAGATTCAAACGTGAATTATTAGTAAGCAAAAAAGCCAGTTATATAGCTGTTCTGTAAGATCAACGAAGTCCTAGACTTTCTGCCTATTTAGGTGTCCTGGCAAGAATCTTGCATGAAATACTCAACTGAAGCAGATTCAGCTCCAATCCAGCCCCAGTATTCAGCCAGCCTTCCAATGAGTTTAAGTGACAGAATGCCCTGAACATGGCTGAACATGGCAAAGGACAGAGTTCCGCCAAAGCCAAGTACAATAGTGGGGACATCCTTGATTTTTAAATCCTCTTCATGTCAGAGTGGAGATGCCTATATGATATTTCTAATCAATTCATGTATTTTGATTCTATTTCACTAAGGAGAAAAAAACATTTCTAACATCTATTAATAAAACTATTCCATGATAATCAGACATAAAGGTATTCAAAGCTTGTAGTGACTGGGACCAGGCTTCTGATTAGTCTTCTTACCAACTAATCATTCCTGTAGTATTTTCAGGTTATTTCAAGAGCCAACTAACTCACCCTAGTGTTCCTTCAAATCCTATGTATTTTGAAATTATTTTTAGCTTATTATATGAATTAATGTTATAGATGTATTTTAAAGTCTCAGTATGGCCTAGAATTTGTGAATTTTGTTATTCTATATTTGAAATACATATTAGATGCATGTAAGTTTATAATGCTTTAACTCTAGTAATATGCTTGCTATAAAAGCTGTTTTTAATGGCATAATAATAGGTATACCACCTTTTTATTTTTTATTTTTGGTTGATATTTGAGTCGTATATATTTTCACTATTTTCTAACTTTAAATTTTCTATATATTTTAAATGCACCTCTACTTTGATAATCTTTGTTTTTTAATTAGTGAGTCAGCTCAAATACATTTATTCCAAATACTGATACATATTTGGATTTGTTTCTAGTATTGTATTTCAGGGTTATCTGATCTGATTTTTCTTTCTTCCTTTTTTAAAACTTTCTTTATATTAATTGAATTTTTCTCAGTTCATTTAATCTACACTCATTTTAAATTTTTGTTCCATATTACTTCAATGGTAATCTAAAAATATACAATAAATAATTAACCTAATAACATCTGAAGTTACATGATATGTTCAACTTCCTTTAAACAACTGAGGACATTAGAATGCTTTATCAATAATCATTTCTTTTCTGTTTTATATGTTACTGACCACTATTTTATTACCTTTGAACACAAAATTTAGGCATATTTTTAAAAAATATGGTCAATATTTAGATTTTCCCTAGTATTTTACAAGTATTTTCACTCCACGTTTCTATTTTGACTTTTGATTTTCAATATATAAATACTTTCCTCCTTTCTAATGTTCTTTAGATGTTCCTTTGATTTGTGTTGTTCTGAAAATCTTTTTAATTTCTCTTCATTCTCTTCATATTTCACTGTTTACAATTATCAAAATAATATTCACTTCAAAGACAATAATCACACTGTCCTCTCTTGTAGCTACTGTGAAACCAGCTGTCATTCTAATTGTTTGGGTGTGATGTACCTTCTTTCTCTAGCCATTTTAAAGATCTTTACCTTTGTTGATCTGGAGTTCCACGAAAGTGATTCTGGGTTTATGTTTCTTTTGATTTGTTTTTGTTTGTTTATGAGTCCTTCCCTAATCACATCTGGAAAATTCTTAGCTATTACTACATTTTCAAATACTATCTCTATCCCATTTTTTAATTATTTCATTCAGGAACTCTGATTAGATATCTAGTCTAAATTGTTCCTTAATGTACCCCAATCCTTCTTTCTTGTATTGCATCTCTTAATCCCTCTCTTCTACATTGTGGGAAATTACTTCAAATCTAAATTTTACTAATTCATTCATTAGATATGTTCATTCTATAGTTCTATAGTTCTAATTATACTTTAAATTCATAATAGTTCTGTTTATTTTTGCCTTGTCCAATTTAATTTATCTTTCTTATTTATTTTCATGTATTTTGACTCTATTTCACTAAGGAGAAAAAACCTCTAATTACTTTTGATCACATTGAACATACATATTTTTAATCTGTATCTGATTATTCCAATATCTGTAATCTCTATGTTCTTATGTGTTTTATTATTTTGATGATAAATACCTATGGGAATCTTGAGGCCTACTTGATAGTGCCTTCCTTTTAAAAGATTTGTATTTCCAGTCAATTGGGGGCAGTGCCTATCTATTATTACTTTAAATTAAATTCCCATTTTGTGGGATTTTAAGTGACCCAAGTATTTGGTTCCAGAGGATTAATACTCTATAAAACGATATTTTTCTGTTCTAGATGAGAGCTTACCATTTCTTTTTAAAAAAAATTTATTTTCTAGTTATAGGTGGACACAATATCTTTATTTTTTAATTTTTATGTGGTGCTGAGGATAGAACCCAGTGCCTCACGCAAGCCAGACAAGCGCTCTACCTCTGAGCCACAACCCCAGCCCCTTAATGTTTCTTTTATATGCAACAAAATACACCAATTATGGTTTGTATTTGTAGAATCATATGTTATCTCTGATACTGCAACTCTATTTCAACCTTCATAGTTAGTAATTTTAAATGTTTCAATCTATAATTGGATATTAGCTTCTTATAATTGCTTGACAGGTTCACATTTCTATTTTGGGGCTTTTAGAAAAGAATATCATGCCTTGATTTTTATTTAAAATAATGAGGGGAGGGGGGATAGTAGAGGATAGGAAAGGCAGCAGAACACAACAGACACTAGTATGGCAATATGTAAATCAATGGATGTGTAACTGATGTGATTCTGCAATCTGTATATGGGGTAAAAATGGGAGCTCATAACCCACTTGAATCAAAGTGTGAAATATGATATATCAAGAACTATGTAATGTTTTGAACAGCCAACAATAAAAAATTAAAAAAAAAATAAAGCCTAATCCCAAATTGAAAAAAAAAATAAATAATGCTTATCAAACAACTTTAGGGAACATGAAAAATCCTCTGCTTCTGTGACAGACATTAAGACACAATGTCAAATTAGTTATTCCTTGCAAATAAACTAGAAACTACTTGCTTTTTAAATCAAGTATTAAATATCATCCAATAAAATCCTAATATCAGGTTTTTAAAATTTTTATTAGTTGTTGATGGACCTTTATTTTATTTATTTATATGCAGTGCTGAAAATTGAAGCCAGTGCTTCACACATGCTAGGCAAACTCTCTATCACTAAGCCATAACCCCAGCTCCCTAAAATCAGTCTTTTGGGGGGTTCAATGAACCAATAACTCAATAAGCATCCTTTATGAACCCTTACAAGTGGTCATTTTAATGTCCAAAGGTATTCAAACAAATGCATAATTCTCTACTTTCTCATCTAGAAAAAATTTAAATACGAAATAATTTCCTAAGTATTCCAATATAAAATATAAATTTCCTTAAATTTGAAAACATTTAAAGAGGAAATAATACCTCCGTGAATAAAATGAGTTCTCTATTTTGAAGTGCATATGTAAGCTAATTTGCCTACTTTGGTCATTTAAATGCCTTCGAGTCTATACATGCAAATGTCTAGACATGCAAATGTCCACATTCTTATTGGAATTCTTCTGAAACATGAAAACAGAGCCCCAGCCTTCTGTGATTGACAGTGGAAATATTCTAAGAACACGATCAAACTAAATATAGGCAAGACTCTGAAATTGAATTTTCTCTAAGCCAGAAAAACATTTTTTGTTTTATTTCTCTGTTTATGGTTGAAAGTGGACTAAGTTTCTATTAGGCAACCAATCCTAACGGGACAAGAAGGAAAAGGGCATCATGTTTCAGTTTTGCTAGAGCATCACCTAAAGGTCCTTATTAAAGTCAGCTAGCACTAAGGAAATCCATGAGCTACCAAAACATTTCTCAGATTTAACATTTATAGCAAACACACACACACACACACACACACACACACACACACACACACACACTTACACTTGTCCTATAATATAGACCTTCTTTCAGAGTTTTTTTTTTTTGTTTTTGTTTTTTTGTTGTTGTTTTTTATGTTCTTTTTTTTTTTAATTTTTTATTGTGGGTTGTTCAAAACATTACAAATTTCTTGACATATCATATTCCACACTTTGATTCAAGTGGGTTATGAACTCCCACCTTCACCCCATACACAGATTGCAGAATCACATCAGTTACACATCCATTGATTTACATATTGCCATACTAGTGTCTGTTGTGCTCCGCTGCCTTTCCTATCCCTGTNNNCATCTAGATTTTTATAAGAGACCCCCTCCTCTCTCTCTACCCCCTCCACTGTATAACCCTGAGGGTCTCCTTCCATTACCATGCAATTTCCCTTCTCTCTCCCTTTCCCTCCTACCTCTTGTTGTTGTTGTTGTTTTAAGTTGTAGATGAACACAACACCTTTCTTTAAACTTATTTTTATGTGGTGCTGAGGATCGAACCCAGTGCCTCACACATGCCAGGCAAGTGCTCCCCCACTGATCCACAAATCCAGCCCCTTCTTTCAGTTTTGCCATCACTTTCATAAAATGCTCCATCAGCTGGATGCAGTGGCTCATTCCAGCAGCTTGGGAGGCTGAGAAAGGAGGATATGGAATTTGAGATTAGCCTCAACAATTTAGCAAGGTCCTAAGCAACCTAGTGAGAACCTGTCTCTAAATAAAATTTTTGTTTTATTTCTCTGTTTATGGTTGAAAGTGGACTTTTTAAAAAGTGCTGGCAATGTGGTTTAGTGGTTAAGCACCTCTGGGTTCAATCCCTGCTGGAAGCCATGCTAGAACATTTAGAGCAAGGTTTACAATGATCTGGATAGGCAACAATTAAACATGAGCCACGAATGAACAGAATAAACACAATTCTCTTGGGTACATTTCGTTCCAAAACACTTTTCTGTCACATTTTCAAAGCTACTGAAAATTGCTTAGGCTACAACCAGAACTTAACCATTTTGGAAACCCAAACTAACAAGAATTGCTGCCCTTGAGAGTTTATAATCTTTACTTCTAAATGACAAATTAAAGCCAGAAGAAAGTGAGCATGAAACACACGTACACACGCATGCACACACACACTTAAAGTCTAAGTATAACATCTATTTGATGTAAGGAAAACAGTTAATACATACTCTGTATTGCCATAATATTTCTATGTCTAAGCCTATGAAAATAATTGATAGGACTTGTAGCACACCAGAAAATGTCTGGTAAATTTGCAAGCTGTCTGTTCAGGGAAGGTAATAGCGGGTAGATGGCACTTTAATTTGAGGATCGAAAGCAAGAAGCAACAGCATTGACACACCCTCTCGCATACAGGATCAGTATCCCAGTGCAGCAGAAGAAGAAACAAATCTGGAACAAAACAGAATCATAAACTTGCTTACAACTTGGATGGAAATAAAGTATATGAGAACAGGCTCAAATTTGTACTGAGGAAAAAAAAATAGACAAACAGATTTCTGAACCAGAAAAACAACAGTGAGAAAGTATTCATAATGACACCCACTGATACTGACAGGTGGGGACTTACAAAAGAAAAGGAAATAACATGCTGAGTGTTTTACTTGGATTGAGTCAATCCAAACACAATGATTGAATGGATATTTGTCAAAAAGCAGGCTATACCTAAAAAGAAAAAAACGTGATGCTTGGATTTGAGAATTCTGGTTGATTTAATTGAAAACAGACAATTATAGTTTGATTCTATTTATTTAAAAATTATTAATGTAATACATGCAAATTGAAAATTTTCGGGCAATAAAGAATGGCATAAAGTAAAAAGTAAAAATCCCCCCATCTCAATACTACTACTCAAAAAGTACACATCCCCAAAATTGACCAGTGTTAGTTTCTTATATATTTTATTATATACATATATGTAATATATAATAATATGATTTTAATATAGTCATATAACATGATTTTATACATAGTCTTTAATTTGCTTTTTTATCTGGCAACATATTATGATAACTTTGCAAATCAATGAATATAGATACATAGTGTGATATTTCAAAGAATAATGCTACTAATGAATATTAAGGTGACTGATATAATTTCTATAATGATGAACAAAGCTGCAACGAATGAATATCCTGTAAGACATTAAAGAAGTCCTCTACGGGACATAATGTCCATATGAATGTCCTTTATAATATTGTTTACATGCAGGCTGCATTCTAGCAGTTTAATTTCCTATCTGCTATGGTTTGGAACTCAAATGTCCCACAAAGCGCACGTGTTAAAAGCACGGTCTGTGATGCAGCTAGATTCAGAGATGGAGCTTTAAGGCAATGATTGCATCATGAGGGCTCTGACCTCACCACTGAATGTATCCATTGATAGCTGGGTGAACTACTAGGAGGTGAGTCAGAGGGAGTAGGTCACCCTAGACTTGCCCAGTAAGAGTTTATCTTCACGCTGGCCCCTTCCTCCCTTCCTCCCTTACTCACATTCCTCATCCTCTTCTCTCTTGCTCTCCATTCTCTCATATACTCACTCTCTCTCTCTCTCTCTCTCTCTCTCTCTCTCTCTCTCTTTCCTCTGGCTTCCAGGCTGACATAAGCAGGTTTCCTCCACCACACCCTTCTGCCATGATGTTCTGCCTTGGAGCCACTCACTATGAACTCAAACCTTTAAAACCATGAGCCAAAATAAATATTTCCTCCTCTAAGTTGTTCTCATCAGGCACTCAGTCATTTTCATCACAGCATTGAAAGGTTGACTAACACACCCTCACAAATCATTCTCTTTGTGGTTCCTCTAAAACACTATGTTCCCAGGCCCAGGTCTCCATCACTCTACCCCCACCACATAAATAAACACACACACACACACACACACACACAAATTTAACTCCAACACATTCATATACTCTAATTAAAAATTTACTTCTAAAATATATTCTGTAATTGATCACATGTCTATTATTCCTTTTTAATAACATATAATAATGTATGCACATTTTGAAAAAGGTGGTCTGTACTCTTTTTATTTATTAATTTATTTTAAATTCTTCTTAGTTATACATGACAGTAGAGTCAAATTGGACATATTTATCCAAACAAGTTGTATCTTATTCTAACTAGGATCCCAGTCTTGTGGTTATACATGACATGGAGATTCACTGTGTTGTATTCATATATGAACATAAGAAAGTTATGTCAGATTCATTCCACTGCCTTTCCTATTCCCATCCCCCCCTTCTTTCCCTTCATTCTCCTTTGTCTAATCCAGTGAACTTCTATTCTTCCCAATCCATTATTGTGTGTTAGTGTCCAGATATCAGAGAGAACATTCGGGCTTTGGTTTTTTGAGATTGGCTTATTTCACTTAGTATGATAGTCTCCAGGTCCATCCATTTACCAGCAAATGCCAAACTTTCATTCTTCTTTATGGCTGAGTAATATTCCATTGTATATATGTACCACATTTTCTTTATCCATTCATCTGTTCAAGGGCACCTAAATTGGTTCCATAGCTTAGCTATTCTGAATTAAGCTGCTATAAACATTGATGTGGCTATATCACTGTAGTATGCTGATTTTAAGTCTTTTGGTTATATACCAAGAAGTGGTATAACTGGTTCAACTGGTGATTCCATTCCTAGTTTTTTGAGGATTTTCCACACTGCTTTCCAAAGTGCTTCCCCAATTTGCAGTTTCAGCAACAATATATAAGTGTACCCTCTTCCCCACATCTTCACCTACATCTATTGTTACCTGTATTCTTGACAGTTGCCATTCCGACTGGAGTGAGGTACAACCTCAGTGTATTTTTAACTTGCATTTCTCTAATTGCTAGAGATGTTTTTGAGGCTACTGTGAATGGGAAACTTTTCCTAATTTCTCTTTCAGCTGATTCATCGTTGGCATATAGGAATGCAATTGATTTATGGGCGTTAACTTTATATCCTCCTTTACTGAATTCATTGATGAGTTCTAGTAGTTTTCTGGTGGTGTTTTTATTATTCTAAATATATAATTATGTCGTAGGCAAACAGTGATGTTTTGAGCTCTTCTTTACCTTTCATATTCCTTTAATGTTGTTCTTTTGCCTAATAGGTCTGGATAGAATTTTAAGGACGATGTTGAATAAAAGTGTTGAAAGAGGGCATCCCGGTCTGGTTCCAGTTTTTAGAAAAAAATGCTTCTTTTAAGCATTGATGCATCAACCACAATTCTACTATTCTCACCTGGCTTTATTTTCTATTGACATGAAAATAAGTTTCCCGTATCCGTACTCTTTGGTAGAAATAGTACAATTAGGCTATTAGACTAGACTTATGCTCAGAAAACTGTTGAAGTTAGTTAAATCAATAAAATAATTAATTGATTTGAAGAAGAAAATTGGATTTTTATGGGATTCAGTATGAGTTTAAATTGACTGGCCAATTCAGCCAAATCATTTAGTGCCAAATCCATATGGATTCATCCTATAACTTCATAATGATGCTATTCTGTAGCAAATCCTATGATGATGACACATTAAAAGACACTGACTATTCACATTATAAGTATTAATAGATATTATTATTATATATCATTATTAATCATCATGTAGTCTAAATATAGGAAAAGAACTTTCACTTCTGGACAAAATAACAGGGACAAGATATATCCTCCAGTCTGGAGCATTTAAAAATATAGATGACACAATAATTATCAGACATAGGATATCAGGCAGTACAGAACAGTGATCCCTGAGAGGAAGAAAATGAATGAAAGGAGGCCAAGGATTGTACCCATCATACTGCCTGGGGAGATTTTCCATGTGGCAAAGTAAGGAGCGGGAATGGAGGAGAACCAAGCAATTTTTATGAGTTGAGTACACGGAAAATGGTATCCAAAAATGCCAAGACAGCATTAGTTCACTAGGAGAAAGCCATACAGAATAGCTACAAGATCTAGAGAATACCTCTTATATTTTCAGCTGAGCATATGCATATGATGAAACTACCTGAGGGAAATGATCTCTGGCACTCACATATTTCTAGGAAAAGTTAACATTCCAATTTGACAAAATTGCAAAACATTATAATTTGTGAGGCATCAAAGAACATATTTAAAGAGTATTAAAAGAAGTATTCGGAAGAATTAGCCATATAGTAAAGTCTCCGTGTTACTTAATAAGACTTACTTTTAAGAATCAAATATTTTCCTGTAACTCTAGTGCATTCAAAAACATAAGATATTAACTTTGATATTGAGGAAGATAAAAAATAATTCAGTAATCAATATGGTAAATTTCCCAATATCTGTCATCCAATCAATAATTGTAATGCATACAAAGACAAATGGGAAAATACACTGCTAAAAAAATGTATAGGAGACTATTCCTTTGGATGAGCTTCTGTACTAGACAAATAGACCAAACCAAAATGTAGACATTCATGTTAAAATTTCACATCCCTAAGGCAAAACAAAATTGTTTATTTGAACTTTCAAGAAATCAGGACAGAGAAAGATAATCCCAAACAAGTCAGTTTATGCTTGCAAGATAAGGAAATCCCTTCTGCTTTAATCTTTGCAAAGTAAGTAATATTGAAGCAACAAATTCACTTTTTGTTCTCTGTTCCTACTCTCTTCAACCATTTTTCTGCCTATAAAGCTAACTTCCTCCATTCAGCTCATTGGAACATTCATTATATTGTGTAGAATTAAGTGTTGCCCAATTTTAGAATCACAAATAAAAGTCAATTAACATCTTTAAATTTGTTGTAATTTGATCTCTTGATACAACCTATAAAGAGAAAAATTCATCAGTAAGAAAGACTTAGGACAGAGATGTGAAAATTAGTAAATAAAGGGCATACAAGAATCTTTATAAACATATTCTCTATGTTAAAGAAAACAGAAGCAAAACTGAGCATGTTAAGTAACACTTGTGAGATTTTTAAAAATTCAACTTTTAGGGCTGAGGTTGTGGCTCAGTGGTAGAGTGCTCGCCTAGCATGTGCAAAGCCCTTGGTTTAATCCTCAGCACCACATAAAAACAAATAAATAAAATAAAGGTATTGCATCCAACTATAACTAAAAAAATAACTTTTAAAAAATTCAACTTCTAGAAATCATATATGAAATAAAAATATATAATATATGGGATTGATAGGTTTACGAACAAAACTTCAGTGAGCTCTGGGACGATTTTAAGCAACCAAATATACATACATTAGAGTTATCAAAGGGGAGAAGGGGCAGAAAAAATACTTGAAAAAATAATGGAGAGAAGTTTACAAATTTTATGAAAACTACAGAACCAAGAAATTCAACAAACCACAAGCACAGGGAATATGAAGCATACCAAAGCAAATTGCAATTAAATTACCTAAAAACAAAAAGAAGAGAACTTTAAAAGTAGTTAGAACAATTACACCTTATGTTAAGTAACACAGGCAGATTGATAGCATGTTTCTCAATGGGAAATGCAAAACAAAGACAGTGGAATAATCCAAGGTATGGAAATAAAAAGCAACACCTGTCAACCTAAACTTTTATTCTCAGTAAAATATCTCTCAAAAACCAAGGTGAAATGAAGACTTCTTCATTTATAAATACTTTTCAGATATACTGAAAGAATTTCAATTCTAGTAGAATTGCACTATAAGAAATATGAACAAAGTCCTTTAGACAAAAAGTGCTACTAGATGGAAATATGGATGAAACCAAAGTAATGAAAAGTATTGGTAATGATAAATATGTGGGTAAATATACTAGAGTTTTTTTCCTATTTTTGAAATGTTTTAAAAAGATAATAAATGAAAAAAAGAAGTGTGTCACATTAGATTGGGTAGAGAGAAGTGATGGGAGGGGAAGGGGGGAAGGGGGGGATAGGAAGGACAGCGGAATAAAATAGACATTATTATTGCTGTATGTATTTAGATGACTGTATGACCAATGTGATTCTGCAACCTATACAATCAGAAAAATGAGAAATTATACCCCATTTGATTCAAATGCATGAATTGTCAAAATCATTGTACTGTCATGAGTAGCTAAAAAAAAAAAAGCTAATAAATGTTTGAAGGAAAATTTATAGTAATGTGTTGTGGGATTTATAGAACACACACATACATACACACACACATAAGGGTAAATAGAAGAACAAAAATAACCCAAGGGAAACATGAAAATGTACTGTTTTATTCTTATAATTTACATGAATTATTACAAAATTAATTAAGGAGTACACTGAGATAAGTCAAATGTGTACACCATAAACCTTAAAGCCAAAAAGATACAACAAATAATCCAGAAATATAAAACACACAAGATGATACATTTAAATCTAGCCATACCACTATATTAAATGTCAAGGGTCTAAATGCACACACACAAAAAACCAATAGTTATCAGATAGAATTTTAAAAATCAACACCAAATTAAATGCTGACTACAGAAAATCTCCTTTAAATAAAAAGACACAAAAGACTTCAAAGTAAAAGAATGGCAGAACATATACCATATTAATACTAATACAAGAAAACTGAAATGGCCATATTATTATCAAAGTAGATTTTAGAGAAAATTATTTTACTGTTTTAGTCAGCTTTGCATTGCTGTGACCAAAGGTCCTAACAAGAACAACATAGAGGAGAAAAGTTAATTTGGGATCATGGTTTCAGAATTTTCAGTCCATGGTCAGCTGACTCCATACCTCTGGGACCCAGATGAGGCAGAAATGGTGGAAGGTCCTGGCATAGGAAAGCCACTCAGAACATAGCAACCAGGAAACAAAGAGAGAGCTCTGCTAACCAGGAACAAAACATAAACCCAAAAGTCACACCCCCAATAATCTACTTCCCCCAGCTACAAACTACCTGCCAACAGTTACCACTCAGTTAATCCACATCAGTGGATTAATCCACTGATTAGGTTATAGCTCTTAGAACCTAGTCATATTACCCCTGAACATTCTTCCTTTGTCTCACACATGAGCTTTAGGGGGACACCTCATATCTAAACCATAATAATTACCAAGAATAAAGAGGTTTTATGCATATTATAGGATAGATTCACTGAAAAAAGACATAATTTTCCTAGACATTTATACACCTTCCAACAAAGACTCAAAAACTATAGAACTGTGAAAATAAATGCACAAATCTACAAACACAGAGATTTCAATTGCACTATGTCAACGATTAATAGAATAAAGATAAAGTCATCAACCAACTGACTAACAAATTTCACATAGTTAACATTTATAAGACAAACCACCAACCAATAAATAGAACACACAATATTTTTTTCATGTGCACACAGGATATTTACAATGAATCACAATATCTTAAGACCACAAAATAATCCTCAATAGACTTAAAGGATTCAAGTCATGCTAACTATGTTCTTCTATTAAAATGGAGTTAAATTAGAAATCCGTGACAGAAAGACATCTGGAAAATTATCAAATATTTGGAAACTAAATTACACACATGTAAATAATACTTGGTCAAAGAAGAAACTGAAATTAGAGACTATATACAACTGACTAAAATTAAAACACAACATCTGAAATGTGTGGATTTCAGCTAATGTAGTACATAGAGAAACATTTGTAACTCTCAATATCTATATTAAAGAAGAAGAAAGGTCTCAAATAATGTCCTTGGATTTCATCTTAAGAAATCAGAAAATTAAGGATGGTGAGGAACACAATCAAGAGAAAAAAAGTCAGAGTTGTAATTAATTATATCAAAAGAGAAAACCAATGACAAATGAAATCAGAAATCAAATTCCATATATGTATAAATTTGTCAGGATGAACCCAAATACTATGTGTAACTATAAAGCAATAATAAAAAAAATCTAGTTCTTTGAGATCAATATGATTAAGAATCTAGCAAGTCAATCAGAATAAAAGAAAAAAAGTCTCAAATAATCAAAATTAGGATTAAGAGAAGTTGCATTATTTCATATATATACATATATATAATCTGAAATAATGTAAATTACCTTATACATACATACACACACACGTGTGTATATATATATGACAATAAGGAAATATGAAAGCCTTCATGCCATTAAATTTGAAAATTAGATAAAATGAATGAATTAATTGAAAGAAAAATAATCTAATACACCTTGCTAAAAAGATAGACGCCTGAATAGTCCTATATATTTTAGAGATTAAATTTGCAACTAAAAACTTTGTAGCACAAAAATTAAAAAGCAATAATCATTCCAGGACCAGATGGCTTCACTGATGAATTGTACTAAACATTTAAAGAGAAAATAATACAAATTCTATACAATTCTTTGCATAAAACTTCCAACATGATGAGATCAACATTGCCCTACTATCAAAATCAGCAAAAGATATTATCAAAAAAGAAAACTTCAGGGCAACATCCCTAAACCTTATAGATTTTTAAAGTTTTAAAATTTTAGTGAATCAGATCCAACAATAAAAGATAATACATTATGACCACATGGACTTTATTCTAGGAATACAATAATAGGTGAACAAGTAAAAGTTAACCATATGACTTATCAACAAATTAAATAAGACAAAAAAATATACATTTATAAGTATATATATTTACATATGAAAGAACATACAGCTAACATTATAATTAATAAAAAGGGCTTAAATCTTTGTTCTTAAGATCAGAAACAAAGCAAGGATGTCTCCTTACACCACTTCTATTCAACATTGTCCTGGAAATTCTAGCTGTACCAATAAGGAAATATAAGACAAGGGGTGGAAAATGGACAAGACAAAAAAGGAAGGAAAAGGAAAAGAAAAGACATCCATATTAAAAAGGAAGTAAGAGAAAAGATAACAATTCATTTTGTAGAAAATCCATCACAATTTACAAAACAGTTTCTAGAACTAATAAGTTTATCAGGACTGCAGAATATAGGGATATTTAAAATTGTTATAAAATAAAATAAGATAGAAATTAAAATTTCCTATTTACTAGCAAGCAACAAACAGTTGAAACTGAATAAAAATCATTTCATTTACTATAATATTAAAAATATATAATATTTAGGGATAAATAGGACAAAAATATATGAAACTTATACATTAAGAACTATAAAGCAATGCTGAGAGAAACTAAGAAAGACCCAAATTTCTGGAGAGATACACCATCTTCATGGGTTGGAAAACCTGATATTGTAAAAATGTCAATTCCTCTCAAAATGATCTACAAATCCTACACAATCTTAATTGACAAGCTGATTCCATATATGCTAAAACTTTTGTTTTAGCATAACACCTCTATGTTAGCTTGGGCTGCTATAACAAAATACAATAGGTGGAGTATCTTAAACTGTAGACATTTATTTCTCACAGTTCTAGAGGCTGGGAAGTCCAAGATCAAGATGCTGGCAGATTCAACTTTTGGTGAGGGCCCTCTTTCTGGCTTGAAGGTGGCCACCTTCTCTCTGTACCTCACATAATGAAAACAGAAAGCTCCAGTGTCTCTTCCTCTATATAAGGAAGCTCATCCCTTCATGGGGTTCCATCCCCATGACCTCATCTAACCATAATTACCTCCCAAAGGCTAATTCCTAAATGCATCACTAAACCCAATTTTGGGAGGACACAATTTTTTAATCCATAACAATTCCTTTCATATCTGGTGGAGCAATAATAAGGCTAAGATATTAATACAAAACTGTATAAAATTAGGAACATGCCGGGATTGCAAAAGGAAGTTGAGAAGGAAGAATTACTTCTGTGTTTATGGGAGAAAGAAAGTAGGAAAGGGAGGAAGAAGGAGAAAATGAATGCTTTGCACAAAATTTTTATCTGCATCTTCAGGACCAAGTATGAATCATGGCTTGCAGCCATGAGGGGAAAAGGATTCCAAAGAGGAAATATGATGAGAAAATATGAAAAAGAGAAAAGGGGAGAAATATACTGAAGGATACAGACTATATTCAATTTTCTGGCACCTGGCTTGATTGAAAGGGAGAAAGTATAAAGAAGTCTATAAAAGGAAATGGAGTTAGATCATATGGAACTTGCATGTTGTTGACTTCCAATATTCATCTCTGACATGGTTTCAACATGCATTTTAATAAGCACATTTAGAAATTTCCTAATCTCCAGAACTAAACCTGTTTCACATGCATTCTATTTCACATTATATCTTGGTTTTGATCAACTCTCATGTCACAAGATTTCAAACAGGACACTCCTTCAAGCTGTAATGATGATCTCTGCCTTCTTTCAATTTGTTCTAAAAATCTTGCTCTTTGGAGGATAAACACATATTGGGATCTCAGTCTGGTTTTAACCTACACTGAATTCCAATTCAACATATCAGTAAAGCCTACTTCAGTATCCTAGAATTACTTGGCTACCTTAGACTTAGTCTGGATCATGTAGACCTGAAGTTAGCTAACAAAGCATTTCTAACACAGAGCTATGCTGCATGGATCTAGAGGAAGACATGAATCCAAACATATGTCAGAGGTAGGCATGGGTCAGAGCAAGAGACATGCATCCAAATTCCCATCAAAATAGGAAACATGAAGAGAGAGAGCCTATAGAATGGGAGAAAACTTTATCACATTCACTGCAGATAGAGCATTAAACTCCAGGATATATAAAAAACTCAAAAAACAACCTAAAAAACTTATAACCTAATCAATAAATGGGCTAAAGACCTAAACAGACACTTCACAGAAGAAGAAATACAACTTAACGACAAATATATGGAAAAAAGTGTTCAATGTCTCTAGCAATGAGAGAGATACAAATTAAAACCACTCTAAGATTTCATCTCACTCTAGTCAGAATAACAATCATCAAGAATACAAGCAACAATAAATGTTGGTGAGGATGTGGGGGAAAAAGGTAGACTCATACACTGTTAGTAGTATTGCAAATTGGTGTAACCATTATGGAAAACAGTATGAAGATTCCTCAGAAAATTTTGGATGGAACCACCACTTGACCCAGCTATCCCCATCCCTGGTTTATACCCAAAGGACTTAAAATCAGCATACTACAGTGACGCAGCCACATCAATGTTTATAGCAGTGCAACTCACAATAGCTAAACTATGGAACCAACCTAGAAGTCCTTCAACAAATGAATGGATAAAGGAAATGTGGTATATATACAAAATGGAATATTACTCAGTCTTAAAGAAAAACAAAATGATGGCATTTGCTGGTAAATGGATGTAGCTGGGGACTCATACTAAGTGAAATAAACCAATCCCAAAAGACCAAATGTTTTCTCTGATATGCGGATGCTAATTCACAATGTGGGGGTGGCACTAGGGAAGAATAGAATTACGTTGGATTAAGCAGGGGAAATGAAGAGAGGGGAGGGGGAATGGGGATAGGAAGGATAGTAGAAGGAAGATGACACTATTACCCTATGTACATACGTGACTACACAACCAGTGTGATTCTTTCTTTTATTCTAGTTTGTTATATATGATGGCAGAATACAATTCACTTCATATTACACATATAGAGAACAGTTTTTTAAGTCACTGATTGTACACAAAGTATTTTCACACCATTTGTGTCTTCAAACATGTACTTAGGGTAATGATGTCTAACTCATTCCACAATCATTCCTACCCCCTTGCCACCTACCTCCCTTTCCTTTCTCCCCTTTGCCCTATCTAAAGTTCCTCCATTCCTTCCATGATTTCCCCACCATCACCATTATGAGTCAGCATCCTCATATCAAAGAAAACATTCGGCCTGGCCTTTGGTTTTTGGGGATTGGCTTGCTTCACTTAGCATTATATTCTCCAATTTCATCCATTTACTTGCAAATACCATGATTTTATTCTCTTTTAATGCTGAGTAATGTTCCATTCTGTATATATGCCAAAGTTTCCCTGTCCATTCATCTACTGAAGGATATCTATGTTGGCCATAATTTAGCTATTGTGAATTATGCTGCTATAAAGATTGATATAGCTGTGTCCCTGTATATAGTATACTCCATTTATGTATGATGTGTCAAAGTACATTCTACTGTCATGTATAACTAATTAGAACAAATTTTAAAAATAGGAAACCCGTTTTTAAGGTGAAAGACTATCAAGAGCTTGAGAGAGAAGCTAATGGGATTGGAGAGTGAAGATGAATGGATATCAGGAGTATACAGCCCAAATAGGCAAATGGGAAATACGGGTAATACAGACAGAAGTTTGATACTCACAATCAAATTTCTGCATTATGTATAGTCTGGTGTAGATAGACTGATTTTGTATTCAGAGGGAAACCAAAGCTTCACCTCAAATACTTTACATAAATACAGAGCTTCAGTAGGTATTCATACATATTATATAATCTTATTTTACGTCTATAATGCTGTGAAGCTAATTAGGCTAGAAATTGAAGTTTAGAAATACAAAGTGTGATTTCCCCAAAGTCACTCATTTAGTAAATGGTGGTAGTGGCAGTAGTGATAGAGTCAGAGATCTATAATTTCAGATTCCTGCTTCTCTTAATAGTTTTTAATCAGTACACCAAGAAGTAAAATCATATAAAATCTACTTTGAGAATTCCATTTCTAACATTCTGAACTATGATCAAGATCTTGAAGTAAAATGCATTAACATCTAAAAATGAATGGATTTAAAAATCCTACAATCATCATCTGTGTTAGTATTAAAAAGTCACTAACATGTTATGGATTTTTACATTAATAGAACATTTCCCATACCTACCTTCAAAAAAAAATAGGAAATTTCCCAAATAAAATCCTATCACATACTGAATATTTATAACTGCCTATTTTTATTGGCTATTTTGCTAAGCCCAGTAATACAAAATAACATTATCATAGTTTCTGGGTATACCAGAAAAAAAATAAATAAAGACAGTAAAATGAGTCCTTCGGGGTTCAACAGATAGATGTACTTTAAGACCACAACATTTGAACTCAAGTATCTCAAAGAATCTATGAGATCCACTGAGTAAAATGAGTTTTTCTGTGTCAGAATAAAAGCCACATAAGATTGACTGATACACTTGATATGGAATCTTCCCAAATGGTTGGCAAAGCATCATGCTGATGTATAATATTACAGGTGTCTTTCAAGGTAAGACATAGTTAGATGAAATATAATTATTTTGAGAAGTACCAACCTAAGTAAATCACAGGGGGGAATAAAAATTTGAAACAAAGAAAGGCTTTTAAGTTCATTTTTGTCTAATTTCTTCAATATCACAGAGAGAAAAATGCAGCCTAACAATTAAGTAACCAGTTAGGGAAACCAAAAACATGAACCATGTGTAGAATTTTAAATTTTCTAGTAGACTCTTTTTAAAAATTTAAAAGAAGTAGGTGAAATCAATTCAATATTTTATTTAAACCTATATATCCAAAATATTTTCAACATATAACCAATATTATTTTAATGAGATGCTTTACATTCTTTTTCTTATTGTCTCCAAAATTTGGTATGCCATTTTCACTTAGTACATTTGAATTAGGCATATTTCAAAAGTCAATAGCCACATGTGTCTACCTACTACCATGATGGATAGAGCAAGTCTAGGATCCCACCATCAAGGGTAAAAATTCAGCATGCATCTTTCCTAATAACTCAATATGCCTCCTTAGTAATATGGATGTAGATAAACTCAATCATTTCCCAAGTTGAGGTCATTCTAAATGGCTTTAAATGAGCATAATTAATACATGTGCTATACTCACAGGGTTTTCTGTATTATATGATGGATAATTGTTTAAAAAAATCTAAGAACATCTTCTAATGGAAACATTCCTTTTAAGGAATAATGAAGGGAATCTATTATCTATATATGCACAGTAATAGATAATAGAAAAGTCATCAAGGTTTTATTTCAATTTATAACATTAAGGTGACAAAAATCAGTTTTATTATTAATTATTACAAAGAAATTCATTACCTTATCATTTCTTTCCAATACAGATATGAAATTTTACTGAGCCCTAAGCTTTTACAGGCTGATTCATTTTTCAATTACATAATTATCTAGCCATCCTTTTGTCTGACATTATTTCTAACAAAAAGTATATGCTATTTTTTTTAACCTGAGCCATTATTAACGACAAGTACAAAATAGGTACTCTCATGAGATGTGTTTGCATATGATAAGGATATTGTATACCATCTCATTGTTTTTAATTCTATTGTTTTATCTCTATAAAATCCAGAGCAGTTTCCAAATTTAAATTTTACTCATAAGCCCTAGAAGAGCTTTAACCCTTGATAGAGCAGAGACCTAATTGTAAAATTTGGAATATTTTATTATTTTGCATTTATCAAAATGCACAAGCTTTCCTTATATCAGTTTTACCAAAATTGTGAATTACAGCACGTGAAGAAGAAAATATTTAAAAAGGCATCATACATTTAAATTGTGCTAATGTTCTCAAATCATAGACACACTGTTGTCAAGATGGCAATATCACCCTTACCATCCCTCTCACCACCATCATCACTACCACCCAAATTCATAGAATGACAAGACTAAAGCTCACAGAAATAACCTTGTGTTGTTTTTCTCAAGAAATGAGTTGAAAAGTAGTTCCAAAAAGAGAATTTTTGTGGCTAATACTTAAGTCATTATTATACCATTATGACAAAATGAAGATTCATCTTGGTCTGAAGGTAGAACCATAAAACATTTCTGATGACTAAAAATGTGGTAAATGGAAAAATTATTTTAAAATAATAGATATATAAAATTCCTTAAATATTTTTCTATTTTAATTTATATATTTTGTAATCAAGTATTAATTATCATATATTACAAGGTGAGGAGAGATGGGGTGATGGCTCAGTGGGAGAGCGCTTGCCTAGCATGTGTGAGGTACTGGGTTCGATTCTCAGCACCACATATAAAAATAAATAAAATAAAGGTCCATTGACAACTAAAAAAAAAAGAATATTTTAAAAATATATATCTTACAGAGCGAAGTCCAACTTCTACATACTAAACAATATTTCAGTTGTTTATGTTATAATCTCTCCCTAAAGAAGTCAGTTTAATGATCTACCTTAATGAGTTATCTTTTGAAATCATGTGAAATTTCAGATAATAGTCTAATAGTATATGTTTACAAATTTAAGCTATGATACTCTAAAGAGGAGGGCAAGAAAGAAAGAAGAAAGGAAGGAAGGGAGTGGAAGTGGCAGGAGAAAAGAGAAGGGAACAGAAGGAGGGAGGAGGAAGGGATCAGGGAAGAAGAAACCTAAAACTAAAAAAATACATTTAAATACATTAAATATGTATGTATTTACATACATTACAATTTGTTTTTGTGTAAAGTTGATGAAATATAAAAGTGTTTTCTATGGAAACAGAATGATGAGGGAAATTAAAAGAAAAGTATCATGGAGGTTTATTCTTCTGAGGAAAAAAAAGAAAAATTTCTAAAGCAAAAAAACTTCACAGTACATCATTTGAAATAGGGTTTTGGTCTGAAAACTACAGATTTCAGTCAGATTTTAATATAGATATTTTGACCTGCTTCTTCACAACTGACTTTCCAACCAAAAGTTTTCATGACTTTAGTGCCAAAGATAGTTACTTAAAAAGCTCTGCATTCATCATGCTTTGGTTTATATAAAGAAGTAGTTTCCTCACCAAATTTTACTTATTTCACATCACTGTAATTTTGCAAAACAATAGTCTTTATAAATATGAAAAAAAAACTTTTCTTTTTTGTCTTCCTTATCATCAAACAGTTACTAAATGCCTCTCAGTGACTTTCTAACATCATCACTTTACTGATATGAGTATTAATCTTTGCTTAGCTTAATTGTTACATGGTGTGTTATATAAGAAGGTATAAAAGTAAATTTAGGATTGGTTTAAATACCTCATTTTTCATAACTGCATGTTATTTGTTGCTTAGAAAAGTATTTCCTAAACCTTAATTCACTTATTTCATTGTGGAATATAGTTAATTTAGGAAAATAAATGTGACATAGTCTGGAAATTGCATAATATCTCTGTGTCCCTGAATACATTTTCTCTACTTCCTTCTGGAAATTTACCCTACCAAGTACAGTTCTAAAAATATGAAACTATTGTCCCATAAGTTAGAAAAATCCAAATGCCATTTAATTTATATAAATCTAGAGGAAAGGCTAAGTCAGTTCCATGAAATGAAAAAACAAAATGATAATAAATACCATTTTACTTTCTGTGCATTTTTTCTATTTTAATTCACCATAACAAATGACTTCAATTAAAATGCAAAATGTCTTAAAACTACCTACATAAAATTTGCCTACCTACATAAATTTTTTTATCAAAAAATATTTAAGAGAAATTAAAAACTGGACCAAAGAAAAAAATGTAGAATAGAATGATGTCACAGATGATAGAAAATTAGGAAGCTTCAAGAATTGATCCCTCCAGGAAAACCACTAATGAGGTGACAAGAAATGCCAGGAACAAAAAAAAAAAAAAAATATTTCAGAATTTTGAAGTCTAGTGAAAACGTTTGCAGCAGCATCAGGGAAAGTGCTACATGAAAAGAAAGCTTGGTAAATGTCAGTGTATTTTAACGTTTTACATAGCAACTACCATCCTCCATTCCCTTTCCCCCAGCTCCATGGCCAGCAGCTGTATTCTTGGTGTGGCTTGCTGGCATAATAATGGGCAATGGGAAACTGTCCTCCAAAAATTGGAGTTGTGGGGCTAGGGTTCTAGCTCCGTGGTAGAGCACCTGCCTCGCACGTGTGCGGCACTGGGTTCGATCCTCAGCACCACATAAAAATAAATAAAGATATTGTGTCCATCAACATCTAAAAAAATATATTTAAAAAATTGGAGTTGTTTATTTTGATATGTTTGGTTCTTCACTGAGGCACTGGCTCAGAGGATGGACACTATTTCAACTCTTCTGAGCTAAAGTACCTGCCAAGGCAGCATCTGTCAAAGGAATTAAAGAGGCAAAACACTTAAAAGTTACTTAAAAAGCTCTGCATTCATCATGCTTTGGTTTATATATATATTTTTCCCTCTCCTATTAGATCCAGACATTCAAGGAATTCTCTTTAAGATCACTGGATGACCATAGAAATAATGAAACAAACAGAGACTGTAGTTACTACATATGACAAAGAATATAGTTTGGGAAAAAATAGAAAAAAAAAACTCAGAAAAAGGATGACTAAGCTTTTATCAAGTAACAATTGTAATCCCTGGGCAGGGGAAAGACTCTGATTTCTGAAATGACCACATTACAATATAGAAAATAGAAAGTGTCCAGTTTTCAACAACAAAACATTGCAAAGTATACAGAGAAACAAGAAACTATGGCCAATTCATACAATTTTGGATTTAAATTTAGTATTGCATTTTGGTTTCTTCTAATCTCGTTTGTCTTCTTATTTTTTCTGACATCCTTTATATTAATTAAATTTGCTTTTCTTAATTCAGTAAAAAAAGAATATAAAATGAAGAAAGCCTAAGGGAACCAGGGAAAACTAACAAACATGTTAACACATGCATTACAGAAAAAAAAGATGAGAAAATAAAGTCAATCCTCTTTATTCATAGTTCCCATATCTGTATGGTACTTTTCTGGTCATTCCCAGATGTGCTGAACACAAAAGATTGAGTCACTCAGTAGACATGTTTCCAGCTGAGGTCAAACAAGATGAAGCTGTGCCTTCTTGCCTCAGCTCTCACACTCAAACTTTCTCATAATTTATCTAATGAGATATTTTTCACATTTTTGTGCTTTTTGTAGTTACTGTTTGAAATGGTCCCAACCCCCAAGTATAATGTTGAAGTGCTGTCTAATGTTGTTAAGGGCAAGGAATCTGTTATAAGTCAAATACATGTATTAGGTAAACTTCATTTAGATATGATTTACAGTGCTGTTTGCTGTGATTTCAATGTTTATCATTAATATGGTACATCCAGAAGAAAAGGAAGAAGGAATTTGCCCATATATGTGTGAGGCCACTCCAAAAAAGTGCTAAAGTAACATCTAGAGTGTATGATGAAGCTGTAAAAAGATGAATATCAATTAAATTTACTGATAACAGTAAGCATAGTGGAAAGCATTTGACCAAAAACTAGAGATAGTGACAGTCTCATTACTCGAGATCAGGAAAACGTTAAACTCTCTTGACTAATATATTAGTATAAGGAAATATTGCATATAATTAATTATTTAGAAGAAATAAATAGTACGTTTTAAAATAAAAGTTACATATTTACTGATTGATAAAACTATTATGACAAAAGGCTCATAGGAACCTAACCTTATATTTTTCCTAATGAGCAATGGCTTCGGATTCACTAAGTCCATTTTTATGTTAAGTTTTTAGAATATAAGTGCTATAAGTAAGGAAAAATCAACTGTAAAGAAATTGATTCAGTAATCAAAACCTCACAACAACAACAAAAAAATCCAAGACCAGATGACTTCACTGAATTCTACCAACATGTAAAGAAGAATTAATATTATTTTTCAAATTCTTCTAAAAAATTGAAAAGGAATACTTTTAGATATATTCTATGAGCCAGCTTTACACTGAGACAAAAACCTGATATCAATAAGTTAAATACAGAATTACCATGCATCCCAGGAATTTTATCCTAGATATATACCTAAGAGAAATGAAACCATATGTTCACGCAGAAACTTGTACACAAATGTTTATAGCATGCCTATAATAACCAAAGGATAAAAACAACCCAAATGTCTATCAAGGAATGAATAAACAAACTGAGGTGTATATAGGTTTATATATAAATAAACACACACATACATAATGTTATTTGGTAATAAAGAAAAATAATAAAGTGCTAATACAGGTTATATAACTTGAAGAAACCTCAAAAACATGCTAAGTGAAAGAAGCCAGACACAAAAAAGTCAAGTATTTTATATGATATTTATATGAAATATCCCAAATAAGTGAATCCATAGACACAGAAAGCAGATTTAGTGGTTGCCAGGGGTTGGGGAGAAAAGAAGAGGGAGAAAGAATATTTCAATGAGTATGAAGTATTTTTCTGTAGTAATGAAAACGTTTTGAAAACTAAAGAGGACGTACAACACTGCAAATGAATAATGCCACTGAATTATACATTTTTGAAAGGCTAATTGTGGGTTATCTGCACTCTACCTCAATTAAAAGAAAAAATGAGAACAAAACTAATCCATGATTTCCTGAGAAGAGGTTACCATCAGTTGCTTCCCCAAAATGAGACTTATATTCTGTATCCTGCTTCTCAATATCTTTAATGTGAAAGAGGCAGGCTCAGTGATGGCTCAACAGAGTGCTCTAACAATCTCAGCACATATCTAACCTCCTACTTTCATCCACACAAAAGCTGAGGATCTACTCTAAATGCCATTTATTACTGACCAAATAAATTAAAAATCCCCTAAAGCACATAGTTGTTTTGATAGCTCAGATTTGCCCCTATCTGTCTCAAGTTACTCATATGTCCTAATGACTCCTAAATCCAAAGGGTGGAGGAAAGTGATTTAGTGGCACCTCATTTATGCACTGGCTACTTTCTGACAACTTCAACTATCTAGAATCTACCTGACAAGCCAAAAGATAGTTGAAAGAAACCCCTGCACAATGCTTATATTTACTATAGCCACAAAGTCCTTGTAAATCATGAGAGCTACTCAGGTATTTACATATGCATGGAGTATTCAATCTTGCTATTTGCTATTGTTCACTGTGCCATGATATTTGGCACAGTGCCATACTGATTAGGAACCCAATTAGATTACCCATACTGATTAGAAGGGAGACAGGATTTTGCTATGGAATAGCACAAATACCACTGGCAGTTTTACATCAACAGTAGTGACTAATTATAAAAAGCAGATATAAGACTTTAGACAGCATAATAATCTAGAATTATATGGTTAACAGGCTAATGGTCTTTGTAATCCAGCAATGTGTAACAAAAAATCTTCATGTTGTCCAAAAACTATCAAGAAATGGTTAAACTGTGCCCATTGTTGTATGTTAAGCAAAGAAGTGTATTACTTTTATAAGACTTTCATCAAAATACTTAAAATCAAAATGATCTAGTATTTAAAAAAGAGAGTACTATTTTCAGGAAAAAAAATCACTTTGGTGCAATATTCTAGTGAATAACCACAGGGAAATTTAGGAGTTGAATATATAAATAAATCAATACTCATCAATATCTTCAATACCATAAATATCTTCTATTGAGATAAAAACTGTAATCTTATTAAAAGGCAAATGTAGCCTAGTAAAAGTCCTGGGCTTTTACACCTCATTACACATCTTCTTCCTGAAACTTCTTTCCAACTGTGTTACTCCGCAAAAATTTGACCAATTCTATCTCCTTTTCATCTGCAAACTAGATAAATAATATTTGCTTCACAGGAAGCTCTACTTTATAGCGCGGATAGCAAACTTTGAGAACTCACAACTCCAAAAATTAGTGCTGGGAGTCAATAAAAAGTTTCAGTAAAGAGTATGATGAAATATGAAGCCATAAACAAAAGGCAAAGCTAAGAATTCACCAGAAAAATTGTGACTTCTTATAAATTGTTTTCTCAACTTCCTATTGGAAGACTAAATCTGGAGTCCATACATTTAAATGATTTTGGCTGTTAAATGTTTTCTTCTTCCTCAGGCAGAGTTTATCTGCTGTCAGATTTATTTTCCTAAGGCATAATTTTGTTCATGGCACTGGTGTTCCCCTGATGTCTATCCTCAACCCTAATTTTTCTCCATACTTTCTTGATGTTCTCATCCAGGGCTATATCATTATGTCATAACTATCTATAGTCTTGGCCTCTCTTCTCCATTGAAAACAAAGGAAATGGGGAAAATGCATCAAAGAAGAAAAAGAAGAATCTGGGGGAAATGAATGGCTATTATCAGCACAGTATTATTTTAGGGAACTGAATTCTACAAAATAAACTTTACAGATTATTACTGTATAATATAGCTATACATAAAATTGGATGAAAGTTTCAATTGCAACTTATTAATAATATGTCCTTGGGTGAATCTCTATATATTATCTTCATGCCCTCATTTAGTAAATGGAGATAAAAACAGAATACCTATCTCAAGATTATGGTGAAGACTAATAATATATGGCATTGAATACCTTTAGCAAAGGACCTGGCACATATTAGGTAAACTGTTTTAGCTATATACATATACAGCAAGTCTTCAGTAAATATGCATGCCTTCAACAAATAAGCATTGAAATAAATAAAAGTAAATATACATATAATCTTTATAAATAGTAATATGCAATTTATACTCATTAGTGCAAGACGCACACATCTTTACAAGTTTGTTGGGATATATAGTACATTTATCAGGGCATAAATTCATATGTCTGTGTTTTTAAGTCATTTGAAATTTGTAAAAGGCAGTATTTCAAACTGACCTCTGGAAAAGAATACACCATGATTTACCATTTCAATAAGCTAACATACCAAACATCATTTTAAAAAGAGAAAATGTGTTCCAGGTAAGAGGTCAACATGGAAAAGAAATTTCCTTCTACAAGTAAGAGGCCACCCACTGCCCTTGATGTTTTGGAAGTCCATTAAAATCAGTAAAGGAAATAGATGCCAAAAACTTTAAAGTTCTTTTATGTTTACTTTCTTCAAGTAAAAATGCTATCTCTGACATGTAGACTTTAAAGGGTTACATTACTAAGGATTAAACTGGTCCATTAAAGGAACAGGATAGCCCAATGTTGATACTTATTTTAAAATTGTGAAATGATGAAAGTAATTTTTGTGGTCCATTATAAACTATGAATCAAAACAGAGTTAATGGAAGTTAATGTAAACAGCAATGAAATAATAAAACTGTAATTTGATAAAGGTACAGCTATCTACATTTCAATAAAAAATGTATATAACAAGTATAACTAAAATATAGATGTATCATTTTACTCTTAAAATTTTATTTAAATGATTACTCTATCTCATTTCCATTTTACACACACACACACACACACACACACACAAATAATTCACTTTAGAACACACTTTACTTTGCCTGAAAGAACTTTTTCTCCACTGATTACTAAGATGAGATGTCATACTGTTAGCTGAAAGCATTTACAATGAAAAGTTTTCATTGTAACTTGTCACCAATTTGACGGCTTCTATAAATCCCTCAGTATGAGTCTTAACAATCCCTGATTTCTTTTTGACATCTTTGAACAGAGGAAAGAGGTGGGATTATATAAAGCACCCTTTGTGTTTCTTCCTTCCTCTTACCTGCATTCCAACTATAATTACTGTGAAAACAGGTTTCTTGGCTAGGAAAAACTCCTAACAAAAGAACCCCTAAAGAATTCCAGATACTCTAAAGGTTATCATATGGAAGCTTTGCAACTAGAATGAGATGGTATTTAAATTCACTTAGCATAAATTACCACAGTTGTGACAATAAACCCAATTGCACGAGAATTACAAGTTTGTAAAATAAACATTATGTACAAGGCTCATGGCTTCTTGAGTTTAAAAATCTTTCAGACTCTACTCCAATGAATTTGCCTTGTTTTGTGCAGATTACATTCACTTACTCAGACTTCATTTATATTTGACAGATGGTCACATCACTCATGACATTTCCTGTTTAGTTCCATATTTAAAAATCAACTGCAGTGGAATGTAGACTAGCAATAGTCTTCTCTCCAATAAATATCCACACCAGGGGACATCAAAAACCTTTCATTTTTCAGATGGAAACAAAACAGTTGTGTTTATATTAACACAACTTTAGTTCATTTCCTTTTTCGGTGCCAGTTATGGCTGGTGCCAATTATAAAATGTTAAAAGCCTTGATTTTCCACAGTTTTCTCAAAAACAACTTTATTTTTTTCTTACTCTTAGTAAAGTGAATAAAAGCTCTAAACTAATAATTTTAAATGATACTAATTATTTTTGTAGCCTAACAATCAAAAACTCATTTCCCAGTGGCTCTCTTCTCTTTTAAAAGTCTGTGACTTAAAGATCTCAGGTGTTTATTAATTTAATCCTAGAAGTATCAACTGGACTGTACTAATCAGAATTAAGTAATATAAGAAACACAATGAACTTATTCTACTTTTCCCAACTATTTTAAAATCTTAAATCTTCTCTTACCAAGACTATGCTTCCAAGAAGCATAAGAAACTATTAAATAAAACATTTAAATGTGCAAAGTTTAAGAAATGCACAGTCAGTATGAAAAACAACATGAAAATAACAAGAGATTTGTATCTACATTTTCAATGACTTGGTTATATCTTAAGTTATAAAACCTAAAATATTTAATGAAATTATAATTTGCCTTTTATCAAATAAATACAAACCTAAGAACCAAGAGAAACCAAAGGTCATATTTTTTATTACTACTTTAATAAATAAAAGTTGAACTTATTGAAAATTTGGTTTTCAATTCTAACAATAACATTTTTTAATCTCTTTAAAACAGTCACCTTAAATGAAAGATCTATCCTAATTACTGACACATAAAATTTTTGAAGTGTTTAGAAAAGACAAAGTCACTAGAATTTCTCTAATCAATATTAATTCTCTAAATATAAATTATATTTGATTAACTACTATATTTAAATGCACTATGTCAATAAGTTAGAAAATCTGATTTTCATTGCCAATATCATGTCATTGTAGGACTTTATAAATATAAAATATTTCTATACCTTTGGAATAAATGGCTAGCATTAGCAGACCTCTCCTTTTACAAAAGGCCAGTCTCTGCAGTTGAGTTGAAGTGCTTAGGACAATACAATAATAAAGACAGGAGTCAAAATCCAAACATTTCTAAACTAGCATTATCATTTTACCAAGAGGTTCAATGTGCACACAGGAACAAAAGGCATAGGTTTTTGTTTGTTTGTTTGTTTGTTTGTATATTATTTACTTGTCACTGTGCTGCCATGGAGTAACAAATATGGCTAAGACAATTTCCTCAGCTGAGAAATTTCTGTCTGGGACAGCAGACATGTAAATAGATTGCTTGCATACAATGAGGGATGCAAGAAATATATAAGTACCCTTCATTAGTACTTAAGCTGTTCTTAAAAGAAGGCACTAATGCATTCATAATTACAGTGTTGGGGAAAATTCTGTGGGTTTTCCCAGTTCTTCCTACAACTGCATCCCCTTGAAAAGTGCATCAAATTGTTGGTTGCAACTTAGGGCATTTTCCTGAGAGTTTGGTGTTTTGTTTTCAGTGACTTTTGAGTTTATTTTAGGTAGCGAACATAGTTTTTTAATTGTAGTAGATATGTATTTATTTGAAAAATACTGGTTCTTCTTTTATGACAGTTACAAAAAATTTCCTTCTGTTAAAAGCTAGTTTATGAAAATAGCTCCAAATGAATAACAATAGAAGATTATTCAGTTATGGTAAAAATGTAAAAGGTGGCTCAAAAATGACTTTTGTTTGAGAAATCCTCCAGGAAAACAAAATACTTGACAAATTTGTAGATCACTCATATACAATAAAAATATGTCATCCTTTTCAGGATCAATCCCATTGAATCAATACAATTATAGAATATATGGTACATTTATGATGTTAAAATGAACAAAACATCCTTTTTACTAGTAAAGTTTTATTTTTTGAAACCTATCAAAAACTGTCATTTTTTTCAGAACCAGAACTTCTAAAACCTACTTGGTTCATGGAACTACACGGTTGAGACAAGTGTCTATATGTCTTTCTTTCTCCCATCATGTGAGTAGTAAAGTAAACAACTGATTTGATGCCAATCAAGGCAGCAACTACTATCTTGGTGTTGAATTTTGGTACAGACATAATGAAGACAAGAATCTGTTTTTCAATAAAGGGATGAACACACATGTTCTTCATATAACACCTTTATACAAGAAGCCCTACCCACACTATTCCTTAATATCACTATCTTGCTTCTTATAATATGCATTGTTTTGTAAGTGATAAATAATATTAGTGAAAAAACATGTCCAATATGCTTGGCTTCACTCCACTATGGTTTTCCTTCCAACAGGTATTCTTTTTATAACATTTTTTTAAAAAGATCAGATTAAACATCAACACTTAAAAGAACTACTTCAACAGAGAAACTATCATACTTTCTTTAGAGACTTTCTTTTATATTTCTCAAAAGTAGAAATACAGGACAACAATCAAAACCTTTGGGGGAAAATATGTATCATGATTCAGAATCACTTTAATTTTAAAAAGAAAATATGGTTCACATAGAATATATAACATTCCCATGGAAATCTCAGATAGTACCATCTAATCAAAGATATGAATAGTTCTGTTGTAAAAGATATGAATACTCATATTAAGGAGAAATTTAAAAATTAAATAAATAAATAGCCTCAGATCAATACAGACAAGTCTCTGATTCCAAAAAGGATCTGGTCAGGACAGGATTTAGTTCAGATTTGGAATTTTGAGTAAAAGGGAATAGACTTATACTAAGAGAACTATAAATCAGGAGATGAAACAGTTTACAAAAAAATTCTAATGTATTATGATAGTGGCTACATGAATATAATCTAAAAGAAAAAAGGCAAGCCTGGTCAAAGACACACTGAATACCAATATTATAAAAGCATAACATAAATGATTTGTAAAAATCCCTGAAGAGCTAAGTGAGTTGGAAAAGAATGAAGTTAGAAAACTCACTCTTCCTGATTTTAAAATTTACTGTAGTAAGCTAATGGTATCAAAATAGTGTGAGAGTAGCATTAGGATAGACACACAGACCAATGAAATAGAATTGGGAGTCCAGACCTAAATTCATACACCTATGATTAATTGTTTTGGGGGAAAGCTACTCAACAAGGAAAGAATAATTTCTTCTACAAATGGTGGCAGGATAGCTGGATTTCCACACACAAAATAATGAAATAGAGCTCTCACTTCATATTATATACAATAAACCAACAACCTAAATATGAGAACTTAAACCTTGAAACTCTTAGAAGAAAACTTAAGGGTAAATCATCCTAACCTTGCATTTGGCAAGAGAGTCAGGTATGACACTAACAGCACAAGGAACAAATAGATTAATTGGACATCAAAAGTAAAATAGATTAATTGGACATCAAAAGTAAAAATTTGCGTGTCAAAGAACATTAGCAAATGAGTGAAAAGACTACCTTAGCATTAGAAAAGCATTTGAATATCATGTGTTAAACTCCTCTAAAACAAATGTGGAAAGGATTTGAATAGATTCTTCTCCAAAGATACACAAATGGCCAGTAAGCATAAGAAGATGATCAACATGATTAATTATTAGGAAAATAAAAATAAAAACAACAGTGAGATATCACTTCACACCTAGAAGGATGGCTAAAATAAAAGCCAGAAATTAACAAGTCTTGAGAAAGATGTGAAAAATTTGGAGCACTCATATGTGAAAATGTGAAAGGTATAGCCACTACAGAAAATAGTTCCACTGTTTCTTAAAATGTTAAGTACATAATTACCATATTTCCACTCCTAGGTATGTATCCAAAGAAACTGACAATAGAACTCAAACAGATACTTGTACACCAATGGTCATTTCTGTATTAGTCACAATAACCAAAAGGTAGAAATAATTTGTGTCTAACAACAGATGAATAGATGAATAAAATGTTATATATACATATATATGTGTATATATATATACACTATATATATTCAATGAATTATTATTTAGCCTTAAAACAAATAAAATTCTAATATTTGCTATAACTTGGATAAGCCTTGAAAACATTATGCTAAGCAACACACAAAAGGATAAATACTGCATGATTTCACTTACTTGAGGTAGCTAGAATAAGCAAATTCATAAGCACAGAGATTACTCTGTGAGGTTACAAAGGGTTGAGGGTAAGAAATAGGAAATTATTGTTTAATGATTACAGAGTTTCTATCTATAGTAAAAGTTTTTAAAATAAGCAGTGATGATGGTTACATTGTAAATGTGCTAAATTCAGTCTATTGTAAATGTACTAAATGCCACTAAATTGCACACTTAAAATTGTTAAAATGAATAATTTTATGTTATATATTTCTTATAATTAGAAATTTAAAAATACATAATATTCAAATATTAAATTGTATACTTTAAATGGGTAAATTACATATGAATTATATGTGAATATTTTCTAAAATAAGAATAATAGTATCTCTTTCCTAAGGCTACTGTGAGAATTAAAAGAGTTACTATTTCTAAAGTGTTTAGACTAGTGCCTGGCACATAAGAAGTACCAGTACCAATTGTTATTATTCTTTGTAAAAGTGTTTGGAGAGAAACACATCTGAGATTTTAGATAGGAGAGATTTGGAGGGAATTGTCCTGCTTCTAAACCACCAAAGAAACTCTACTTCATGAAAGACATGAAACCTGTCTTGAAAAACATCCGTTGTAGATGAAATGTAGCAAATGGCAACTGTGGGGATGATTTTGCAACCAGAACACAGATAAACAGAAAGGGAGACATTGATCATATTTGCCTAAAAAGAAAAGGACTGACATGCTCAGGTAGATATAGTAGATATAGTAGCTAAGGAAAAACTAATGATAGATCTCAGAGAATCAAGAACTTAGGCATTACCCTACTAAGCAATTTTGATGGTGGATTTAGATGGCTAGAGTCTCATGAATTATTACAAATAAACCATACACACACACACTCACACATACAAATTTCCTCATGTTTTTACACATTGAATTTCTGTCAGATATGTACTTAATAGATACAACATTGTTTTATTGTCTATTGCTGCAGGCCAAATTCTCTCAAACAGACCCTGAGATAAAGGCTAATAAGAGAGTGCTCTTGGGAGTAAGAGAAGTGAGATTAAGCAGAGAAAAAAGTTGAATTGAGATGCAATGGCAACAGAATTATCTGGAGCGGGACTGGCCCCTTAAAGTTATGTTGAACAGAGGGAAGAAGGATGGACCTTTGTACTCCCTGCATTGTACTGTCATTTTATGTGGTCTGCAGTAGGAAGGGGAATGTAGTTTTATGGAAGCTCTTCTCAACTGAGGAGTTCTTCTCTTCTCAGGGGGTTTGGGGACCACTATTTCTATATTTCTTGCATTTATGGAATGAGTACCCTGCTCCTGGAAGACCGGGGTCGGGGGTGGTGACCAACTTTGCAAGGCAACTTGGTGACCACCACATTACTATGTCCTTTGTTGTGGTCACCAAAACTGGAACAAGAACAGCATGGCTTGGAAATTTTGGTCCCATGCCAGAGGTACTGAATCAGAAAATCTAGAGGTGTGACCTAACAATCTGTTTTGATAAGCTCTTCCTGTAGTTCTTATGCATGATATGTTTGAAAAACATGACTACTTACATTATATAAAATAGGAACTGCACAAAACTATTTTACTGTGAGAACAGTTGACCATTACAATTTGCACTCTTGTGAATGCATACCATGAACTGATGTTCAATACTACTGGAAAATAAGAAATTTAATTACTTAGAATCCTGACTTTGGAGAAGTCACAGAACTGTTGGCCTATAAACTCAAGGGTAATAATAAGTTATAGCAATATTTGATATAGCTCCTTATATGTGACATAGACCAATGGAAATGTGAATCAACAAAAGAAAGTTATGTTCATTGTAAAAAAATTCTCTAAATATAAAAGAACATACTAATGGCAAAGAAATGTGAATTAAATAAAGCAAAAGATAGGAGGTGGACAACTCTAGCCAAATCTAACACAATTGGTGTCTGACACTCAGGCTTTTTTTAAAAAAATATTTTTTAGTTGTCAATGGACCTTTTTATGTATTTACTTATATGTGGTGCTGAGTATCGAAACCAGTGGCTCACCCATGCTAGGCAAGTGCTCAACCACTGAGCCACAACCCCAGACCTCTTCTTAGGCTTTTACAAAGATCTGCAGGTAAAGAAATACCAAGGTAAGCTCAAAAAGGAGGCAGGGAATGGGATCAGGCAATTTAGCTCTTCTAAAGAAGAGTATTTAGGGCTGGGGTTATAGCTCAGTGGTAGAGCACTTGTCTAATATTTGTGAGGCACTGGGTTCGATTCTCAGCAACACATATAAATTAATTTATAGCCAAAAGGGATGTACAGAGTTGAAAAAAGCCAAAGAAAATCCTCAAGTCTGCATTAACTTTATGTGATACATAATACTGAGACAAATTCCACACAGTGACAGGACAAGGTGGTGAAAAACCTTCAAGGATATTGTCACTCCAAATATTCAATAATACCTGAGTGATGGTGTGGTCTGCAACTCATTAGAGCATTCCAGGAAACCTTCTAAGAAAATGATAAATGGAGTAATGAATGCCCCACACAAACAGCTTCAAATTTTGATGGTGTTTTCTTTAAGCTTACTACTAACAGCCTTAGCAATAAGAGTAAAAGGTATGCCTTCCATTTCTGTATTGCTGTCCACTCTTGAAAGCACCTTCACACAACCACACACCTGTAATTTGACACTCGTGAGTGTATTAACTGCATTCTATAGGTAAAGAAATGGAGCCTGAAAAGCCTGTTACTTGTCTGAGGTCCCACAGCAAGCTAACTGGAGAGTGGCATTTATTATTATCATATCCTATTGTCTTTTATTGAATATATCCTATTTACCAGGGAGTAGGTTAGATTTTATGCCAGGAAAATCTACATACAACCCTTCAAATGAAACACTACAATTCCCTTTTATAAATAAGGAAACAGGCACAGACAAGTAAGAATTTGCCTAACACCCACAGCTATTAAGCTTCCACAGCTACTAAGTGGCAGGACAAGAATCCAAAAAAAATGTATGGTTCCAAATGGTATATTCTTTCTACCATACTATCTCAATTGGTCTTGGGTGATGTAGACATTATGCTCAGATGATTCTTTTATTATTTTTTTATTTATATATGACAGCAGAATGCATTACAATTCTTATTCAAATGATTTTAATGTGCACCCAGGATAGCTGCTAAGCTGCTACAGAAGCAAGGCATGTACATTTGTGGCCAGGCATGTGTACATGCCTAAGCTGAAAAAAATTAATTAAAAGACATAGGAAGTGAATTTTAAAAAATTATTTTAAGGAGGAAGAGCAAATAAAATGTAATCTCAAAAATTCCATGTTTTTGATAAGTAGCTATTAAGTATTAGTATGGTTAATAAAGAAAGCTAGAACTCAACCTCATATTTTATTTGACTCTAGAATTTTCCTATATTTAAAATAAATCATCTTGCTGAGAAAAAACTTTTTAGTTTGAGTAAGTCCCATTTGTTGATTCTAGTTATTAACTTTTGTGCTATGGGCGTCCTATTAAGGAATTTGGAGCCCGACCCCACAATGTGTAGATTGAAGCCAACTTTTTCTTCTATCAGGTGCAGAGTCTCTGATTTGATATCTAGGTCCTTGATCCATTTTGAATTTACTTTTGTGCATGGCGAGAGAAAGGGGTTCAGCTTCATTTTGTTGCATATGGATTTCCAGTTTTCCCAGCACCATTTGTTGAAGATGCTATCCTTTCTCCATTGCATGCTTTTAGCGCCTTTATCAAATATAAGAAAGTTGTAATTTTGTGGATTGGTCTCTGTGTCCTCTATTCTGTACCATTGATCCACCTGCCTGTTTTGGTACCAGTACCATGCTGTTTTTGTTACTATTGCTCTGTAGTACAGTTTGAAATCTGGTATCGCTATACCTCCCGATTCACACTTCCTGCTTAGAATTGCTTTTGCTATTCTGGGTCTTTTGTTTTTCCATATGAATTTCATGATAGCTTTATCTATTTCTACCAGAAATGCCGTTGGGATTTTGATTGGCATTGCGTTGAACCTGTAGAGAACTTTGGGTAATATC
>NW_026000026.1:38952736-39002170 GCF_001458135.2 Marmota marmota marmota | reverse complement strand
CTCTCTCTCTCTCTCTCTCTCTCTCTCTCTCTCTCTCTCTCTCTCTCTTTAAAAAAAAAAAAAAGAACCTGTGGAAGAATGTATCCTAAGTCAAATGAACTTCATCTCATATTTAAAAATAGGTAAGAAATTAAACATATATATATACTGAATTTCCTCAAATATATAATCACATGGAAAGGCACGTACACTAAACATCTCTTCTGTTTTTCACTTGTTAGTATGGAGAGTCTCAGAAGACAGTGTTGCTCAAAGAGCAGTCCCCACCTGCTGCTATTTTCTTATCTATTATCTACCTATCTGTCAAGGAGGGTGTCTCAGTGAGTTTTTTTTCCCACATGTTCCTTAGAGACTTTTCAAGTCTTTAGTAGGTTTAGGGGAGTCTCTGGAATAGCAAAAGATTTGAAGGCTTAAAAAAGAAAATCCAGGATGTGTAACTGATGTGATTCTGCAATCTGTGTATGGGGTGAAGGTGGGAGTTCATAACCCACTTGAATCAAAGTGTCGAATATGATATGTCAAGAAATTTGTAATGTTTTGAACAACCCACAATAAAAAATTTTAAAAAAAAAGAAAATAGAGTTGACCATGGAAAAAAGATTTTAAAAGCAACAGAGTACAACAGACACTAGTATGGCAGTATGTTAAAATGTGGATGTGTAACCGATGTGATTCTGCAATCTGTATACTGGGTAAAAATGGGAGTTCATAACCCACTTGAATCAAATGTATGAAATATGATATGTCAAGAGCTATGTAATGTTTTGAACTACTAATAATAAAAATTAAAAAAAGAAAATCCAAGTATGGGTCAGTGTAAATGAATTTTGACAGTATGCCCCAGGGAAGATAATGCTTTTAAATAAACCACACTGGGACACAGAGTTATAAATCCATGGTAGAATCAGACAAGACCAGTAAAGAATGTAGATCAAACCAATCAGTAAAGCCTTTTGATCACATGTTTTTCTGCCTGGATATGGTCTAGATGAAACTCTGCTGAAACTTTTATATAGCCTAAGAAGAAAACCATTTGGAGAAATACCTCATGAAATCCTTAAAAAAAAGTTGGAAGGAATAAAGGGGTAGGGGTAGGAAAGAGAAAGGGGCTGGGAACTGGGTCTAATGTTAGGAGTGTAAATATGAAAAGCAGAGAAACAATTTAGTACACTTTCATTCTCCAACACATTATAAATTTGATCAGTTTTAACTAAGAGTGGCTAAAAATATACTTCCAAAAATGCAACACAAAGCAATACTGTATATAGATGTTTTCTATCGATTTCCAAATCACATTTCAATCCCACATTACAGTCACTGTTTTAATTAGTTGTCTTGAAACATACTTAGCCACAATGTACTGCTATTTTAATATAGTCACTGCTGAATATCTCTTTAAGGTATATGTATTAATGTTCCTAGTTAAGACTGGTCAATAAATTGTACTTATATGCATGCTATCCTTTGTTTCATTTCAGCTTTTGCTAACTTAGAAAACCTGATATATTTTGAATTTAGTAATATCAGTTGTAGAAATAAAAGGTTTCAAACCATTAAATTAAAAGGAAGCATTGAGAAAGCAGATGAAAAAAAAAAAAACTAGGAAGATGTGGAGTGTTGGCATCACTGAAATCCGAAATATGAGATAAACCAAAAATCTGGTTGAAGTCTCACATTCTAGAACACAAGATCCCAGTGAGATTCAACCATGCAACACACAAAGAATCATGAGTAGTACCATTCCTAAGGTATCAAAATAATGCTAGAAGACTCATGCAAAGGGGCTGGGGTTATAGCTCAGTGACAGAGCACTTTCCTAGCATGTGTAAAGCACTGGGTTCAAGCCTCAACACCACATAAAAATAAATAAAGCAAAGTTTAAAAACAAACAAAAAACCTTCTGCAAATTAAAAAAAAAACAAGAAGACTCATGAAAAGGAAATACATAATTTTAAGAGGTGAGAACCTTCTTGTGGTAAGTTCAGTGGAAGAAGTTGGGAGAGATTGTTGAACATAGGATGAGACTATGAAGAAGATGGCTTTGATTTTGTAAATAAAGAGGACACACTGAGCTTTTAATTTCTAAATTTTGAGAACTAAAACTCTGTTCTCTTCTACTGTCTTGGATAATCAATATAAACCCACCCAAGGGAATTAAGATAGATAAAAGATAAGAACAAGAACTGATTTAATTTCTTCTAAGATTATTGATTTAGTTAGCTTTCTAAACTTCTTATTGTTTGTTCTAATTAGTTATACATGAGAGTAGAATGTACTTTGTTACTTCTTACATAGATGGAGTATAATTTCTCATTCTTCTGATTTTATATAATGTAGAATCACACCAGTTATGTAATCATATATGTGCATAGGTTAATGATGTCTGATTCATCCTACTGTTCTTCCTGCCCCCATATCCCCTCCCCTCCCCTCTACCTAATCTAAAGTAAATTTATTCTTCCCTAGCACAGCATCCCCCCTCCCCCATGCTTATTGTGAATTAGCATCCACATATCAGAGAAAACTGGTTTGGGGGATTGGCTTATGTTGCTCAGTCTGATATTCTTCAGCTACATCCATTTATTAGTAAATGCCATAATTTCATTCTTCTTTAAGGATGAGTAATATTAATATCATAATATATTAATATTCCATCATCATATATGATAAATATGTATATATACATATACATATATATGCATATGTGTATATATATATATATATATATATGTATATATATATATATACATACATACACATCACATTTTCTTTATCCATTCATCTGTTGAAGGAGTCCTAGGTTGGTTCTATACTTTAGCTATTGTGAATTGAGCTGCTATAAACACTGATGTGGCTGTGTCACTGTAATATAATGATTTTTAAGTCCTTGGGTATAAACTGAGGTGTGGGATCAAACTAAACTTCTTGAATCAATTTATCTTTTCTTATAAAATTATACATTTCACACAGATTCTCAAATGTATGGGTATTATAGCATTCTCTTACTATTTTTCTTTTTAAAAAAATTTTAGTTGTTGATAGACCTTTATTTTATTTGGTTATACATGGTGCTGTGAATCGAAAACAGTGCCTCACACATGCCAAGCAACTGTGCTACGGCTGGACCATAGCCCCAGCTCCTCTTAACATTTTTCTTAATCTCTACAATATTCCTGTTCTTTTTACACATCCCTCATCATTTTTATAGACACAATACCTTAATTTTATTTATTTATTTTTATGTGGTGCTAAGGATCAAACCCAGTGCCTTGCACATGCTAGGCAAGCACTCTACCACTGAGCTACAACCCCAGCCCCATCTCTCATCAGTTTTTGTTATTAGATTCAATTAAGGTCTGTAAGTTTTATTGATCATTGATCAACTTGGTTTGAATGATTCTGATTTAACTTTTACTTAGTTCATTTCTCTTAATTCCTTTATGCCTGTGTTTTCTTTTTTCTGTTCTTGCTTTCTACTAAGTACATTTGAGATTTAATATCTTCCTAGACTTACCTTTTAGGCTATAAGTTTTGACAGGTAATGGTATAGATTTTTTCTCATTCTAAATTGTTTGTTATTTCCATTTCAATTTCTTCATTATAGAAGTTGTTTACGAATGTATTTTATATAATTCAATATTTCCAATATTTAGTCATGCCATTATCATTATATTTTAAAATGGTGTTGCTATTGAGGAATGAAGCTATAAGTTTGCCTTTACAGACTGTTTATGAAAGTCCTCTGTATTTGAAATAATATGAATTCTCCATTAGTTACAGAGTACTGTTTCCTATACATCTTCTCAGAATTGAACCGATCAGAAATTGGGACTAAGGAGATAACAGACTAAACTACAGCAAGTGATGAGGTAGAAATCAAACACAGGTCTGCCCAAATCCCACACTCTTAAAAAGTATGACAAATTGCTTCCATAATTATTGCTCCCCTTATCTTTCTCTACCCAGCATCCTAGGCGTTCATTGACAACAAATCTTATTTCATTCTATCACAAAAATCATTATAAACTGTTCTTTGGTCACGGGCAATGAACCAATCCAAGTATTCATCTTCTTTTTCAACTCCCTTCTACTCTTAAATTGGTCTGGCCTGTGACTCAAATAGAACGTGGTTTGTTGATTCCACTTTTGCATTCTTAGTCCCCCTGAACTGATAGGAAGAAAATAAGTTACAGTCCTAGAAATACCATGTGAAGAAGCTACAAAAACAGAGAGGATTACAACTACACAAAGGAGAATAAGAACCCCAGCAGACAAGAAGAAGCAAGGCTCCAGTCATCCTTGCTCAGGAGTCAGAAAAGTAGGCAAACACCAACTTAGAGTCTGTCTCAGCTCTGGTAAGACATCCCATGGAACAGAGACAGTTCATTTCTGACTTCTGATCTAAATTCATGACTCACATAAGCTTCCAGAAATTAAAAAATGGCTATTTTTTTTAAAGCACCAAGTTTGAGGATCATTTGTTATTTGGAATAGAATGAATGAATAAATGGTGAGTGACCCAGCACCTTGACACCATTGATAATAGACTTTTTTTTCATACAAATAATAGAGAAGTTTTTGTTCTAGTGGAATTATTTTGAGCTAGCATGACAGTACAAAATAAGACAGCATGTTATGGTGCTTCCTAGAATGGTGTTTTACATCATTTAACAGCAAGCACTCACTAGAAACTGACTCTGTATCAGATTCTACACAGGGCTCTGGGATGGAAAGGTGAGCAAAATCATGCAAAGTCCCTACCCCATGGAGCTCCCAGTGGAGTCAGGGAGATGGACATTAATCAAATGATCACCAAAAAGTTAAACTGAAAACTACCAGAAGGCCATAGAGGAGAGGGATAAGTTATGAAAATATGCAGGGGTGGGAAGAGCTGATGTGCTCAGGAGGTCAGAGGAAGCCTTAAAGAGTAATTGATACCTAAGTTAAAATCTGAAGGATGGGAAAGTTTAAACTAGATGAAAGGAAGGCAGAGTAAGTAAGAGGAGAAACATATGTGCAAAAGGCTTTTAATGGAGGCAATCTGTCAATAACCTTTTGAAAATATATAATAAAAAATAAAAAGGTATGAGGTTGTGACTCAGTGGTTAAGCACCCCTGAGTGCAATCCCTGGTACGAAGAAAGAAAGAAAGAAAGAAAGAAAGAAAGAAAGAAAGAAAGAAAGAAAGAAAGAAAGGAAGGAAGGAAGGAAGGAAGGAAGGAAGGAAGGAAGGAAGGAAGGAAGGAAGGAAGGAAGGAAGGAAATACATAATAACTACAGAAATACCATGTGGATATGTAAACTCTAAAATTCACTTTATTTAGTTGGTTGAGTATTTCTGATAATCTCAATATAGTAACTGCTCACTATTCAAATATATAAATTGAAATCAACTATCAGAAAAAAACTTTAAAAAATTCTAATGCTAAGAATAAAAGCAAGTAATCAGATAGATGTAGACAAAACATGATCAAAGTTATTATTTCTAAAGTTTACAAAAAATATTTTCTATATTCAATATAAAGAAGTTCACTATAATTTGCTCAAAATCACAAACTATGAGAGCAGAAATTGTAACTAATACAAGGCTTAAAAGGGAAAAAGGACTTTTGGCATTGTCTTATAAGAAATAATTAAGATATTTATATTTAATTTTTGTATTTTAAGTCTCTTTTATAATTACAATTTCCCACGGAGTACAGAATGTATATAAATGTGCATAAATGCCATTAATAATCTAATAATTATTTAACTAAATGTATGGTCTTCACCTGCACATTTACACTATGATGTTTTAATGTGCTGCCAGTTAGATTGCATTTCTTTACTGAAAATGCAGTTGTTTACTTAATAAAGCACAGGGAGATTCTTTGGCAGTTTCCTGGAAAAGAAACTGTGGTTTTTATGTCTCCCTTGAAAGGAAATTAAATTGAAAATCCTGCATTTAAATAACACTGATGTAGTGACATCAGTGGATTGGGGGCCAGGAAATTCAAAGTTAAAGCTAAAGCTGGCACTCTATCCTTAAAATAGGCTATTGTCCTGCCCCTATCACCAGTCCAGCAAATTTAATTAAATCTGAATTCTGACCAGTTGTTTTAAGTGGTTCAGAAAACTTCTTATAGGAATTTCATCCTTTATATGGCTTTTTGTATTCTACTTCCTCTGTCTGGGACACAAAGAATCTTTATACATTTTCTCATCTCTTAAAAAATAAAAATAAGAATTTGGAATAAAGGAAATATTTTATCTCAAGTATTCACTGTCTTTTCAAAGGCGAAAGAATTTTCCACATAAAATACTTTCAGACTCACTACTAGAACAATCCAGGAAGAAGTTTCAACAAAAGCTACCCTTTCATTTTATTTAATTTAAATGTTTTTTTAAATCCTTAATGTGTATATGCTTTAATTTTCTATTAACTTTCCTATCTAATTATTAAAAGTCACTGTACAACATGAGAATTAATTACATCTCATACACGAATGCTTTTCCCAAATTTATTTTAACATCTCTAGTTTTTGAAGTATTAAATAGCAGTCTAATATTAAAATTTAAAATAACATTTTAAAAGGTGGAGAAAAATTAATTTTTATTTATCTCTAACAATAAACTCTTAAAAACTCTATGGTTATTATTTCTCATCACAAAATTCAACCAATAAAACAATTTGTTTTACCTTTATAAGAGTTTATAATTAATTCTATTCAAAAATCTTACATTTGCTGAGAATTCAAATTGATTTTCTGGTGCCAAGTTTTTTTAAAACTTGCACAAGGATTATTTCTAAAATCATCATTTACTTTATTTAATCTGAAACTGTGTGGAAGAAAAAAATGGAGTATATTCATTAAGTCTACATTGGATATATATTTTTATGGTGGGTAATGAATTCTATAAAGAAAGAATATTGAGTTCTCATGCTCTAAAGCAAATATGTATATAGATACTCAATAAGGGGAAATAGGTAAATAGGAAATAGAATCTCATAGGAAAATGTCAGTATTGTATTAAAGAGGCAACAACAGATCATACTATGTGATGAGTAAGGCCCCCAAATAAATTGCAAATGACATCAATCAACATGACAGAGTAGATAGCTCCAAGAGATTGTGACACTACAGAAACATAAAGAAATCAAGCAAGACTATCAGAATCAACTTTGTCAGAACTTAGAAGAACACGCATAGGTTTATGGCAACCAAGTAAACATCGGATAGAGGAGAAGGAAATTTAAAAATGGTAGGAAGTGTTAGTCTTTACAGCTGTGGTTATCTTCCTCATGGTGTAACTCTGGTCCTTGGATTTAGGAAGCAAAGACCTTATTCACAAATAATTAATCACAAATAATAATCGACCCATATGATTGATCCCTGGGAAAAGGATAAAAAGTCCTCTATTTTGTTTCCCTAACTGCAAACTCATTCAGGGAAGAAAAACTGCAGGAATTCCTTAAAAATACTGTAAGGTGTATTAGCTCATTTTATGTTACTACAACAAAATATCTGAGGCAAGCTTCCTTTATAAAGAACAGATGTTTTGGGGCTGGGGATGTGGCTCAAGTGGTAATGCGCTCGCCTGGCATGTGCAGAGCACTGGGTTCGATCCTCAGCACTACATAAAAATTAAAAAATAAAGATGTTGTATCCACCGAAAACTGATAAATAAAGATTAAAAAATTCTCTCTCTCTCTCTCTCTCTCTTAAAAAAAAAGAACAGATGTTTTTGTTTTGGAGGTTCAAAGACATAGTGCTAGCAATGGTTCAGCTCTGGTAAGAACCTCATGGAGTCAATGCAAGAGCACATAGGTAAGCAAGAGACCATATGATTAGACAAGAAACTAGAAAGCCCAGGGTTCCATTTGAAATACCTTAAACCTTTCATCCCCAATTGACCTAAAGTTGACCTAAGAACCTCCCACTAAGCCTTATCTTTTAAAGGTCCCCTATTTCCCAGTACCGCCACACTGAGGACCAAGTCTACCCCACACAACAATATCCAGATTCCAAAAGACTATCCTTTGAAAATGAAGAAAAACTAAGATAGTTTCAGAATAATAAACACTGAGCGAATTCATAATTGGTAGAATTTCCCTATAAGAAATGCTAATGGGACTCCTTTAGACTAAAAAAGAAAGAACACTAAGCAACAACTTGAAACCATAATGATGAAACACAGAACTCTGGTAAAAATAACTATGGAGTAAATTTTAAAGAGTATTGTTGTACTTTTTGTAACTCTTCTTCTTATTTGCTACAATATTTAAAATGCATAGATATAATGCACAAATGTATAAGACAACAACACTGTTATTGGACACACAGTATATAAAGATATAATTCCTGATGACAACAATAACATGGAAGGGTTGTATAGTAGAAGAATTTTTATATGCTTTTGCACCTAAGATAGAATCACTGTAAACTAGGTTTTTATAAATTTAGGGTTCTAATTGTAATCCCCATAGTAACCACTGAAAAAAGAAACTTTAAAATATACACAAGAGTAAATGAAAAGGAAATCAAAATAGTACACTACAAAAATTTAGAAAAGAAAGAAATAATGGAAGAAATGAGGAACAAAAAGCTATAAGACATATAGAAAACAAATGGCAGAAGAAGCCCCTCCTTATCAGGAATTACTTCAAATGTAAAAATTAAAAGAAAAAAAAAGACTTTTCAATAAAAAAACCAGAGATTGGCAAAAAAGATTTTAAAAAATGATATAACTACAGACTATGACAAGAGACTCACTTTAGATCCAAAGACACAAATAGATTGAAAGTGAAAGGATGGGAAAAGATATTCCATGTGTGTATTATCCAAAGTGGGGCTGAGAGAGCTACACTAATTTCAGAAAAAAATAGACTCAGTCGAAAATTGTTGCAAGTGACAAAGAAAGACGTCATATAGAGATAAAAGTGTCAATACAACAAGAATGTATAAAAACTATAATCTCATTACAAAGACCCAAATATAAAAAGCAAACTGACAGAACTGAAAGAAACAAACAATTCTACAGCAATATTTGAAGACTTCAATACAGCACTCTAAACAAATAAGTAGAATATCTAGACATAAGGTCAGTAAGAAATAAAAGACCTGAATGACACTATACCAAATTAGATCTAAGAGATATGTATAGAACACTTCACCATTAACAACAGAATAAACATTCTTATCAAAATTACATATAAGAGGTTGTGAGGGGAATGGGAAAATAAACAAGGAGAGAAATGAAGTACAGTAGATGGGGTAGAGAGAGAAGATGGGAGGGGAGGGGAGGGGGGATAGTAGAGGATAGGAAAGGTAGCAGAATACAACAGTTACTAATAGGGCATTATGTAAAAATGTGGATGTGTAACTGATGTGATTCTGCAATCTGTATTTGGGGTAAAATTGGGAGTTCATAACCAACTTGAATCTAATGTATGAAATATGATATGTCAAGAGCTTTGTAATGTTTTGAACAACCAATAAAAAAAATTTAAAAAATAAAAAACAATTCATTATAATCTCTTTCTCATTCACAGATATCCATTCATTGCTTTAAGAAGATACAATCTATTATAAATTCTCTTCCTTTTGCAAAGGTACATTTTGTTGTCATTTTTCCCTCTATCACAAGAGAACAAAAGTTTCCAAAGATGCACATTTGATTGGAGCTGGAGAATATCATGTTAAGCGAAATAAGCCAAAAAAAAAACAAAGCTGAATGTTTTCTCTAATATGTGGATACTAATTCACAATAAGGCAGGGGTTGGGGTGGAGGGCACTAGGGAAGAATAGCATTACCTTAGATTAGGTAAAGGGAAGTGATGGGAGGGAAGGAGAGGGGATGTGGGGATTAGAAAGACAGTAGAATGAAATAGATATTATTACTGTATGTATATATGTGACTACATGACCAATATGATTCTGCAACATGTATAATCAGAAAAATGAGAAATTCTATCCCATCTATGTATAATATATCAAAGTGCATAAATGTATTATACCATCATGTATAACTAATTTAAACAAATTTAAAGAAGTCCAGCTTATCTACTTTTTGTTGTTTTTGCTTATTTGGTGTCATATGTCAGAATTAGTTGCCAAATCCAAGGTCATGAAGATTCCTGTTTTTCCTTCTAAGAATTTTGTGGTTTTAGCTCTTATATCTAAGTTACTTATCCTTTTGGGGTTAAAATTTAAATATGGAATGAGGTAGGGTCTAACTTCATTCTTTTGCATGTGGATATCCATTTTTCACAGAGAAAAGATAGCCTCTTCGACAAATGGTGCTGGAAAAACTGGAAATCCATATGTAGCAGACTCAAATTTAACCTCTATCTCTCACCCTGCACAAAACAACCCAAAGTATATCAAGGACCTAGGCATTTAGACCAGAGACCCCGTGCCTACTAGAAGAAAAAGTAGGCCCAACTGTCCATCATGTAGGCTTAGGAATCAACTTCCTCAATGAGATTCCTAAAGTGCAAAAAGCAAAATACATGGAATGTATTTTGTAAGAAATGTATTTGTAAGAAATATGAATGATTTACAAATATACAAAAAAATGTTCAACATCTTTAGCAATTAGAGAAATACAAATTAAAACTACACTGAGATTGTACCTCACTCCAATCAGAATGGCAGTTATCAAGAACAAAAGTAACAATAAATGTTGGTGAGGATATGGGGAAAAAAGTACACTCATACATTGGTGGGACTGCAACCACTCTGGAAAGCAATATGGAGATTTCTCAGAAAACTTGGAATGGAACTACAATTTGACACATTTATCCCACTTCTAGATATATAAATAAAGGACTTAAAATCAGCATACTATAGTGATGTGCTTACATCATTATATATAGCAGCTCAGTTCACAATAGCTAAACTATGGAACCAACCTAGTACCCTTCAACAGATGAATGGATAAAGAAAATGTGAAATACATATAAATGGAATATCACTCAGGCATAAAGAAGAATGAAATTATGGCATTTTCATGTGAATGGATGGAAATGGAGACTGTAAACTAAGTGAAATAAGCCAATCCCAAGAAAACAAAGGCCAAATGTTCTCTCTGATAGGCAGATACTAATGCACAATAAGACAGGGAATGAAGTTGGAAAGGGGGATGGGAATAGGAAAGAAGGTAGAATAAATTAGACATAACTTTTCTATGTTCATATATAAATACACAACCAGTGAAATTCCACATCATGTACAACAGCAAGAATGAGATCTTAATTAGAATAAGTGATACTCCATGTATGTATAATATGTCAAGATACGTTCTACTATCATGTATATCTAAGAAGAAAAAAATTTAAAAGTTGTCTCCATTAAGATATGAAGAGTTGAGGGTACTTTGAGGGAACTCTTGAACAAGACTCACAAGGGTAGAAATGTATTTTCTGTGCTCACCACAAAATCTAGCTAGCTAGCATACAGCCCAGCCCATTACATATGGGGAAGTAGTAGTACAGCATACTGGCTCCAGCAATCAACAGGTGACTTTGGACCAGCTTCTTGACTTCTGTGCACCTACCTCACATGGCTGATGTAAAGATTAAGACAGTTCTGGGAACAGTGATTAGCATATAGTTAATTATTATTGTTATCATATTACATATTTCTGCATACCAAAAGTCATTACTTGAACTGATGAAATCTCAGTTTTACCAGATCTAGTTGTAGGAATTGTAGGATTTTTGTCCTATGAGCAGGGATTCTATTGGACATTACAGAAGCTGACAATTGGCCTACTGGGCAAACCATCAACACTGAAGCTATAAACATGACCTTTATTAAACAGCCAGAAAAGGATGTGAAATGTGCAGATAAACCAGAGATGTCAATAAACGGGATCTAGAAAATAAACTTGTGCTAGGCACGCACAAAAAAAAATGTAAAAGGTTAAGGTGAGCTCTGGACAAAACAGAGGAAGCCTAAATGTCAGAAAGATGCAGTAGTAAAAAGCAAAAAGTCCTATCTACTGTGTTCTCTGTCCCTTCTCTGTTCCTTTTTTTCACTGGATTACCTATTGGATCATTTTTTTGACATCCTGCTCACAAGCCCTCACGGTTTCTAGACAGCTGCCAAGTCCCCAGACCATTCGAATAACAATGACCTGAGAACTGTACCAGGCAATTAAATTACCCCAGGCAGCCTTTCTACCTACTGTAGTGGCATGCTTTACAAAGACTGAAATGCATATCTGCTGTTCAGAAAGAATGAGGGACGTGCCAGCAGTTCCTTTTTTAAGGTTTGAACTTTTATCTTTTAAATATCAATCAGTTATGAGTGAAATTTTAATTCACTAAAATTGACTGCTGAAAAAACACAGGGGTCATTTATTAGTATGTGCCTATTCCCAAGCCTCAAGTCAGGATCTGAGACCTAGGAAGAGATGAGTAAAACCATCATCTAGTGAGAAAACCACAGGGGTATAAGAAAAAGGATCTTAGTTTCCTCATACAACAGTGGAACACTATAAACCTATACAAATATAAATTGCTCCAGTAAGGGTAAGATTAAGAAATAGAAACAAAAGTATTCCAAAAGCTTTATAGAACAATCAAGAAATGGCCAATACTCCTCCTCATGGGAAACCCAGAGGTGAATGCACAGAGAGCCACCAAGAATCGCCCAGACTTGGCACACGGGCATGTAAGTATACATGAAGGGATTTCTCTCATGTAAAACTAAAATTAGAAAACTGAAATTGAAAATTAGACTTTCCAACTCTCCTTAGTATCTACGGTCCTTGACAACAAGGAACAAACTCCTGGGAAGCTCTATTTTTCAGATGTTAGCCTGGCAGCTTCTGTTCTATCCAGGAGATATTTTTCTTCTATGGCTTCCCAAAATCCAGGATTTCTGCTAGAAATTAAATAATAATAAATAGAAATATGGAGTGTGACTGTATGCTAGGCACCATGTTAAACATGAGATTCTTGACATGCTTTGTGTAATTTAATGACATAGGAAAAAATAGAGGGACAAGCTGAAGAAAGTGATTTGTTAAAAGTAGAGGTTCCTCAAATGCCTTCCTAAAAGAAAAGATGCCTGATGGGAGCAAAACCTAAACAGTAAGTGAGGACTTTATAGCTTGTTACAGGGTGTGATAACCAGGATAATTCATTTGCTCTAACAACCCCTTGAGGGCAACTGTTAATACCCCCAGGGGAGGTGAAGTGACTCACCCAAATTCTTCTTACAAATAGCAGTTCAGGTCACCTCCCAAATTCCAAACCCAGTAGAAGCAACTCCCAGGTGTAAAGAAAATTCAGCAATGAGAGGAAAGCTTCATAATTTTCTGCCTAATCTCCCTTTCTGAGACCTCTCTTGGCCTTGTTTTTTCATTTTTCGATTCACAAACACAAATTACACATATTAATCATGTATAACATGATGTTTTAAAATATGTATATATTGTGGTATGGCTAAATTGAGCTAATTAGCATATGCATTACCTCATGTACCTATTTTGTAATGAGAACACTTTAAATTTTCTCTCCTAGAGATTACTTATAAAATTAGTTACAGTCACTGAATTGTATGGTAGATGACTTGAATTCATTGCTCATTTCTGAAATTTTCTATCTTTTCATCAACATATCCCAAACTCCTGGCCCCTATGCCTAAATCCTAATAACCACTAATTTTTCTCTGAATGCAATTTTTTTAGAATTCCACATGTGAATAAGATCATGTAGTATTTGTCTTTCTGTGACTGGTTTGTTTCATTCACCATTATGTCCCCCAGGTTCATTCATATCACAAATGATAGGATTTCTTTATTTTTAAAAGCTGACTAGAATTCTGTTGTGCATACATACCACATTTTCCTTGTCCATTTGTCCACTGATGGATCCTTAGGTTGATTCCATTATCTTTGCTATGATGAATAATGCTGCAATGGACATGGGAATACAGATATCTCTTCAACAGGTTGATTTCATTTCCTTTGGATATATACCTAGTAGTGGGATTTATGGATCATATGGTGTTTCTATGTTTAGTTTTGAAGAACTTCCATACTGTTTCCTATAATAGCTGTACTAATTTACATTCCCATCAATGGAGTACAAGGGTTCTTTTTTCTCCACATCTTCTTCAACATTTCACTTTTATCTTTTTAATAATAAATATTTCTGCTTTTCACATGTGAACCCTGAAAGAATCTCCTGAAAATGCCTACTTATAGTCTCTAGATCTGGGTATTTTTTAAATTAACCAGAATATGAAGCACGACTACAATGCTGTGTAACCTTGGGCAAGTTTCTTAACCGCTTTGTTCTTGTATAGAAAATGGAGGTAATCATATTAACTACATCATTGTGATATTAAAAGAATTTAGTGTGTAAATATAACTAAAAGTGTTTAGGATAGGACCTGAAATATAATATCTACTCAATAAATGAAAACTACATGAAACCAAAAATCTACTACTTTGTATACTGTACCCGGGAGTAAATTAATCTACTTGAGAAGTTGCATTAACTCCTTCAGGTCACCAAAGTGACATTCAGTTCACTATTTACTCTTGGGTACTTTATTGCATCCTACATCTACATAACAACAGCTACCACTTAAAAGCAAACTAAATTGTTATAAAGCATTGTTCTTTGAAACTGATCCTTTACTTCCATATTTCATTCTGTTTTTACCTCAAACCTGAAATGGTCTTTGTTTTATAATACGAACAATTTTTCCATTTGAAGGGAAGAAAGGGAAGAAATAAATTACAGCCGCAAAGATAAGTTGAATGTTTCAAAGAACTAGGCCTGGCATCTCTCAGAATAACACATGCTTAATGCAAAGAGATGGCTTTGTGTGAGATCAGGGGCAGCTCCAAAGTTTTTTTCAGGGGGTGGAATCCAAAACAACCACTTTGGCCATTTCCCAAAATCTCAAGAGCATTGTCTTATTTGCCAGGTTACTTGCATGAATCTTATCAATATCAAATGTACTCACTTATTTACTGTGTCCCTGCCTGTCCTGACAGATGAATAGAATTTGCTCTCTGTCCAAGCTCACTAGCAATAAAAGCCAGCAGCATCTCATCAGTTGTCTGCAAATGTAGTTCTAAAGATGGTGGGAACCATACTTCACAGTTTTACATATGGTTTACATCTGAAATTTGCCCTGAGAAACCCCTACATTTAACCTAGAAATTTTTTTCTTTTCTTTTTTTCTAGAGGTCACTGTCACTACTAATATCAAACTGACAAAAAATTTTAAAAGATTCTCTACCTTGATTTAATAAATCCTATATAGGAAATTTATACTCAGAGAATGTGAAGCATCTAGATTTGTAAAAATCTCATTATGCTTCTCATTTAAAACTTGTTATTGCTGGGTGTGGTGGCATATGACTATAATTCCAGTGATTCTGGAGGCTTAGGCAGAAGGATCACAAGTACAAGGCCAGTCTCACCAATTTAGAAAGACCCTCAGCGACTTAGGAAGACTGTCTAAATAAATAAATAAATAGGGGATGAGGCTGGGGCTCAGCCGTAGCACACTTGCCAGGCATGTGTGAGGCACAGGGTTCGATTCTCAGCACTGAGTATCAATAAATTTAAAAAAAAATAAAACAAAGATCTATCAACAACTAAAAAATTATATATTAATAAATAAATAAAAAGACTGGTGATGTATCTCAGTGGTAGAGCTCCCCTGGGTTTGACCCCCAGTTCCAAAATAAATAAAACTTGCTATTATATCATGTTGAAAAATAAAAGCAGAAAATACAGAAAGTATTACAAAGAAAGAATCACTATAATCTGCATTTTGGAAAATGTACTAGGATGAGTATAATACAACGGTTGAGATCATTGTTGTTAATGGATGAAAATGTCAAAATACTATGCTATCTATCTATAAGTTAGTAGACAACTTTTATGGCAGACGGCAATTCTCAACTGTGGCTTGACTGCCAAAATATTTCCCACCCTTCATACTCTTCTTGCAATGTTGACTTAGATGTCTCTCCCATGGAGGAGTGGATGTCTGTGTTTGCTTCTCTTATATTTACATGGATTTGGGACTATGATGGAACTAACACTTAAGTTATTACTGAGGACAGGTAACTAAAATGTGATGCATTCCTGCCTGTTTTTCTTAAGATGCTCACTCCTGGAAGCCAGCCATCTTTGCCTTAAGAAAGCCAAAGCAGTCCATGAAGAAGCCTGCTTAGTGAAAAACAGAAGCCCCCGGCATACAGCCCTGGCTGAGCTCCCAGCAGAAGCCAACCCTTCAGCGATGTCTTACTCCTGGGGCTGGTAAGTTGATCAGCCATGTGAGTAAGGAATCTTCAAAGAAGATCCTCCTGCATTTCAGTTGACACCCTTTGGAGAAGAGATGAGCTATAACTATTGAAAGTTGTGTGTGAAAAAAAAATATAGGTTAGTGTTGTTATAGTAAGAATAATTTTGGGGTGTTTTGTTATGAAGCAATAAAAAGATGATTAAATTGTTAAAAGTGAGAGCTACTATTATTAAAAGTTCAGTCAGAGGTTATTATGTGGCAATAATGTGACAATAGTATTAAATGTAATGTTTTAGTTTATCCTCACAATAACCCTTTGCACAGAATATTATTATTTCCAGTTTATATATGGGGACACTCAAGGACACACATAGATTTAAGTAATTCATCCACGAATTAACTCAGCGAGCAAGTAGCTGAACTGGGCTATGAGTCAAGAGATCTGGCTACAAAGCCAACGCCCTTCAGATCAGGGAGTCAAGAGCACATTCCACTAAATCAGGGTCCAATAGGTCTTAAAGTCTAGCCAGTCAGTATCCGCTGCTCCAGGCCCTGCTCAGCCACGTTCCTCTCTTCTTAGTGAGAAAGACATACAAACTAAATACATTACTTCCTCCAACACTGGGCAGAGTCTTTATTTTCATAAAACAGCCCTTTCGATCCCTAGTAATCTCAAGAATGGAATGAAAAACAGCCAGTCTTTACCAAAGATGTTTTTAAATCACAACTTTAATACTGAAAAAAAAAAAAACATTTATTGTAAAAAAAAAAAAAAATTGGAAACCTAAGTATAAATAAAAAAGACCTGTAACAGTTTTCAGATAAAACCACTCTTAAAATTTGATGTGTTTCCTATAATTTTCCTATTATATTTTTTAAATATAACTGAAATCATAAATCATACTTTTATATCCTTATTTTCTCACAATTATATAATCAGCATATTCCCATGTCACTCATTGAAACCTCTGAATACATAAGTGATAGGAAAAAGATAACCTCCAAATACATAATGTATATTTTATTGAAGGATATCTGGTCACTTCCAGTTTCTTTTATCATATATTATCGGCAATGAATATCTTTCTTACAATTTCCTCAGGATAGTTTCCTAGAGCAGAAATTACTGAGTCAAAAAATATGGATTGCTGAGGTTCTTGATTAGATTTTCAGAAAAGGACCATTTTATAGCCCCAATTACAGAGTCACACCTCACTCTTTCCTACATTAGATATCATTTAAAATATCATTTTGTAATTTGGTAGTGTATAAGTGGTAACTTTTATTTTTCCTTTTGATTACCTATTAGAAGATTCAAGTGATCTTATATATAAGAACATAACAAACATTATAAAACAACATATTAATGTACTAGCAGATAATTTCCATTGAGCACCTACTACATTCTTGACATCCATTTAGGCTCCTCCTGTACATTTAATCTACATAAAAATAATAAAGATTAAATTTCTAAAATATTCTGAACCAACATTGATGGAAGCTGAGGTAGAGAAAGATTGAGTTACTAGCTTTAGCTACAGAGTTTTCATACTGGAATCTAAATCTAATCTTATTTGACATCAAAATTTAAGTTAGTTCCATTATTTTACAGTACCCATTGGATCAATGGATGACTAAGATAGATGGATAATGAAAAGTATATAATTTGAGTTCATTGTTTTTATTCTACTTCACTAATACATAAATATATATGGGAACATATTTTCTCAAAAATAATGAAATAAATGTTCTTATTTTTGAGCACCCAGCTAAAGAAAATGAATTTATAAATTAAATATTACTATTCCTATACAGCAGCAATTCTGAATTATTTTGGTCTCAGGACCTCTTTATACTCTTAAAAATTGTTGAGGCCTCCAAAAATAGAGTTATATTCCTCTATCTTTACTATGTTAGAAATTAAAACTGAAAAATTTTAAAAATATTTGTGTATTCATTTAAAGACAATGAAAAACCCAATATATGTTTATGTTAATAATATTTTGTGCAAGAAAAACTATATTTTTCAAAACAAACAAAATTTAGTCAGAAGAGTAGCACTGTTTTATGTGTCTACAAATACTTGCAATGTTGTGACCGACCTAGCCATAGACAACTAGTTCCCATTCTTGCTTTGTCATTCAGCATGTGGTAATAACACATGTCAATTACACTCTGAAAACCTCTACATATTGAAAGAGTAAGAGTGAACAGACAAATAACATCTTAATATCATTATAAAAATACTTTTGATCTTACAGGCCATATATCCCATGAGAGAGTCCTTACATTGCTTTAAAAACTGCTAGGATATGGCATACAAAGGTTGATATCCACCTAAAATTCAGTAAGCAAAAGAATACTGTAGGATGGTATGTGTATTGACTTTGGCATCAAAAATATTTCGATGAATAAGAAAGACACAAGAAATACAAAACTTTATGTTATGGAAACATTCTTTATTAAAACAAAAATAAAAACACAAATCATTCACTGGAAGAAGACAAGGCCAGCACAAATATACAGGCCAGTAATTATTATACAGAATATATAAAGACCTTTTACAAATTAATAAGAAAAACACAAATAACTCAGCAGAATACAAGGCAAAGAACATAAATAAGGCATTTCAAAGACAAGAAAATGCAAAGAACCTATAAACATCTGAAAAGGTGTGCAACCCAATAGGAGCAGAAAAATAGTAAAGAAAACAAAAGCATATCATTACAATCTCATTAGTGTAGCAAAAACAAACAAAAATTCTGACAATTAAGGACTCAAACACTACTGATGGGAATGTGGCAAGCACTTTGGAGATGTGGCAGACACTGCTGATTGCCTATTGCCATCCACCTTCCCTTTCTTCCTTTCTAAAGGCTTATGTGGTTCAGCTATCTCCTTCCTCCTGGTGATCACATTCTTCAAGGAAAACTAGCTATATTCCCCAGTCATCATGGTTTTGTCAAACTTTGTAAGCAAACAGTTTAGGCATGAACGTATGCTTTAATTTTAGCCAATAAAATATGTAGGAAAATCAAATGGGAGAAATATCTAGGAAAAGTTTTCCTGCTCTTCAAAAAAGACAGACACCATGCCCCAGGCTACTGTTCTTCAGTCTCTGTGTGATTCATGGAGAGGAACTGCTTTTCCATGAAGAAAGCATGCCATTGAGTCAATAAATTATACAAGTATAAGGCAGCCAAACCCCTGGACTTCTTATATGTGCTAATAAATTCTTTATTTAAGATACTATGAATTCTACTGTCCATTACTTGCAGCTGAAAGTACCCTGACAGAGAAAAAAGAAGAGTTTAGCAATAGAGGTAAAAAAATATTCATATCCCCAAACCCAGAAAATCTACTTCTATGTGTATAAACCAGAGAAAGCCTCACACATGGAGAATAGAAGATGAATGAAAGAATGTTCCTTACAGTCTTCTTTGTATAGGGCAGCTGAATGCAGTTCTTCAGTGAATTGAAGAATAATTTAATTATCATCAAAGTGATTGTTATTAATTAATTATTAGTAAGTACTAATACTAATATTAATAATTCCTTTCTTTATTCTTTCTGGAATAAGGATATCAATATTTTGAATTATGAGATCAAGACCACCCATTATAAATCAATGGGCTAGAAGCATATATCACTGTAGGGGAGTAATAACTACCCTGCACTACTTATTTGTATTTTTGTACAAATGAGACAACAATTTCTATGTTGTTTAAATATCTCATTTTGAGTTTTTAAAGGGTCATTGCTGACCCTAATTTTAATTAAATGAACATGAAAACATAGGCTGGAAATATATAGCCAAATTCATGACAGTTGATGCCTCTGGGGAAGAAAAGAGGTAAGCGAATAAGAAAAGGAACTAAGGATATTTCAACTTTTTATATTATTATATACTGTTTTTAATTAAGAATCTACAGGAAAAATAAATAAATGTTAACCTTTGTTAATTTATTGTTGTTATTTATTCTCTATACTTCCTTGTTTAAAAAAGAGGTGATGAGGAACGAAAGGAAAAGAATGTCTCCTTCACACACACAAAAAAAAGAGAAAATGTTTTCCTTCTATATGCACAAATTAAGTCAATATTAAGATTCAATCTAATCTCTTATTAAAGATTAATGCCACCCAGTCCTGCTGAGGGTGCGGGTTTGGGAGGGTACCTCTCTTGAGGGCAATCTCATAATTATCATAAATTCATTAAAAGAGTGTCAGCTCTTATGAACCATTAATTTTACCTCTAACGAGTAATGTTAATAAATCTACTTCATTGAGCACAAAGAATTAGCTGGAAACATTTTAACAACTGAAGACATGCAAGTATACTTGATAACATGAACACAATTTCACAATTTTCTTCAGTAAAAAATTTTTAAAAATCAAGCACACTATTTTCCTAAATTGTAAAAAAGTATTTGGTATATATGAATAAGTTATAAAAATCTGAAAGACTTTAAACCAAGCAGTGTTTGACACTGGATGGAGAGAATTCAGATTCTTTTTATTTCCTTCTTATTATGGTTATAATTCGGTTGTAATTCTCTAACTTTCTATTACACATATGAAATTTTTGGCAATACCATCATTTAATGGCTATGATTAACCAAAAAGTGAATGTCGAGTTGACTGCAACAAATCTAATGAAAATAAATAGAAGTAGTGAATTCATTTCTTATAGCACAAAATGCATATATGGCTCTTACTAGCATAATTAGCCTTCCAAGTCATTGTGTTTCCTCTTTTAAAACAATAGTTATTTATTTTAATGAATTTGTAGGCATCTCATATTAGGGATATTGAAGGAAAAATACAATTAGACTATACTCCACTAAAAAATCAATCATTGAGACTAATAAGACAGTTGGTTTGTCTTAACTGATGAATAAAGAAAGTCATTTGTTTGTTAGTCTACTAATAAAGGGTATTGTTAAAAAGCACAAGTCAAAGGACAGGATGAGGTTCAGAAGAAGCCAAGTGCAAACAGAAATATATTTGCAAATAAACTATATCTATATCTCTCTCTATATATATATACTACGTACATATATGGACTATATATATACCAGAATTCTAATATATACATATACAAATATTCTAATATATACATACACATGATTTGATAAATAACACATCTGAAATCAGTATAACTTCCTTCCTAATGTTTTCTTTCATGTACTTTCTGATACAAATTACTATGAACCTTCAATATCATAGCATTTTCATTCCATGTTCTAAAACCTATGCACTTGTTCTTTTTTCACTTTTGGAAGATCCTTAAGTCTCTACTTACTCTGCAATGTTAGACTAGATTTTAATTTGGACACAAACCAGAAGCCTCCGAAAGCTGCTCCATATTACTAATGGATGTGCAGGTGATTTGGCTTTGACATGTGTCCTCATGCACACAACCCCCTTTAATAGCCATGGCTTAATTCTGGCTCTTTTAGTAACTTTTAGCTTTAACCCTCCTAAGACAGGAGTCCTTGTCTTATAGAGATTGTGTCCTTGCCTTATAGAGATTGTCCCTTAGACACATATCCTGTGATTATATTTTTGCTACTACCCTGGATCCTGATTGACCAACATTTTATTTCCCAAATATATTTGAGATTATTATGTCTTGTGATAAAACTAGATTACTTTAAAATTCAAATATCAAGAAAATACAAGTCTGATTTTCACCAGGTAATTACTCTATTAACTTCCTAAAATCATATGTTCTCTATTATCATAGAAGAGAAACACAATTTAAAATTTCCTTATAAGTACTTCATATTTATAGTAATATATTTCTACTTTCTAACAGAGAGCTACTTTATTTTCTATAAGAAGTTTATTTCTACTTTCTGTTAGAAAACTATATTGGAAGCAAATAAGACACATCATCATTTTCTCTAACTTCTCTCAAATATAAGATAGTATGATTTGCTTATAAGGAACAAATAATATCTAGAATAACAAAAATAATAAGAACAGTAACAATTTTTCTTGCAATATATAAAATATGGGCAAAGTTATTAAGTAACATTTTACTGAACTTAAAACTCTAAATAAAACAAAACAAGCAAATATTTTAAAATATGTAAGTTCTACTCTCAAAAAAAAAAAAACGTACTTTAAAATCCCTGTCACCTTAGGATTTTTGGCATCAAACCTATGACATTTATATTTTATATGTCCTTTCCTACTCTTTGGTGAGCCAACAAGGTTTGTTCTTTGTCAATAAGATATGATCTGATAATTCTGACTTGCCTTGGGGAAGAAGACAGATTTACAAGTGGACACTTTGAAAGAAAAAGTCTATTTCCTGGGCCACTGAATAAAACAAAGAAAAACTGCATCAGAAGTAACTCAAATAGTTGAGTGTTGCTTCTATGTAAACATAAAAATTTAAAAATTGTCAGAGTCCCTAGATTTTACCCAAATGAAAATTAATAACTTTATAATTGATTAAACTTTTAAAAAATTATTAATTTTCAAATCTACTCTTTTTAAAATAAATTGGGGAGGGGCTGGGGTTGTGGCTCAGTGGTAGAGCACTTGCTTGCCTGGCACATGTGAGGCACTGGGTTCAATCTTCAGCACCATATAAAAATAAATAAAGAAAATGAAGGTATTAAAATATTTTTAAAAAATTTTGGTTGTAGATCTACACAATACCTTTATTATTACTTTTTTATTTTTATGTGGTGAAACTTCTTAAGACTGGATCTAATTTTTAAACAGATATGAAACCTAATAAAGTATTTGTGATTTTGTAGCACTAAAACATTTTAAATATCAAACAAAAGAAATAAAAGCTAAAGAAAAAATTATGTCATGTTTTTAAATTTGGCAAATTCAAGGTTAATAAAGTAGAAAATGAACTAAGCAAGTCTAATCAATATTTGGCATAAATTATGCTCAGAAAACTTCAGCACATTTATATTTTACAGAAAAATTCCCAGTAGTAAATATGACTTGATTTTAAGCTTATTTTTACTTGGAATAGTTGTCATTGTAAAACACTAACTTATTTCAAATCTTATCAACTGAATACCTTATCTTTTCTAAAATCTTGCAAATAATTAATTCATACCAGTTCCTGAGGGTTGGAAAAACCCACTGTTGTAGTAAATCTGCTTCACCTAGACAGTGCCAGTGAGAGACAGTTTTCATAGTCATTTATAAATAAATATAATAGAAAACAGTCTCTGATTCTACTTTAAGCATATCTCTTTCAACATTAAACACATTTATGTAACCTAAGTAATCCTGACTGCAGGGAAATCTCAATCTCTTAAAAAAAGGTAATCTCAAATACAAGAGAACTATAGAGAGAGCTAGTTTTCAAGAGAAAAAAAAATCTGAAAATTTCAGCAAATTTTCTTCTCAGAAAATATATTTGTGTTCTTAAAATTAGCATCCTTACTCAATAAATAGTGGCATAAAGATGGTTTGTGATGACCTCTTTGGTCCTGATTAGTTATAGTAGCTGGCTGTAAAGAAAGGATCACATATGGCCTCTGAGAAACCCACTTTTATGATATATAGTAAATACACATCTCAACAATCAGACATACATTGATCTGCTCTTGTTAACTGTTAACCATTCCAGCAAAGCTAAGTTTTATACTAATCATTGCCAAAGATAAGGGCTTTTTCCTTTGATTTGTACTTAAATCTCAGAATCAGGCTTAGTGACTGTTATCTCAACATCCACAACAATAAGCAGAAGCATTTCTCAAATTGTTTCCTTCCCAAAGATAAATTGTCAAAGCACACAGCTCAGTTTAACATTAGTGGATTGTTTCTTTTGAACTGAATCGGGCTCCACTCATCACTATGAAGATGAAAAGCATGTATCCACAGTTTTAGCTCTATCTTGGTATGTGCTTTCTAAGATTTGGTAGTGACCTCCTACCACTTTATTTGAAGTCCCTAATAGCAAAACTAGTTGAGTTCCATATCCCTGTCTCCATAATAAGAGAATTGAGACCCGGAGAGCTGAAGCTCTTTTCCTAGGGCTAAATGGAAAGTAATACAGAGATGATTGACTCATTCTTCTTGCCCCAAGTCTCTACTTGATGAACATCCATTTTACCATTTCAAAGTATTTTGTGTGTGTGATTTGTTATTGTTGTTGTTGTTTTATTTTGTTGTTGTTGTTTTTAGCATTTTAAAACGAAAAAGAAAGAATGAGAGGGAATCAGGGAATGAAAACCAGGCAAGATCACAGCCTAGATCAATTGGATTTGTACATTGTTCCATATGCATGGCCACAAAATGGATGCCCAATGAGTGAAGAAAGTAGGGATCATCAGGCTTCCAGTTTTTCACTAGCCAGTTGCCCCTGCCCCCGCCTTACCTAGAACTGTGTACTAACCTCTTCTGAATTACAATTCCTCTTTTCTCTTCTAGGAGACCAAGGGGTGCTTTTTTTTCCCCAGGTTTTATTTTATTATTATTTTAAAATCACCTTTCTCCCAATCCCTGATGTGCAATAGTCTAACTTGGGCACAAGGGAAAAGAAAGGGCATAACAGAGTATGGGCAGGCACACAGGGAAATAACCAATCTGATTTTGCTTTGATTTCTGTTTCAAGTTCTCTAATGACAGATCCCACTCCAGTGCAGTATGTTTTGGAAATAAAGTTAAAAGGGATATGTGATTGTTTTAGGTACATTTTAAGTGTTGACTAATAAAAGGCAAATACCAGAACAGAAGAATAGTTTAATATAGCATTTTTAAAACCTTTTAGTATTCTAAGGCATCTGTGACCTGCTAAAATCTAATTATTTCTCCAATACCCTTTGGAATTGTTCAGAAAGAAGTGGTACAGTTTCTAACTAGTGCATTAAGCGTCTGGCTTGACTTCACAGAATTCCAGATAGCTGAATGTGCACTCTCTATATTTTATTACCATTGCACAGGCGCATGCTGAGATGTAGTACTGATGTGTCCTGACACACACCTGTTGACAGGGAAAAAAAAAATAAAAACACTGGACTAGACTTGAGAGGGTCTACAAATAGAAAATCTTTAAAATATGTTTTGGCAATTTTAACAGAAACTGTAACTTTTTTAAAAATGAAAGAAAGAAGAGAAAAAGAGTAGCTTCAACTTCAAAAATTTATAAAACATGCCCAAGTTTCAGCATGCCAAATCCTCTGAAAATGAACTAAGCTCCAACACCCATCCCTTCCTTTTCAAACTAACAATACCCCATTTTCCTTTGGGCCATGCCTTCTCCATTCTCAGCTACCTGTTTGAGTAAGATTGACCTTATCTACAGATCCTATAGTGGCTTAAGCTCATCAGCATTTTCTCTACATTCTCATAAAATAGGTTTAGGAATGAGCATGTGATAAAGTTTAAACAAAGTGAGAACCTCAGGGCTCCATACAAGAGCTTCTGGAGGAGACCTCTCCTCCCTCTAAGCTATGTGATATGAAAGTGATATGTGCAACTTAAGAGGAAAGGCAGGAAGGGCCAAGTCTCCATTATATATAGCTTGACAAACCTGCCCACAATGAAAAAGGCAGAACAGAAAGTCAGAAAAACTGTACTCTTGTTAACATATTTTAAACCACTCTATCAAGTTTTATCTGAAGCCATACCATACATTTGAACTTCTCAGTTGCATGAGCCTACCAATTCTAATTGTTGATTTGGCAATAAGGGTTGGCCTTTCAATCACTTGCCTCCAAAAAATTCTTAACTGATAATAGTATAAGACCTTTAATAATTAAAAAAACAGAACTGTTTTCTTTTTTTAACATCTTTTAAGATTTTATTTTCATAAACAATAGTGAAGGAAATGAAAATAATCAAAACTATTTCTATTTGGGGTTGGTTTAGGGATCACCTAATCTTTTACAGGAGTAGTCATGAATATGTGTATGATGAATGAATGAATGAATTAGGTAGCTTAAGTATAGACAAGTTGGAAGACCCAGATTAAATTGTTCTGTGAAATAATTACATCACAATGATTTTCACCTGGGAGTTAGTAACTAAAAGAGATTTGGTGGTGGGCAGGGTAGGGGTTGTTGTTCATTTTTTGTCTAGATATACAAGTTAGTAGCCAAGCTTGAAAAACCTAATTTCAAATCCAATCTGCCAAGTTCTCTACCAGGGAACATCTCAAATCTTCTAAAACAGAGAAAAAAAAATACTTTGATAAGTTTCAATATTTTTAAGGTATAAAAACTGGGATAATTTTGGAGTTCATTTCTAAGTCAGTTTCCAATCTGAAATGCATTTTCTTATGTACAATGTTTGATTTCCAGGTTACCCTACAAAACATAAGAAAATGAAAAATAACAACAAATATTTTTTCAACCCCAAATACCTACTAGAACTCAACTAAGTTTTAAGTTCTGGGAACATGAGGTCATGAGATGCATGAGGACAATAGAAAAAAAATCAATAAGAAAAATTTCCTTTTCCTCCATCTCACTTTCATTTCTTGTCTGAAGAACTATAAACACAAGAACAAAGGGAAATTTGAAAAATGAGAAATTTATTATTGGCCCTCTCCTATCTTTGTGCACTTTTTTCTCCCACTTCATTAAGTCCTTTTTTCCCAGATGTTCAGATGCTCCAATTTTAATAATGGTAGCTACCATTTTATTGGGTACTTAGTTTGAGACACTGAACTAATAAACTCAAAGACATTAAATAATTTGTCTATAGTCATGTGGCAAAGCCAAGAAAGAACCCGGGTATACAGGATTCTGAAGTCCATGTACTTAAACTTTATACTACACTGGTTTCTACACACTCAGCTGAGTTCTTCCTGCTATGACAATCCATTCCCTTCCTTCCTATCACAGCCTAAATGGCATCATGCTTGTCAGCCTCCCTTCCCCTTCAACCAGGACATTCATCCTCTATGGTAATTAATCTCTTTTAGGAAACATAGTAGAAAAGCAATCTGAAGTAACTCCCTGTACTCTTAACCTTTCTAAAGGTGATACATACTATTTCAAAATGGGCACATACCATTATGAATTCACTTCCATCTGGCAGAATTTCAGGGGCTGATCAAAGCAAGAAGTGACAAGAAAAATGGAACCATCAAGAATATATAATTTTGGAGATGGTAAGATAACCAAGACTCTCTTAAAGAGTAGTTTTCCTCCAAAGTCAGTACCTCTAGTATAGATTACATTTTTCACAACACCTTCCCTTCTACATTTTAATCCTCAGCTTAAAAAGGCAAAAAAAAAAAAAAGCAACAATCCATAATTGGCATTTAATAAATTCTTGCTGTTTTTATTTCCTATGTGAAGAAACCAAAGGCCACAGCGGGTATTTGAAGTCATATAACAAATGGCAGCCTGGGGAATGGAACCTTCAGAGGTCCTAACTCCTAGGCCAGTACATTTTCTTTTAAATACCTTTAACCCAAATGGCCCATTTATTCTTCTTTTCTGTTGAAGGCCTGCCTGAATGGAGAAAAAAAGAAAAACTGATTAAATATGAATATAAACCCAGAGGAATTTGGTCAGGCAAAAATTTCCTTTAAAAATAGAACTAACTCCCATCTGAAAATGTCTTCTAGAAAGAAATATTTTATAAAATAATTTAATCCATGTGTTTGTTTTGCAGTAACAGAAAAGAATCCACCCTTTCTTAAGAGATTAACTGTTAGTCCCACCTCCCTTTCTCCAAAAATTCAGCAGCTGCATCTCAGTTTAAATTGTACTACTTAACAGTTCTAAGAAATTGGCTTTTCAATAGACATTAGAATTCTAAAACTCCTGGATTTAATGGGTCTGTCCTGGGAGGACTGCAAAAGTGCAATCATAGAACAATAGGGGTCAGTACATGTCTCATCAAGGATTCACCTTCTACTTTGATATCCTCCATTCTTGGAGGAGAACACATATGTGAAACAGCTATCAAACAAGCATATAAATAAACTAAATGAAGGTAATGAAGAGACCATGATTGTGTGTGTGTGTGTGTGTGTGTGTGTGTGTGTGTGTGAGAGAGAGAGAGAGAGAGAGAGAGAGAGAGAGAGATAGCTGGCCTCCCGAAACATTCTGAGGAATTTAAGAAAGCACAAAGGATGTGCAAGGTCCTGGGTTCAATACCCACTATAGCCAAAGTGAGAGAGAGAAAGAATAAGCTCATGAATCTCTAAGAATAAAGCAAATAAAAAAATTAAAGGAAATTGCCTTCTAGATAAATATAAAGCAAAATCTTCTCATCAACAGTAAAGTAAAATGCACTAACTTGGTGGAATACAAGTTGAAAGCAACTGTTGACCAAATAACAGAAAACAGTCTATAAAACTGTAATTGAACATTAAAGTCGTTCTCAGTAAGGCGGACAAACTTTCATTGTTTTTAAAACATGCAGAACAATAACTTCTTCTTTACCTCCAAAAAAACAGACTATAAACTTTTATTTAAAAAAAATTGGCATTCCTATCCCCTTTCCCTTAAATAAATTGGTTACTGAATAAGCTTTCTACTTATTTGAGAATAAATATTTAGTTGGGGTTACTGGCCTGTATCTTCCACAGTTATAACATGTTTGCAACTAGTGAAAAATAAAAACTCGATTTTGTTAACTTTTTTTCAATACAGATGGCTTAAAATAAACAGAAATCTGTGGGGTTTTTTATTGTAATCTTATAAATATCCTTCTAACACACTTGGATTTTTTCTAAGTTTGCTACCACTGCCTTGTAGTAGTAAACTTTAGAAAATGTTGAGATTCCAAAGGCTGCCTACAAACCAAATGGCATTCTTGCTTTGGCAGGCTGAGCACCTCATTTCGGCTTCTCTCACCCCCTCTAGCGTTTGCAAAGCTCTTCTGTCTGATTATCCAGTTACCTCACTGAACAAGAGCGTGGCTAAGTCCTGCCCATCTATGACATCACCCCCTTCTTCAACCACTGCGAGGTGAAGCTTTAAACTTCAGACTTGGAGGTGGGCTGTGTGCAGTAAACTGGAATGCTCTCCCTGGCTCACTCAGCGCAGGGGTGATGTGAAGCAGGGCAAGCTTAGGCTGCAGCTGCCGTTGGCTTTGTGTGGACTGGACGCTGTGTTTGGGAGACGAGGGATTACTCCAATTCACAGTCAATGGAATTACAGCTACAGCAGACGTGTACATAAGATTGCTATTTCTCATCTTCCTGGTAAGTGTTTTCCGTGTTTTTTCTTATGATTGTCCCAGAAAGTTTGCTTGGTTTTACTCCCTAGAAAGAAACGACTTAGTGCCATGAGGAATCCAAACAGGGATGTTTGCTCTGTCACCAGTAAGAGCAATATATGTGCGTGCAAGCCAGCAAGGAAAAATTTGACTAGACAACCAAATGCAATAAGTTTCTTAAAATCTTTCATTTTTGAAAAATAATAAATAGCTACTTTCCACCTCGAGTAACTGATATTTGAAAAAGGCTTTATGGAAAACATCAAGTTGGAAAGTTAAATGTTAAATATTAGAGAATACAAGGAGGATTTTTTACAGATAGGAAAGTGAAAGGTCTTGCTAACTTGGTGTGTACTGTATGTGTGGTATGATCACCAATTGCTGTTTTTACAACTGTGAAAGGAAATCGATAATCCCTCAGCCCATGAGTACGTAGTACATGAAAAGCATACATCTTGCTCACAGCGAGCCAAGCCGAGCTTCTCCTGGAGACTTATGTGCCTCTGTAAAGGATTAACAGCTACACCTAGATTTTAAAGCTTGCACTGCTATCCTGCGAGAGCTCCTTCAAGCATTTCAGGGTTGCAAATCTCAACTAGTGAATTCAACTCAGAGGAGGGGGAGATTCTCTTCCAAACCATATTCCCCCTCTAGTAGAATGCCAAAATCCATTGCTTGGGCAAGTGTAGTATGTGACTAGCATAGTAACTGGCTAAGTCTACTCAGAAAAACTAACAAAGCTACCCTGGAAGCTATGCTTTTGATGTATGCAATGAGTTCAGGGTAGAATGAAAAAGAGTAAATGAGTAGCACCCTCATCCAGTGGGATATGCAGAGTATCCATTCACTTGCAACTCGTAATGGAAAAAATCTTACATTGGAACAAATGCATTTATACTACAATGCTTTCAAAAAGTATCTTCTCAATCTTTTTTTTTTTTCAATGAATTAGGTCTGAAACAAAATGGTTGCATAGAGGTAAAGAGTGCAACAGGCCCATATTTTTCCAACATCTGTAGGGTATTTATTAATTTATTTAAAATTAAAAAGAAAAAAATTTTGATTTTCTACAATTATGGAGCCAAATTCTCCAACAGTTTTAAAAATCAACTATTTTAAATTTTCTTAAGAAACACATCTGCTTTTAAATGCACATGTATGTTATTTTACTTGCTTAAAACATGAATAAAGCCACTAGAAAAGTGCTTCAGCTGTAGCAATGCCTTTCATTTATCCCTAACTACATAAAAATGCCATGACCAGTATAAACATAAAGAATGAGTTTGTCTGTTTTCAGGTAGAATCACTTATTCCTGCTCAAAGTGACGGATGATTAATCCTCATCTCTTTGGAAATGAATAAAGAAAAATTAATCCCCTAAAAGTACCACAATAATATTATTATTACTATATTACAAATATTAATAAAAATATCAAATTTTAATTAGAAGTTTGATTATGTCACTTAATTTCGAACATATATGTACTTGGACACACAGATACACACACACATACACACACACACACACAAGTGTTTATTAGCCTGAATTTTAAAACAGGGTTAAAAAAATGTGATTGCATGTACTTAACTAAGAAAATTACAGTTAAATGTTTTCCTAAATAGAGAACTGCCAAAATATATCAGGTCCAAGGATCAGCAAAGTGAATGAATAAACATGATGAATTCATTAATATTATATTCCAGTAGACCATCTATCAGTTATTAATTGGGCTTTTCATTTCTCTACACACCCCTTTGCTTTTTTAATCAATTATGGTTACGTTCAAAAGGCCTAATTAAACACTTCCTAAACATAAAGTTGTGAAATATATAATTGGGCAGCAAATAAAGTTTTTATCAAAAAGAAGAAAAACAGTAAGAAAATTTGTCATAACTAAATGTGGCAGCAAAATAGAAGGTATGTTTCTTTTGCTTTCAAGTGTTAATTAAGGAGCCTCCAATTCTATCAAAACTTTTTCAAAGCTAAATGAAGCAGTGTGAAATAAATTTGGTTGAAATCTTGTGGCTGTCAGACTTTGTTAGCAAGCTATTAATTATCTTTACCCCAGTTTCTTCTCTAGACTATATTGCCCAATCAAATAGAAACTCCAATTATGCTCAGCATCTTCTGCCTAGGGACACAAGACCCTAATGAACACTGGGTCTCTCCAGATGAAAAATACAATTATCAGTTTTAAATATGCAATGCAGTGCAGAGAGATTTTTCTGTGCTCTTCTTGGCCATAATTCCTAAGGCTTTCTCCTCTTTCTGCATTATTTTGAACAATTTTAAGCCCAACAAAAATCAGTAGCAAAAAAGAAAAAGAAAAAAATCAGTAGCTGGGAATTTGCCTTGTCTTAATATTATATTAGTGTTTCTTCTTTCTTGCTTTTTAGTTTTGCTATGCCAATGCTCATGCCAATATGAAATTAAATCTGGCATTTAAAATATATTTGATCTAAAGTTGCCATTTCAGTCAATTCTCAACTCTCCTCCCCTTTTTAAGGTGGGTGGGCTACTTAACAAAGAATGTGATTAATAGTTAGATCCAGAGCTAACTTTAAAATTTTGAATAAATCCCATTTTATATTCTCTTATTCATACCACTTTATTTAAAAAGCATTATAAATAATGGTCTCACTTCAAATGAAGAACACCATAAATGAAGTCAACTAGGGAAATAAGGTTCTGTAAATTTTTCAAAGGCCTTGATTTCTCCCCTTCCTTCTCTCCTCCTTTTTCCTTCCCTCCTGCCCCCCACCTTTTGCCCCAGAGGCCTTCACTGTTCTTCTCAACAGGAGGCTTTGTTGTAATTAAACCAGAGAAAAACTGGCCAGCAGCAGCCAACATCTGACTTGCCGCTTCTGAAAGCAGTGTTCTGGTAGAGTGTACCACCCCCCAGCGGGCAAAAACTCTACAGTAAATTTCTCAGCAATATTAATCCTCAAAATGGCATTTTCTCTTCAGAGCATAAAAAGGGATATTTCTTGTCTTCTTCTAACATCCTACCATTTCAAAAATTTACTAAAAGTCAACAAACCTATTTCCAACAAAGAGATGATTAGTAAATATCTTCCAAAAGAGCCGTCTTCCTTTTAATAACTGATATAGGTATATACATTTAAGAAAGCATTTTTCATTTTCAAAATGCAGATCAACATTACTAAATTTAGTTAAACGTCACACTAAAAGACAGTTTTGAAAGCCATTTTATATTGTACAAGAGAGCATGTTTCAGGATTTTGTTTTATCTATTAACAAGAAATCCAGAGAAAAGATTTTAAGTACAAAGGAATAAAATATAATTTAAGCAACAGCTAGAGTTTAATTTGTTTACACTTGCATAATCTCTTTCCTAGCCCCAAATCAAATGTCAGTAACATAAAAAAAAAGCTCTCTCCAGGTACGAGTCTGTTTAAAGGAAAGGAGGGAGAAATTGCTCTCACTTGATGGGACAAGGACAGCTTTTGTTCTTTATTCTTTCACTTTACATGTGCAAAAGTTACCTTGGTAACTTTGGAGAGAAAACTCACGGACCACATTTGCTTAAACACCATTTTTAATGCGTGCCACTGGACTGTAGATTGATCAACTTATGTGTTGTTGATTTTCTTTTTCTTCATCTGGTTTAAATCAATAATAATGCTACTCCTACATGGATATGAAAAATTGTATTTTATAATTTTAGATGTTCTCACCCACTAGCACAGTGCTTGCCACATGGTTGATTTAAATAAATATATGCTGAACTAGTGTATGGAAATTTAAATATTAGAAATTTAAAGCCAAATAGTGTTCACACAATTCCTGGAAGAGGAATTTCAGATTTGCAATAAAAAAAAAAAAAGTTTGTGGTTTAACAAAAGTGAGCACCCTTTTAATTACACTTGCTCAAAAGTCAGCACAAACTTAAAGCATGTCCCTGCTCGAAGCTCTCTACCACTTATCTTCACCACCCGCTATATTAACATCTTATTCATTCTTACAAGTTGTGGTTCTTTAATTCATTAAGTCTGGCTTTAATATCATAAGAGGAGAACATTCACTATGATGAAAGATAACATCTCAGTTTGCCTTTTTTGTTTTAAGAATGCTTGATTTAACTTTACAAGCCAAAATAAATGAAGCAGAATTACATTCATTCATCACAAACTCATTGGGGAAAAGAACCAGTAACATGAAAGGAGAAAGTAAAAATCCTTTGCTTTGGAACTTTTAGCCCCTATTTTCCATAAACAAAACAAAACCTTCTTCAGGCTAGAAAATAGTGTGGATAAAGCCAAGTATAAAAAAGGAATACTTGCTTCTCTGCCTCTCAGCAAACCCTTATGACTTCATGACTCTCAAGAGGAGAGTTAGAGGTCCTTCTGCTTGCCTGGCATTAAACAAAAGAATTGGAACTTTCCTGAAATCTGATGATCGTGGAAAATTTAACTACCAGGCAGGCTGCTTAGAAAGCATTTTGCTGTCACTATCAACTAACCTGAAATACTCCAGTTTTTCAGTTTAACCATATACACAGTTTATTTGAAATACCTTTTGTTGTTGCATTCACAGGTTGTTGATTTTTTGAGCTTTCTAGAAAAAACTTTAATCTTAATAAATGAATTATTTCCCTTATACTCTAGATGATGACTGCCATAAGTTCTAATTTACCTAGAAATATTCACAAACTTGGATAAATTAAGCATGGGTTTTCTTCAATATCAAGATTTTATTCGAAATAATAATGCAATTATTCTGGATTAAAACATGGTGTTTTCTGATTGAATATATTTAAAGTTCCAATAAAAGGAAACCAAAAATTAAAAACCTTATACTTGGTCCTAAGATTGTTAAACAAAAATGATTAATAATCAAACAAGTCAAATCAAAATCAACTTAAACAGAAGGTACCAAATAAAGGATTTAGGAAGTTAGCACTATCATCATCTATCTTCATTTTAGTATAAGTTATATTCTCAAAACATGGGAAATACCTTTTTCTCTCAAATATTTCCATATCAAAAATATTGTACTAGCAGAGAAAAAATCATGTAAATATGCAGATTGCCTCAAGTTCTTGATTTTATTTCAATATCACTTTTCTCTTCAGATACGACTCCTTAATTTCTATTAGTTTTCCTAAAATATTTCAAGATGATAGCATCCTCGTCTATTTGAATGTTTTCTTAGGTGTATTCTGAAAATAAACTAGAGGGAAACTTTTTAGACTTGATGATTACATTATAAATGCAAATAAACAATTGCCTCTGCAATTTTTTAAAAGACACTGAATAGAAGGATCCCTATTAAAATTTTGATTCACCAGTAAGTTGATTATGTGGTTTCTTCTTTTTGCTCGTTTTAAGTGCTATATACTTAAATGATTCCATTAAAATAATTTTAAAACATCCTTTTAAGTAACCAGGCTCCACTTACATTTTTCCACCAAGTTACCCCATTAACAATATTTTTCTAAAAGATCGATTGCTTTTTGTTCAGAAGTAATGGCTTCTTTCAAGCCTATGCAGACAGAAAAGCTCTGAAGTCGATGTTGTGGAAACCTGGCCACAGTGTCCATGCCGATGGGGGTCATTTTCTTTTCATCATTCACATTCAACTACAATGTCTGTGGATATGGAGATCCAGCTCAGAAAGGAGGAAGTTGAAATATTTGTGTCAGATTGCTTTCTTTTGATAGAGAGATATTCATTATAGTTTTAATATGCCAAAAAAAAACACACACACACACCTCTCTGGCACTATATTTTCAAATATAAAGGGGTAGATGATTAAAAAATTCAGTCAAACATAAATTGAATTGTTTTGAGTCTAACTGTAGGGAATATGAGCAAGTGAGAGAAGCTATTAGCAGAATCTTCATTTGTGAAAGAGAATCCTTTCCTAAGAAATCTGTTTTATGTTTTAATGCAATTTGGAAAGGACATTTTCCACGAACTTAATGAGATTTAGTTTTTCTGTTAATCCTACAGTACTACTACTATTGTATGAATGGAAAATGTGAGTTTGCATATCAAATAGCAGTGGAAGCCAGTTTACAAATGTTAAACAGGTAAAATAAACAAATTAATCTTTCTTCTTTTCACACCAACTTAGTTTTTATATATCTTTCTCTGTTTGGGTTACAAATGTGAAAAACAATACATATTCTTAGAGCCTGGTTTTGTAAAACCAGATATAAAATTAAAATGGAGATGCTTCATCTCTGTTCATTATTATGATCATCACTTTGGATATGTTGTGATCTGCCATGACTTGGGACAATCAAAGATTTTAAATTCCCATTCAGCTGATTCACCTGCACTTTAGATTATGTCTTGCCTTATCAGTGTTCCTGAATATAAGAAATGTTTGACTATTAGTGATTTTAAGCAAGTTCTCACTTGTTGTCTTTATAATAATTTTAATTAGTTTCTAATGCAATTACATTACAGTATTTGTTTCTAAATTTAAATTAACCACATTATTTTATATGCTGATTAATTTTCCAGCTTAGAAAATATTTAAAGCAAAAGATCTTAAAAATAACTTGTAATTATAATTTCAATAGCTTGGTTTTCTATTTTCACAAACAGAAAGCAAGAGTTTACAAGATAATTCCACAATAATGAGCAAAACTCTCACATTAAACAAAAAATCATTTAAAATTTTTCTCTGTGTACACTTTGCAATATTCACTAGAGACTTCTTTATCTATCTATTGCCATTTTCATTTCAAGTTGCCCTAATAAATTATATGCATTTTTTTTTCAACTTTTCTTCTGTTAATAAAGTCGGATGGCATTGGCATCAAGTGGTAGTCTGAAAGACACAGAATTTTCAAAAGAACTAGAATCACAAAATTATGACATTATTTAACATACATATTCAGTAGAGAGTTTAAATTCTGGAACAGATGCCATCCTTGTTGGACACTAGGTAATAGTTGGCAGAAAAGCAAATTACTACTTTAGTCCTTAATCTTGAGGTCAAATATTCCCATGATACTCAAGTGTTCTCCATATGTAGAGAAAGCATCTGAGTGGGTGACCCTGCATAACTGATACTGAACTACCAACCTAATTCTAGCCCTAAAAATCCTCATGCAAATTAGTTAATGGCAGAACAATCATCATTAAAATCACTGGTCTCTTTAGTCAAGTCTTCTTTCAGAAATGAAAAGTACATTAGTGGAAATTTGTATGTTCATGTTTAGCCTAGAGAGAAATGCCCAATCAGGTTTTGATTGGCTTTCTAGGTGGTCATTATATGGGTCTCCTTTCTATTCCAAATACAGATTTTTCCAAGTTCACTGTATGAAAACAAAATTATAGTAGTATTTTCCTAAAAAACTAACTTGAACTTTTATGCCACCTTTTAGGCAAGAACACTTGAGGGCCTAGAATTTCAAAATCACTAAGGAGCCCCCAGACACACCCCTAAAGAGGAAGGTGATGGTGTCCACCTTCTGCAACTGGGAATTCTTCCTGCAGAAAGAATAAAATAGGGAACTAAGCAAATAAAAAGAAAAGCATTAAAGCAAAGTCTTTTCAACCTTTCAAATTGGAGATTGTATAACTTTTGTAAAACTGTGGTCAAATGTTTCAAAAAGTTACCATGGCACTTCTGTCAAAAGTCTTTGTTAAATATTTACTCATCTCTTTGACATATACTTGTTCTTTTCTTTTTAAACATTTTATCATTTTATGCCTAAGACTTAAAGTGAACTTATGAAGATTACCCTGAAAAGTCATGAAAGGGGCTTATGCTACGAAACAGTTAAGGGTAGAGACTGTTGGCTGACAATGTCATATTATCTCCTACTTTATTTATACAGCTAACTGGGAAGCATAAAAACAAAGCACTCAATAAATCCCTTTCCATCAGCTACTATACTAAAGATGTGTTGCTTAAAGAAAGAATTGAAATTAAATTTCTAGGCAATTTCTCTAATTTTTTCAAGTTTATTATTAATAGTTCATTAAAACCTTTTACTTTCACAGGAGATGCTCAATACCAGTATATTTTAAGGAAGAAAACTATAAAGAAAATTTAGTATGCTTCTTTTTCTTTCCATGAAGAATATATGAATTGTTTTCTTACCTCTTAAAAGAGAATACATGTTCTTGTATAACGTGACTGCACCAGAAATTCTGAGAAAGCAGCAAGAAGCAAAAGCTGAAAATAGCTATTTCACAGCAGGTAATCATACCTCAGGATGTAGCTACTGTACAAAGTTTATACTTGGATAATCCTGGATGGGAATAAAGGTAGGGGGTAACTGCCTGAAAAAAAAAATAAAAACCTATTACTATACAGGCCCTAGCATCATGAATGGCTTTCTTCATGAGGATCTGAAGTTACTATCTCTGCCCACATTGCACAGAAGAGCCAATAAGAATTTCAAAGAGGGAAAGTTCTACTAAGGGAATTAAGCTACACAAAAGGAACCTTCACAAAGAAACTCTATCAGAAAGAAAAAAAAATATATATATATATATATATATATATATAGGAAGCCATGTGTCCTACATAGTAACAGGAAGCTGAATTGTTTCTGGCCCCCACTTTAATGAGCTTGCCCACCATGCTGAACCGCAGCTGGAGTGTTCATTGACAACAGTGAGCCTGACCTGGAGGTGTGTCCGGCATAGGATTTCTTGAATAAACAGTGAAGAACATTTCCAAGGACTAAACAAGAGTTTATAAGTCCCAGCCCCTCACCAGGAAAATAATATATGTGCATTTGGACTTTCACCCACGCAAAATTTACTCACATCGTTAAATAAGGTAGGAAAAATATTAAGTGTTTTATTTTCATGCCTAAAATTATAAAGGCTAATAAATATCTAAAAGTGCATAAAAGTTTATATGACACAATATAGATTGGTATAAATCTATAAATCACCAACCCATGGGGGAAGTTGAATCATGTACTAGGTTAGAATTTGAAGAAAAATAAATGAATTGCGAAAACATGTTATGGGCTAGAAAATAAGTAAAAATGTGGATAAAGTCATTAAACCATGTAATATAAAACATAAAAAAATCAAATCCAAGGAAAAGAATACTTTAACATGAATTAGAATATTCCATTTAGATTAGCTGCACATATTAGCTATAAAATTCCCAAAAGTAAATAAATGAAAGATTACTTTTTTATTCTTTTTGCTTTTAAGCAAGGTTTACTATTAATAATCCAAGAAAGAGAAATACCATTAATAATCAAATCAAATGATTGGCTTTAATGAGACTGAGAATCTAAAGATGCATGAAACTATTCTTGAATAGTAAAAGAATAGACTTTGTTTTTATTACCCATTTGTACAAAATGTGGTCTTTTATTTAATAAGAAAGTAGAAATAAAAATTTGGTTTTTTAAGAAAAGTGAAATTATCATCTTTATAACAAATTATATTTCCTATGTCAATTATTATGAATATTAAGAAATCATTCAAAATTTGATTAGTTTGATTAGTGACTGGTTGTAAAATTAATATTAAATATCATTAAAATACTTTAGACTATTTAATAAAACTCTAGTTATATTTAACATTTCAAGATCACAACACTTGGGACATGATGCTTTTTAACTTATATACCAGAAATATTCAAGGTAAAGAGGTTGATTATATGATTGTGTTCATTGTTAGCAACCAATAACTCCTAATATGTCCTTGTCTAAACAATTAAAATACTAAAAGTGATCACAAATGCTTTAGTTATCTCTCTTCAGTATGGGAGTCTGATGATTTTCTTTCTTTTATTACTCCATTTTAGGGCTCTGAAGTAACAGAAAATCTTTGTGTAAAGACCTCAACATTGCTGACCATGATCAGCCCAGCCTGGAGCCTCTTCCTTATTGGGACTAAAATTGGGCTGTTTCTTCAAGTGGCACCTCTATCAGTCATGGCTAAATCCTGTCCATCTGTGTGCCGCTGTGATGCGGGTTTCATTTACTGCAATGATCGTTTTCTGACATCCATTCCAACAGGAATACCAGAGGATGCTACAACTCTCTACCTTCAGAACAACCAAATAAATAATGCTGGGATTCCTTCAGATTTGAAAAACTTGCTGAAAGTAGAAAGAATATACCTATACCACAACAGTTTAGATGAATTTCCTACCAACCTCCCAAAGTATGTAAAAGAGTTACATTTGCAAGAAAATAACATAAGAACCATCACTTATGATTCTCTTTCAAAAATTCCATATCTGGAAGAACTGCATTTAGATGATAACTCTGTCTCTGCTGTTAGCATTGAAGAGGGTGCATTCCGAGACAGTAACTATCTCCGACTGCTTTTCCTATCCCGCAATCACCTTAGCACAATTCCCTGGGGTTTGCCCAGGACTATAGAGGAACTACGCTTGGATGATAACCGCATATCCACTATTTCATCACCATCTCTTCAAGGTCTCACTAGCCTAAAACGTCTGGTGTTAGATGGAAATCTGTTGAACAACCATGGTTTAGGTGACAAAGTTTTCTTCAACCTAGTTAACTTAACAGAACTGTCACTGGTACGGAATTCCTTGACTGCTGCACCAGTAAACCTTCCAGGCACAAACCTACGGAGGCTTTACCTTCAAGATAACCACATCAACCGGGTGCCCCCAAATGCTTTTTCTTACCTAAGGCAGCTGTACCGACTTGATATGTCCAACAATAACCTAAGTAATTTACCTCAGGGTATCTTTGATGATTTGGACAATATAACCCAATTGATTCTTCGCAACAATCCCTGGTATTGTGGGTGCAAGATGAAATGGGTACGCGACTGGTTACAGTCACTACCTGTGAAGGTCAATGTGCGTGGGCTCATGTGCCAAGCTCCCGAGAAAGTTCGTGGAATGGCTATCAAGGACCTCAATGCAGAACTGTTTGATTGTAAAGACAGTGGGATTGTAAGCACGATTCAGATAACCACTGCAATACCCAACACAGTGTATCCTGCTCAAGGACAGTGGCCAGCTCCAGTGACCAAACAACCGGATATTAAGAACCCCAAGCTCTCTAAGGATCAGCGAACTACAGGGAGTCCCTCAAGAAAAACTATTATAATTACTGTGAAATCTGTCACCTCTGACACAATTCATATCTCCTGGAAACTTGCTCTACCTATGACTGCTTTAAGACTCAGCTGGCTTAAGCTGGGCCATAGCCCAGCATTTGGATCTATAACAGAAACAATCGTAACAGGAGAACGCAGTGAATACTTGGTAACAGCCCTGGAGCCTGACTCACCCTATAGAGTATGCATGGTTCCCATGGAAACCAGTAACCTCTACTTATTTGATGAAACTCCTGTTTGTATTGAGACTGAAACTGCACCCCTTCGAATGTACAATCCTACAACCACACTCAATAGAGAGCAAGAGAAAGAACCTTACAAAAACCCCAATTTACCTTTGGCTGCCATCATTGGTGGGGCTGTGGCCCTGGTGACAATTGCCCTTCTTGCTCTAGTATGTTGGTATGTTCATAGAAATGGGTCACTCTTCTCAAGGAACTGTGCTTACAGCAAAGGGAGGAGAAGAAAGGATGACTATGCAGAAGCTGGCACTAAGAAAGACAACTCTATCCTGGAAATCAGGGAGACTTCTTTTCAGATGTTACCAATAAGCAATGAACCCATTTCAAAGGAGGAGTTTGTAATACACACCATATTTCCTCCTAATGGAATGAATCTGTACAAAAACAATCACAGTGAAAGCAGTAGTAACCGAAGCTATAGAGACAGTGGTATTCCAGACTCAGATCACTCACACTCATGATGCTGCAGGACCTGCAGCAGACTGTGCTTCAGGGTTTTTAAAACCTAAGGGAGATGATGGTAGGAGCCCTGTTCTACTGCAAAACACTGGAAAAAAATAAGACTGAGAAAGCAATGTACTGTACATTTGCCATATAATTTATATTTAAGAACTTTTTATTAAAAGTTTCAAATTTCAGGTTACTGCTGCGATTGAAGTAGTGGAGATGCCTGAACACAATACTATATTTTAGTATTTTTTAGTAATTTGTACTGTATTTTCCTTGCAAATATTGAAGTTATAAACCATTTACTTTGTGTTCTACTGAGTAAGATGACTTGTTGACTGTGAAAGTGAATTTTCTTGCTGTGTTGAACAATCAGGACTGCATTCACATGAGATCCTTGTAGTATAAGCACAGGCCATTTTTCACTTTGGTATTAATAAAATGTAAAAATAAAAACTGGCTGAATGAGAAAAATTAAATCTCAAAATAGTTATGAAATACTGTTTCAATTATTAAATTTGTATTATCCCAGTGGTAGTCAATAAATCAAAATATGTGAAGTAATGGGCAATATCAAACTTGCTGCATATCTCCATTTTTACTCTAGGCAAATTAAGTATCCTTAAGTTAAGCATATCTTCTAACTGAATATATCAACTGGCATAAAAACAATGTGAAGTCTGCTGTTACAGTCATTGTCAACAAAGCTTTAAAAATAAAGGACTTCACAAAAACAATAATATAAATGTGCTTCTAAGTTAGGGGGGGAAATCTATACTTAAAAGAAATGAAAACTTAGACTTATATAGTGCAATAAACACAAATACTAGAATTGCATTTTGATTTTGCCTGTACCATCCTAATTTTTGAAAATTGAATTCTAAACAAAAATTGTTAGTGTTTATGATGTTTTTATCATAACAGATGTCAAAGAAAAATTTTATGCATATTAAAAAGATAGCATAACCATAAGTGATTCCCCTCAGCAATCCAGAGAAAGTAGAACTTTAAATAAGGGAGAATTTAAAAGAAAAATAAACACTAGAAATCAAATTTAGATCTGGTCTATGTGAAATGTTTTAACACTGTACATAAATGTCCAATTTACTTTCACAATGATCAAGAATACTGCCCATTACTGTCACAGTTTTCCAGATATTACATAATAAACTTGTAATGTAACATTTCTTTCTAGCTTCCTACTGAATTGTGAGCTATTACTTGTTTAAAAAACCATATCATTTTTTGTTGCCATGATTTTTTTTCAATGAAAAACCAAAGTGCATTGTACGCCCTTTGGCCAGTCTTGTATGTGCCTTGATCCAACGCTACATGTATTCAGCTTTTAAAACTCGACAAATTTTTCATACTTACTTAAATATGAAAAATTATGGTCTTATTGCTGAATAAAACTTAAGAAAAAAGTACAGAATAATTGTGCTTGCTTTTGGGATTATGTTACTATCACTAAAGTAGCAAATTGGCCAGCACATTAGTCCTAAACACCCCATGTATTTTTCTAGGCATAAAAATAAAAGTTGGCTACAAATAAAAAAATAGCAATATCTTGAGGTTGTGTATTATTTTTACTTCAAAGAGTGAGTGTTTCATGTACAAATTCATTTTTTAAAATTTTACTTACATATTCTATAAATGGAAAACTTCAGAAATTGATTCAGGGCAATGTATGCATTACTGCTATTGTCCTGACTGATGCTTTTTAAAGATGGTCTGTGAAAAAATAATGTGTTTTTTAAATAGCCTTTTTGGAAATCTAAGTCAACTACAAAAGATATGAAATATTATATCTACCACTTAGCAGGTATGAACTTAAAAACAAATGGCTTACCTTTCTTGGCTTAGTTTACACACATGTAAATGGAATTCCTCTCATATCACAGAGTAGTTGTAGGAGGGGATTAAATAAGATGAGGTGTGTAAAAACTGTACAATGTTCTACAAAATACGTTACCACTATTATGGTTAAGAAAAGTCTGCCATGTGTTCCAAGAGGTTTGCAAGGTGTTACTACTTCTACTATTCTTCTGACACAGAGCTCTTCAACTGTGAAATTTTAGTCATTATTCATTTGCTATCTTAACTGTTTCACGACAATTTTTCTTTTGACTTCCTGTTATGGAGAATGGCTGTTTTCTAGGACCATTGCATTGACTATATTCCAATTAGTATACCTTTCATGAGCACGAAAAATTTAATGCATGCTTTAATACTGATTACTTCACCTGCAATAAATTAGAAACATGTTTTATACTAGCAAATACACAGAGCATCAAGAGGATAAAAGCTAATTTTTTACCTTGGCTTGTTATGAAATCTAAATACATAGAGAGATATATAGATAGTTGTAGTTAAAGATGTAAGAGAGAGACAAAGACAATAGGATATTAAGGGCCACCTCTCCACCTCAGAAGGCATTAAATTGTACACATATTTCCATATGTCCCAAACTAAATGTTCACAATTTTTTACTGATAAACTCCAACTCTTGCACTAATAGAAAATCATAGGAAGAAAAAAAAGACAATCCTAAATAAATAGCATATAGATTTAACAAAAATGCAAGTGGGAAAGCTAGGTGAAAAATAAAAGTAGAAGGAAAAAAATCACTTCCATGTTGAATGTTTGACCAAAAAAAAAAAAAATGTTTTTAGACACAGTCACTTGTCACTGCATAAAATCACTGTACTTTCCCTATTAAAAACAATACTCTATCTTTTGACAAGGACAATTTATTGAAAGTATTCCCCTGAGCCAAAGGTACTAGTAAAAAAAAAAATACTAACTACAGTTCCTGACTAAAGTAGATTTTACAGCTACATGCCAACATGACAGTTTTCATGAGGCATCTAAACAGATCCACACGCTGTACAGTACCTACAGGTTGGATGTTGAAGGAACCATCCACCACTGAATTTACTTTAATATTAGTTCACCCGCTGTTGAAAACAATAGTGGCATTTAAAATTATAATTTCTTTCTCCTATTTAGCATGATTAGCAAATCTTCATTTACCATAGTCTTGGATTCACAATTACTGTCCTTTTGGTTTGGGACTTTTGGTCAAATTAGGAAAAACAAACACATACTTATCAACAACATTAAGAATTTCAAAGTTCTCTAAAAGCCAATGACTTATTGAATGGTTTCTATTTTATAAATAGCAGAAGCCTTGCCTTCATGAATTGTGTTGTCTAGAAGTTTTAGGACATAACCATAATCTACTGAGAGTTTATTGCTTCTGAAGTACAAAGGAAGAAGCAATTACATCTATTTGGATGGATCACCAAGACTTCATAAATAAGGTAAAATTAGGGTTAGGTGTTGAAGGGTAAGAAGGAATAACAAGAAAGCAAGAACAGCGGATCTGACAATGGAAAGAAAATAATTAACAAAATCACAAAGACAGAAAAATGGACAGTGTTTCTCAAACCCCGCTTTGCTCAAAATCACTTAGGAAGGTTTTTACTAAGACACTCAAGCCTCAATACAGACTTACTAAATTAAAATCTCTCAGGTTAACTATGGGCATTTATATTTTTTAAAATTCCAAAGACAATTTTGATACTGTAAAAGACCATTGATGTAGGAGATGTTCCGAGAAAGGCCAAAAGTCCAGTTGAAATACAAGTAAGGAAGTTAAGACAAGAAATGGGGCTGGGGCTGTAGATCAGTGGCAGAGTGCTTGCATAGCACATGTGAGTCATTGGGTTTGATACTTAGCACCTCATAAAAAATAAACAATTAAAATAAAGGATGTTGTCCATGTACAAATACAATTAAAAAAAAAAAAAGACTGGAAATGATATGTATGTCAGGCTCTGTAGTATATTGAATCCCAAGCTAAGATGTCTGCATTTACATTCTTCACCAAGGCTTTGTGAGTACCTGGATCAATAAGCAATGCACTTTAGTAACATTTTGTAGAAATAAAAATACACAGAAGAATGCAGAGAAAATCTGGGAGCAAATACACAAGCTAAAAGGCTATGCAATATTTCAAGTAAAGGAAATAAGGGCTTGAATAGTGCATTGACAGTGCTGTGGAGTTAGGAAAAGGAAGGATATTCCTTCCTAATGTCCCAAAGATAAAGGAAGGAAGGAAGGAAGGAAGGAAGGAAGGAAGGAAGGAAGGGGAAGGAAGGAAGGAAGGAAGGAAGGGGAAGGGAGGAAGGAAGGGGAAGGGAGGAAGAAAGTCAGAGAAAGAAAGGCATACTTAAAAGATACAGGAAAGAGTAAAATGTTGAAGATGATGAACATTTTCAGCACAGGTAAGTGGAATGCTGGTGAAGCAACAAAGATTGAAGATGGGAGAAGCAGACTTCAGAATATTTTGTACATACATATTAGGTATGAATGAGTGATGTGTGCACATTCAGGTTTACATTTGCTAATTATGAATAATAGTGCCCACTTTTAACCCTCAGTAGTGACCTGGTTTGGATGATTAAAATCATCTAAGGGATTCAAAATACTTTTATGTTATGTCTCTTAATAGGTTCAAAATCAAGTCTGAAGACAGAAGCTCAGCATTAAGGAAAAGAATTCATATCCAAGAGGTTGTTATTAAAGTTGAGAGGGTAGATGAGACAACCAATAGGAAGAGAGGAGAAAAAAGAGATGAGGTAAAGGACATCTACCAGGTAGGGTAGAAGAGGGAGAGTAATTCAAAACAACAAATTAACTATTAAAGGAGGGGTTATAGAAGGAGAAAATTGTGGTGGGAAGAAAACAGAACCAATTCAAAAATAAAAGTATTTTTAAAAGATGTCAAAAATATAGTCCTGATGCGATCATAGCATATGACACTACTGAACACAAAAAGAAAGAAAAAAAAAAAGAATACCCTCGGGGGATTATAAAAGCAGTATTTGCAGAGTAATAAGGCAAAAGTCTGTGGGGTATTAAGGCTAATGGGAGATAAAGAAAGCAGAAAACAATGATTAAAACTACTCTTTTAAGATCTAGGAAGGTGAAGAGGTCATAGTAGGTCATGGGGAGGCACAAGGTAGATAAAAAGAAAGTGAATACAGAAAGGAGATTTATTGATCTCAGGAATAAGATTGGTTGTACAGATAGGAATCTACAAAGAGGAGAGGCAGCTTATTTAATAAAAGAAAAGAAAACCGAGAGGCTCAAGAGGTGGGGGATCCAAATCATGCCTGCAATTCTAAGACAAAGTAAAGGCTGTGACAAAGAAATTATAGTTTTGGTAAAAATCACTAGTAAAGAAGAAAAAATCAGAGAGAAAGGTTTGGTATGAAGTTAAGGTTTGTAATACAGGTCCTAAGAAAGATGAAGAAATGTCCCAAAGATAAAGAGGTTGGATAAGCAGATGGTTAGGTGAGCAGATGGAAAAGGAAGGACATTCCTTTTTTGAATAAGGTAACAAATACAGTCAGTTCTTTCATGGCTGGGGAAAACATTTTTGAGAATCTCTACCTACATTCCACACTCCACCCCTCCCTTAGGTTCATTAAATACTGGTAGTAAGAGATGGAGAAGATAACAAGGAAGATGTCATCCTCAGGGAACAGATATCAATTCTGCAAGGTTGTAGAAAGATTTAGAAGAAAAATTTCAATCACAGAAAATTGGAACTCAAAAGAAAAAGGTTAGATGGGCCCATGAGAAGTAATTAGAAGATAGATTAGACAAGAGGTCATACTTGCATATGGAAAAGAACAAGAAACAAGAAAGCAGAGCAGGAGAGGGCATTTCATCTAGGATATTAACAGAAGATCACAGACAAAAGGAGATAGATCCTTGGAAGTCAGCAGAACCTCCCGGATAGTAGAGGCATTCTGAATAGATGGAAGAGAAAAACTAAAATAACCTAATTAACCTTGCTCTATTCTTTGAACATCAAACAAATTAAATTTAACTTTATCTCAAGATACACACTGAAAAAGTGTTTCCACCTATGAAAACTTTTACCCAGTCTTTCCCACAAGTATCATAGGATTTCTGGTGAAGGGGTAAGCAAATCACATTATGTACCCATCCCACTCCCTACTTTTATATTACATGGGTAGAATGAGATTAGAAATGAACTTGAGGTCTCCCTTGAAGATTTTTTATTTTTTTCTTTAAGAAGTTTCAAAAGAAAGCATGCAGCCACAGGGTGTGGAAGTTGGGGATAATGGGATTTTACAGACTGATTGTGTTCAAGCATAAAAGCAGTGCTTCTTTTTTAATGCCAGCTGCCTAGAGAAGAGGGAGGGCAGTCTAGACAATTACTACCCAAAGTAATTACCCTTGAATGTATACTAGGGTTCTGATCATTCTGATATTACAAAGCCGAGGCTAGTTCATAGCTACATTTCTTTAGAAAGCATGCAGTCACTGATGGAATTCCATATTTTAATTGTCTTGATATGGAGACCAGTGTTAATGTATTATTCCAGAAAAGTCTTGGTAAAACAAAAACCTAAGAAAACTCTCTCTTATTAAAATAAATTCCATAGATATTGGTGACATTTTATACATACAATGGGTTTAAAGGTGCCTGGTGATTAGGGTGCCACTGCTATGACACTGCCTTTCATTGAGGACTTGTTAAGTATTTTATATTTTCATTGTCATTTAATTCACACAATGGTAAAGATAGGAATTACTATTCTTATTTTTCAGATGACTTTTAAAAGTCAGAGATATGGAGTGGGCGGCGACCCGCCACCGCAGACATGGCGGCTCCGCTGGGTGGTATGTTCTCCGGGCAGCCGCCGGGTCCCCCGCAACCCGCACCGGGACTCCCGGGCCAGGCTTCGCTTCTTCAGGCAGCGCCTGGCGCGCCGAGGACTTCTAGCAGCACCTTGGTGGACGAGCTGGAGTCGTCGTTCGAGGCTTGCTTTGCTTCTCTCGTGAGTCAAGATTATGTCAATGGCACCGATCAGGAAGAAATTTGAACTGGTGTTGATCAGTGTATCCAGAAGTTTCTGGATATTGCAAGACAGACAGAATGCTTTTTTCTACAAAAAAGATTGCAGTTGTCTGTTCAGAAACCTGAGCAAGTTATAAAAGAGGACGTCTCAGAACTAAGAAATGAGTTGCAGCGGAAAGATGCGCTGGTGCAGAAGCACTTGACAAAGCTGAGGCATTGGCAGCAGGTGCTGGAGGACATCAATGTGCAGCACAAAAAGCCAGCTGAGGTCCCTCAGGGCTCCTTGGCCTACCTGGAACAGGCATCTGCCAACATCCCTGCGCCTATGAAGCAGACCTGAGAGAGGTCTGGCCTACAAGGTAGCCTCCTGCAGACAGTTCCTCCAGACCTCTCTGTGTGGACGTGGCATTTTAGAACAGCTATTTGCTAGAGAATGAGTTGGTGTTAATTTTACCTCCACCTAAAAATTTCCCCAATTTTTATGAGCTGTTAATTACTTAGTACTTTATAAAGTGCTTGGTAGACAAAGTGAGGTTTCATTTTGTTTGTTTTGTCTGTAGCAAAGTTTAGACTATTAGTTTTCCACAGATTTTTTTTTTCTTGGCTTTTTGCTTGTTTTTAAAATTTTATGTAGTTTATATATAGTTTTTTCCCCCCAGTTGTTAGTTTGCTATGATCCGAGGGGGAAAATTAAAGTACTCCTAGAATGAGGGGAGAAGGAATTTGGTTTTTGGTCTTTTATGATTACTACACATCCATGGTAGTACAGAAAAATACGTAAATTTGCTATCTCAAGACTTTGAACTACCTCAAGAAGAGGAATCTAATGCAACATTTGTAATGCTTCCATAGCAGTACAGAGTGCAGATATTTTGTAAATATGTCAGAAAAAAGGGTTCAAGTATGCTAGGTTAGCAGAGATCCTTAAGTTGATGCTGCCTTTTGTTTGGGTGAGTGTATGTGTTATGTGGTGTTTGCTGTGTTGAGGGAGCTGTGTTGGGAGCACGACATGCTGGAGGCCTCATAGTAATGAACCAGTGTGAGTAACAGCAGACCCAGTCTCCCTAGCATGACGCTGGGACACAAGTGATGGACAAGGGGTCAAAGCTTGGTCTGATTCTTTTTCTTTTGAGTTTTGTTTTGTTTTGTTTGCTTGTGTTTTTATTTTACTTTTTGGAGAAAAGGCAGTTTACATGAAGGAAGGTTCTTGTTCAGTGGATTTGATTCCAAGAACCTAGGGCTTTGGGGTGGAGGTGACCTGCAGAGTGATCCCCAGCTCCTTCACCTCCACCGAGAGCATGTGGATCCTCTGTGGGGAAGGTATTTTGCCCTCTTGTCAGAAGAGGTTTTCTATTTTC
>NW_026000026.1:38944304-38949505 GCF_001458135.2 Marmota marmota marmota | reverse complement strand
CCTTGATATCCACTCATGTTCCTGGTGTGGCCTGGATGCCACCTGGTCCACAAAGCCTCCACTCCATTCCAGGGCACAGGGCTTTTTTTCCTTCCACTGTCTTGTGGGTTAGTGAATGGTATCTTTTTTTGTGCTCCTTGCTGCATTGTATGCTCATGGGAAATGGGCATTACTCCCCTGGAATATACAGGAACATGTATTTTGTACTCATTTTGTGTATACATATTACTCATTTTGTTTGTGACCTGTGAGGATGATACTTGGTTTGTGGACCTATGGCCTGTGATGACTAGCCTGAGGCCAGCGTATCTCCCCTTGGTTGGAGTGTATAAGTCAAAACTTAAAAGTTATTTTTTACTCTTAGGGTTTTAACCTGGTCATCTCATGCCAGATAGAAGCTCTGATTGGCAGCTTTAGGTTTCTTGATTAAAAACCTAAATAAACGCCCAGTGTGATGGCACATACCTGTAATCCCAGTGGCTCAGGAGGCTGAGGCAGGAGGATTGCAAGTTCAAAGCCAGCTTCAGCAAAAGCCAGGTGCTAAGCAATTCAGTGAGATCCTGTCTCTAAACAAAATACAAAATAGGGCTGGGGATGTGGCTTGAATGTCCCTGAGTTCAATCCTTGGTATCCCTGCCCCCCCATCCCCCACAAAATAAACTAAGTTTGAGGCAGTCTTTCAATGATAAAAGTGTTTTTGGTGAAAAGATCAGAAACTATTCTACTTGGTGCTTAATGAAAATGTTTTGAATGAATGTAAATACAAGTTACTGTCATTTCTTTATATTAATTCAGAAGTTATCCGTCAAATAAATAATGATTTTCCAATAAAAAAAAAAGTCAGAGATATGTTATTCATTCAACATTTAACAATGGTTTATTGGGCACCGACTCAATAACTATGCTTAGGACTGGTATACAGCAGTAAACCAAAAAGACATGGAGATTATAGTTTGGAGAGTACAGGAATTCAGATATCAAACAGAACCTAAATTAATATAAAATGAAAATTTGTGATAGTGCCATGATAGAGAAAAACATGGTTCTCTGAATGAGCACAACAGGACAATATATTGAGATTAAATAGCTAAGGAGAAATCTAAGACCTGATGGATAAAGAATCAGCTGTGTGATGAATGAGAAGAATAGTATTCTGAACACAGGAAACAGGAATGTGTTAAAAGTTTCAAAAAGGGAATCATAGTAGTGTGTTTAAGAATTGAAAGAATGTCTCATGCACAGTAAGCAAGATACAGGAGAGATCAACAAAGCAAGCCTGGGAAGGAGACTAGACTTCATTGTAGTTTAAGAGAAAAGTCAACGGAGGGTTTTTTAACAGGAAAGGGAAAGAGCAGGAAGAGAAAGAAAGGAGGAAGATAAAGACAATGAAAAAGAGAAGGAAGTCCTCAGTCTGCGGGGAATCACACTCTCAGATTTCAACTGTAATAAATAACTCCTGCTACTGTGTGGAGAAGAATTAGTACAGAATGATGGTAGTAAGTAGAGAGAGGAGAAAAAATGCTCAATATACTTTGAAACTATAATGGAATCCTTCTTGCATTTGTATAGTTAGTAAGCAGTGCTACAAGTAGTCAACTTCTTAAGTGTGAGCCCTTCACCATTCTCTTAAATATACAGTAAAAAGAAACACTTCAGTAACTTTAAAAGATAAATTTTAGTCAAAACAAAATCCTTTTACTAAGATAGTAACTAGAAGATATTTTCAGGATTAAATCTCAAAACTCTTTGTTGGCAAATGTAGCTTTCTCTTTCAAGGTTTACAGACCTTTGTACTACGATGCTGAATGATAACTTCTGGTTATCATTAGTAAATGGCTATAAACTACCTTATAACATTTGTCTTATGGCTTTCAGTCTTTTAAAACTCAGAGTTGGTAGACAAATCTTAATGTATGGGTTTACTACAATACTGCTTCATGATCACTTTGTGTCTTCTAAGGATCATCTTATAACAGAGGGGAAAAGTACCAGGTCTCCTATGGCTTTGTGTGAATTTGAGAAACATGAGAGTACTACTGCCAAGTTTATCAAGGAAAAGAATGCCAAAATTGTTTTTTTTCAATAATATTTTGAAAAAAATAATAACCTTTGAATTACTGAAATTCTTTATTCAGAGTGTATGTACCAGACATACAAGAAGACAGATAGGTATTAAAGATCTATGCCAAGTACATACTTTTAGCCAACATGTCATAGAATCTTGTGTTTTAAAAGGTTTCACCAATTTTGGTGATGCATACTAATTATTAAATCAAAATCATAATCACTTTATTATCATAAGAATATAATGTTGGAGGGTTATTATTGAACTGTAATTAGTTTACATTTAAAAATTTACAATAGGGGCTGGTGTTGTGGCTTGGAGGGAGAGCGCTCACCTTGCATGCATGAGGCACTGGGTTGCATCCTCAGCACCACAAAAAATAAAATAAAGATATTGTATCCACCTATAACTAAAAAATAAATATAAAAAAATACAATAGAAAAACAAGCAGCTAATCTATGGCTCACAATATTTATCTAATCATTGAGCTAACTACAGGTTCATCATACTTACAATGTGAGAATTAAATGCTACATTGATTGTTATTATTATTGAATATACTTGATATTTTACTCATGGGTTATTATCCATCACTCCCATTAAAATGCAAACTCCACGAAGACAGAGAATTATTTTTACTCCTATTTTACTAAATTTCATAAACTTGTGGAGCAATACTTAGCATCTAGTTGACACATAAAATCATTGTTGGATGTAGGAATAAAAAGTAAATGAACTTCAAACAATTCTATCACTGTCATCTGAAAAAACCTTGGTGGAAGCTTTCTATAAACTGCAGAGCTTTCTACAAATGTAGAATATTCTTACTAACTTCATAATACATAGCATAGACAATTTACCAAACATCTCACATCTGTTATCTCCTTTTCTTGTAACTGAAGAAAGAAACTGAAGATCAAATAGATATTGCAGCTTTCTCAGTATAAAAAAGTAAAAACAGTACAATGAGAATTCCAACTAATAAGGTGATTCCAAATCCAGGTATTTTAACTCCAGGTCACCTTCCTTTCTGTGTTGCTCTCTTTGTTTTGACTGGCTGACGCCAAGTGTGCAAGACAAAATACAATGAACACTCTATTAAACCACATGTACAATTGATATTTGAGGTGCTGAATAAGAGCATTTCTTTGAAATAAAGAGATCTGGGTTCGCATCCAGTTTCTGCCACTTATTTGGAATATGCCTTGGGCAATAAGCTAAACTTTCTAAGTCTTAGTTTCACCTTCTATAAAATAGGATAATAATAGTGCCTTTTTAATTGTGTAGAATGAATTATATATTTCAAGTAGAGCATTTAACTCATACCTGGATCACAGTAAATGCCCACTAAATTTTATTTTTACCTTTATGATAAAGAAACAATTTTCTGGATCTGACATTAAAACTGACATTTGAAAACAGTGTGACAAAAAATGGTAAGTAGAGAAACAAGATCAACAGGCTTTGTCGGTTTCCTGTTTCCCCTCTATACCATGCACTAATTTTACAGAGGCAAATGCTAACAAAGGCATATTTCTCTCTCTCCCTAACACAGGAGAGTGCCCATTATATTTCCCTGCTATCTTCCCCTAAAAGAGCAAGTGGGAATGTCAAATGCTAGAAAGGAAAAGAAATAAAGATTTCTTTTTAAAGATTATCTTAAACATTTTAGAAATTAAGAAGTTTTCTTTGCATTGTTGTTAATAAGTCCTTGTTTGTTGTTTGAAATGAATAACTATCTAGATGATTATTTCTTTGTTTGTCTTTCTTATTTTTGTTTTGCTTTCAATGGTGAGGAATGAACTCTGGGCCTCCTACACACTTGTACACTGGGCATGTTCTCTACCACTGATCAACATCCCAGTCCTAGATGATTACTTGTTAAGTCAAAGACAGAATTACTAAAATGAATCCAGTGTATAAGCACCAGGGACATTGTTTCAGATGAATTAGCTACTGATGGTGGGAAAGATAAAGTGTTAACAGCCAGGTACATGTCTCAGGCAACTACAGTCTTCTGTAAGTATAAAAGCAAATTGCAACACCCAGGCTATTTCCTTCTAGATGTGAATCCAAATTAGCATGTCCTTGCTTTAGAGAGGAGGGAGATCTAATCTCTGTTTTTTTCATGAGTTTAAACTTTTTTATTTGTTTGTTTAATTTTTTACAGCACATACTCATTTTATTTTATTTTTTTTATTGGTTGTTCAAAACATTACAAAGCTCATGACATATCATCTTTCATACATTTGACTCAATTGGGTTATGAACTCCCATTTTTACCCCAAACACAAATTGCAAAATCACATCGGTTACACACTCACATTTTTACATAATGGCATATTAGTGACTGTTGTATTCTGCTACCGTTCCTATCCCCTACTATCCCCCCTCCCCTCCCCTCCCATCTTCCCTCTCTACCTCATCTGCTGTTGTTCAATTCTCTCCCTTGTTTCCCCCGCCCTTCCCCTCACAATCTCTTATATGTAATTTTGTGTAACATTGAGGGTCTCCTACCATTTCCATATGCTTTCCATTCTCTCTCCCTTTCCCTCCCCCAACTCGTCTTTGTTTAATGTTAATCTTTACCTCATGCTCTTCCTCCCTGTTCTGTTCTTAGTTGCTCTCTTTATATCAAAGAAGAAATTTGGCATTTGTTTTTTAAGGATTGGCTAGCTTCACTTAGCATAATCTGCTCTAATGCCATCCATTTCCCTGCAAATTCTATGATTTTGTCATTTTTTAGTGCAGAGTAATACTCCATTGTGTATAAATGCCACATTTTTTTTATCCATTCATCTATTGAAGGGCATCTAGGTTGGTTCCACAGTCTTGCTATTGTGAATTGTGCCGCTATGATCGTTGATGTGGCAGTATCCCTATAGTACGCTCTTTTAAGATCCTCAGGAAATAGTCCAAGAAGGGCGATAGCTGGGTCAAATGGTGGATCCATTCCCAGCGTTCCCAGGAATCTCCATACTGCTTTCCAAATTGGCTGCACCAATTTGCAGTCCCACCAGCAGTGTATAAGTGTACCCTTTTCCCCACATCCTCGCCAACACTTATTGTTGTTTGACTTCATAATGGCTGCCAATCTTACTGGAGTGAGATGGTATCTTACGGTGGTTTTGATTTG
>NW_026000026.1:38939533-38942259 GCF_001458135.2 Marmota marmota marmota | reverse complement strand
AGTGGATTCCGCTGGGAAGGAATTCCGATGGCCAAGCTCCAGTGACGTCACCTCTCTGCTATGGTGGGCCCCAGGCTCCTTGCCGGGGTGTCCAAGTGGGGGGGTGGGACTGCACTGTCTCTGGTTGGTTTCAGCTCCCGGTTGCCGGTGGGCGGGCGGACTCCAGCTGCCCAGTCGCACAGGCAGCCGGCGGGCGATCTGTCGCTGGCGGGCGGGCGGTCTCCAGCAGCCCAGTCGTGCGGGCAGCGGGTGGGCTGTTGCCGGTGGATGGGCGATCTCTAGCCGCCCAGTCGCACGGGCAGCGGGTGGGCTGTCGCCGGTGGGCGGGCGATCTCTAGCTGCCCAGTCGCGCGGTTGGTCGCTGGGGGGCGGGCGGTCTCCAGCCGCCCAGTCACACGAGCAGCGGGTGGACTGTAGCCGGCGGGCGTGCGGTCTCCAGCCGCCCAGTCGCGAGGGCCTGGCCTCTAGTCCCCTGGTTTCTCCTGCTAGACCAGATTTCCCCTGAGTGATGCCTCTCGGCAGTTCAAACTGTACTCTGGGCCTGCCGTTTGTTGGGTGTGGAGGGTGGCTATTGGGAACCCCGGCACTCTATTGTTTTGATTTTTTCCGCTTGCCCCTCCCCCAGCGCTGGCAAGACAGGTTTCGTTTTCGCCGCTGATGGGAGAGGGAGTTGAAGGTCAGGTGTCTCTAGTTTTCCCCGCGTCTTTATGCAGGCTCACTCTGATAATCTCTCCCCCGGAAAGCCTAGGAGAGATTTTATGCAAATTCCCCGCTGTATGGGAGATGAGCTGAGTAACACACACCTGTTTTATTGTCACTGTCGGAGAGTGGTGGTGGTTACTTCAGCTCTCCAAGATGGTGGCCGCTGGTTTCCTTGGTGGAGTTTCCATTGTGGAGGATAGAACTGTACCGCTTCCTTCCCCGTCTGAAATCCCGAACTCAGCCCGGGGCTCAGTGAGGGTTCAGCCAGGAGGATTCCACAGAATCCACAGCAACATTTCTCCCTGCCTGCTGGTCGCTTCTCGGCAGCGCCCCGATCTCCGGTCGCACAGTTGGCTCATGTTTGAGACTCAATTACCGGACCTCGGTGCTGGAAATCCTTCCTCTAGGTTTCGGTGCACCCCCATTTTGCTGTAAGTTCCTAACAAGATAGTTTTTTGTCGTTCTATCTCGTTATTCACCTGCACAGTGGTGCAATACACGGGGTGTGATGCACTCTATTCGCGGCCATCTTGGAGTCCATGAGTTTAAACTTATTTCATAGTCTATCAATTGCTGATCTTTTCCAGCTACAAGAACTCAGTTAACATGTTTCTACCTCTATGAATGTTGACTAAAGTCCTTAAAGGGTTAGCCTGAGTGAAAAATCAGGCTTCAATGTATATTATAGTGCAATAGAAGTGAACCTAGAAGAAGTGCACTACTTCACAAACACGTTAAACATTTCCTTCCCCAGACAGATTTCACTCACACATTTCCAATTCTTCACCCTTCCTTAGAAATCCCAGACATAGATAGTAGTAGGAGCCATTAAAAAAAAAAAAATTAACACTTCACCTTCACTTGAGAAGAAATAACAAGGAAAAACAAAGCAGTTCAAACTAAATTGTTAATAAATATGTGAAAGTGAATTGATCTGTCATTTCAAAGTTAAAAGAAAAATGTTACGTGTGACAAAACAAATATTTAATGATCAAATGAAGGAAAATGAAATTATTTATCAAATGGCCACAAAATGCTTAAGTATTTGTGAAGTAAAGACTTTCCTTTAATATTAAGAAATATAGGGTTAAGAATACCTTGAAAGTATGTTAATCCTTTTTTTTCCTCTCCTTCAACCAGTTGGTAACAGATAAGAGTAACCAATTCATTCTTTTAAAATCTTTCTAAGACAAGGAATTCTAACGTATTTTAGAATCTCTGCTAAAATAAGCATTATTTAATGTAGACATTAAAATTTTATACAGTTACCTTCCAGAACCCCTCCACCACCACCAGTAACTACTACTATCAATAGGAAATACAGAAGGATGACAAGATATTGGCATATTCAAACATGTCATTCTTGCATGTAGGGTTGAGTGGTTAAGAAAACAAGGTTCTGGAATTGAGCCAACCTAGTTTCAAAACACATTTGTTCTACCATTTACTTGCAGGATAACTCTGGGAAAATTATTTATTCTCTCTGAACCTGCCTTTCTTAATACTGTGTGTGTGTGTGTGTGTGTGTGTGTGTGTAGTGCTGGGTATTGAACCCAGGGCTTGTGCACATGACCCAAGCACTCTACCAACTGAGCTATATTCCCAGCCTACTACTTTCTTTCTTTTTTTTTTTTTTTAATTTTTTATTGTTGGCTGTTCAAATCATTACATAATTCTTGATATATCATATTTCACACTTTGATTCAAGTGGGTTATGAGCTCCCATTTTTACCCCAAATACAAATTGCAGAATCACATCAGTTACACATCCATTGATTTACATATTGCCATACTAGTGTCTGCTGTGTTCTGCTGCCTTTCCTATCCTCTACTATCCCCCCTCCCCTCCCCTCCCCTCGCCTCTTCTCTCTCTGCCCCCTCTACTGACATTCATTTGTCCCCCTTGTATTATTTTTCCCTTTCCCCTCACTTCCTCTTGTATCTACTTTTGTATAACTCTGAGGGTCTCCTTCCATTTCCATGCAATTTCCCTTCTCTTTCCCTTTCCCTCCCATCTCTCATCC
>NW_026000026.1:38915224-38934070 GCF_001458135.2 Marmota marmota marmota | reverse complement strand
GCGGCTCTGCCTCTCAGCAGGCCGCTGCTCCTCTTCTGCCGGTGGGTCGCAGGCCCGCCTACCTTGCAGGAGTGATTGGAAGCTCTGTCCCGCCACGGGCCACTGGGCCTTTTCTGCCGGTGGTCACCGTTCCGCCTCCTACTACTTTCTTAATATTACAAGATTAGTAAATAAATTAAAGTACATGAAGTACTTAGTATAGCCTGATAATATAGTAAGGCATAGTATTTGGTGATTTTTGACAACATTTTGCAGGATTAATAGTGTGGGTTCTAAAATGTGGCTTCTTAGGTTCAAATCCAAGCTTTCCACTGGTTACTGACTTAACTTGCGAAAAATTATTTTAGCTCTCTATATTAATATTAGTAAATACATAAAAATGATTAAGATAGCATATTGTACATGGTAAATAGTCAAAAAACAATAAGTATAAATGTTACTTAAACTGAAGGCTTATGGAAGCTGAAATTTAAAGAGAATATCAGAAATTTTCTCTTCTGAAACTTTAATTGATGATAGCATTAAAAATAAATCAATACTATCAACCCAATTCACATTCATAAATCTTTCATATAACACCAATATGTAATTATGTATAGATCATACTCCTAGTGAAGTCTCACTAGTTTTAAGTTTCCCAGACTTGTCTGATGATACAGATCACCAAGAGATTGTAACTGAGCAGGTTGGGGTGAGGCTTGGAATCTATGTATAATAAGCTTCCCAAGCTAGTCCTATGGGTAGGCAAGCTTGGAATCGCTGGGCTAGTTGAACTTTTGCCCAACCATAGAACCTGAGAAAAATATCTAGCAGTCACATCCACCTAAGAGAATTATGGTTTTATAAGTATTGTGTCATGGAAATAGGAATACTAAAAAATATTTCTTTATTCAACAAACATTTTACTGAATATTTATCAGTACCAAATACTGGTTGAGGGACAACTGGGCATACATTAAAGCAAAACTCATACTCAACAAATCAGTCTATAAAGGTTAATTGGAAAGCAAACATACTCTTTTTTTTTTCCAAACAGGGATTGAACCCAGGAGCACTTAACCATTGAGCCACATTCCCAGCCCTTTTTATGTTTTGTTTTGTGACAGGGTCTTGCTAAGTTGCTTAGGGCCTCACTAAATGGCTAAGGCTGACTTTCAACTTGCAATCCTCCTGCCTCAGCCTCTTAGCAGCTGGGATTACAGGCACGCACCACCACACTGGGCTTGTAAACCTTCTCTTAAAAAATAAAATCACTGGGGGCTGGGGTTGTAGCTCAGTTGTAGAGCACTTGCCAAGCACATGTGAGGCACTGGGTTCAATCCTCAGCACCACATAAAAATAAAATAAACAAAACAATGATATGGTATCCCTTTACTAAAAAAAAGTATTAAAAATGAAATTACTGGAAGAGTCAAAATGGCAAGCAGAGAGGAAGAGCATCATTGACAAAGATACCTATAATTATATGCTACCATTAGTCCTTAGGAGTTCAGAAAGAATATGGATAAGTATTCTGGTGACCAAGATGTCTGGTTCTTTGAGAAATCTATTATAGTTATTTATGACAATGATACCATTGCTAAAGAGCTAAAAATGCTAATAATTTAGAATATCCAAATAACAAATTCAATGGAAAAATTTTTAAGGGTATAATCATTATTTTTCCCTTGATCCTTCTGAATATTAGCATTTAGAAACAAAACATGGTTGGAGTAAAATTAGCACAAATGTGGATTTGATTTTTTTCAAGAAAAAGATAAAATGAGCTTTCATTCTTCCAAGACCCATGTTCACCCCACAAAAAGACCACATATATGTTCAAACTATTAGCATTAAGCAATCTAGAATCTAGTAAGAACACAAGCAAAACAATGGTATGAATTAATTCTTGTTCAATAATGCCAGAATAACATTAATATCATTCTACTGAATAAAGAAAAATTATAAGATATAGTATAGGAAATTTCTAAACTTTTTCCAATGTAGTTCATTATTAATTTCATTAGGCAGTGTGGTCAAGAAATTTATGTACCAGTTTATTTATCATTGTTTATTTATATAGTTATTACAGCTTAAGATCCAAGGTAATACAATAAAATCATTAGGTATAACAGTAAATTCACTAGGTAATTGTCAGTAATCTCTTGGTCAGGAATTTCTAGCTCTATGCATAAATTTAGAATAAAATGAACTTAAGTGTAATTATCATAGTTATTCAAATAGTATTAGTCCATAGGCACATAGTTTAAATAAAACATATAATAGGTATTACTTAAAATATGACCTTCAGGAACAAAATTTCAGGTTTTTCAGTTATCAACAGGCCCAAGAATTAAGAAAACAAAAGGCCACTTAGGACTATTATAACTACTCCTGACAGATTATTGGTGTAGTGGATAGATAGACTTCTTTTTCTATTTTTTTCTGACTTTACAAATTTCCTAATAAGAATGTACTACATTTTTTTTCTATGACTAAGAAAAACTTTTTTCTTTATTTCAGGAAGTTACCTGAAGGCCCATTTTTTTTTTTTTTGAATACGTATAGCAATTATAACAAGGCCATATATAAACTTTTTTCCTTGAAGTTGTTGAATCATTCTCCCTCAAAGAAAAATTGTCTTAGGTTCTCTTCATTTTGTCTAATAAAAAATAATTCAAGAAAAAGATAAAAAGGAGTGAAATTCTATATATTACTTCCAAATGTAGATCTTCTAAAGGATGCTAAGTGATGATATTAATAGCTTCACTGGTAGGGATGAAAAAAATTCTGTTCATCTGCTATGTGATCCAAAGACACATAAGTGAAAGCTGGAAAATAAAGAATGCTTATCCTTTCCTAAAAAGAAAACAGCCATTGGAATGTGGACATAAACACTGAATGGGCTTTTATTACTCATCCTTTACCCTTTCCACCTCCAATTTCCTACTCCCCGCATCTTTATTTTATTTTTTCCTATTCTGTTTTTTCCTTTAGCATGTCTCCACAACCAGTTCCTTAGAAGGCACTCAAAGGCATTGCCATTCTCAATGATGCCACTATGAATTTAAAAAGGGACAAATGTAGTCAGACACTGGAATATGTGAAGGAAATCTATTAAGCCTTCCATTCAGACAAACATGGTTATTTCCTAACTTACGATTGATTTGTTAAAAGTATACTAGATTGCATTTATGACAAAGGTTTAGTTATTTCTCCTTGAGCCTTTTTCCAATTTTCTTGAGTACCATGCTGATTCAATCAGTCCAGTTTCCCTGATTTAAAGCCATTTTAGAAGGCAGTAAGGATCCAAAGGGCAAGGAACTCACAGTGAGTCTTTAAAAATAACAACATAGAAAGGCATCTACCAAAGTGAGTTCAATACAATGATCTGGACAGAGTCAGAAGATGTACACCATTTTAATCCAGTGCCTTCAGCTACTTAAGATTCAGATTCCTGGCTGGACACAGTGGCACATGCCTGTAATCTCAGCAGCTCCAGAGGCTGAGGCAAAATAACCAAGAGTTCAAAGCCACCCTCAGTAACCTAGCAAAGCCCTAACCAACTCAATGAGATCCTGTCTCTAAATAAAATATAAAAAGGGCTGGGTATATAGATCAGTGGTTGAGTGTCCCTGGGGTTAATCCCTGTATACCCCTTACAAAAAAAAAAAAATTGAGATTCCATTGCTGACTGTAAGACTTCAACTGACATAAGACTTCAGCTGACATACTCTTCAAAGAATCCACACAAGAGAACCCACCAATGCCTAGTGACAGAGCTTTCTGAGGTTTTCAACCTGGAACCTATTTGTTTAGGGTTTATACAATGAATAAACAACTTAAGAGACTAATAACATAAATGCCATCACTATGTTCCAATCTAGAAGTTTTTATTACAGCAAGTTTAGCCTTGGGCAAGCTGCCACAATCAGCACATTGTGATAACAAATACACTCACTGAATTTTCTTTCTAAGCAGTGTGCAGCACTTGAGTTGTTCCTGAGAATTCATGAAACAGCTGTAATCAACAAATTATAGTTGGAACAGCTAGATATAACATTAACGATTTTCCTGCCTTAATTGTCAAAAAAAAAAATTGCTTGCTTTCCAAATGAATACTATCAACTCTAACTTTTAGTAAGATCACCCAAACTAGTTCAATTGACATGACAATTAATCCCAACCTTTTCACCACCATAACACGCTCTGGGATTATAACTCAATTTCTAGAAAAGAAAAAACTAGAAATGGATGCAGATGATGAAATAATTTACCAAAATGTACCACCAGAAACAAAGTTAAATGAGAGAAAATTGCTGATTTTTTACCCCCAAGTTTAAAAGATCATTGATAATGTTGAAGGTTCTTTCTGAGTATATGGTAAAATATGGCTTACTAATTGGAGTGTATTTGCAAAGTTGGAAAATCTGTTTTCTTCCCAGTTCACTATTTTGTAAACTTTTGACACATAAACTTACTGACCTTAAATTTCATAACTCTAAAGGTGCTCAATAATAGTTATACTAGACCATGCCCAAAGGATATTATTTCTCAAAACAATGAAAATAACTGAAAAATTATCAAATTTTTATTTAAAGTGAATAAAGTTCATAGCATCCTGAATAAATTCATGCACTCATATTAGAAACAAAGTAAGAGTGATTACTATGTGCATGGTGGAAAATCTTGGACAATATATAAATTAAAAATACAGATATTTTCAAGAAGCCACTGACCTAGTAAGAGATAGTGGGGAAAACACAATAATGCATCAATGTGAAAAAAAATGCCCCAATAGAGAAACATATACATGACTATACAAAAAAGAAGAGTTACCTGAATCTAACTGGAAGAATACAAGAAATTTGGGGATTTGATTGTGAAGATACTCTATGAGTAATTATAAATATAGGTATTTAATAAAAGTATCTAATCCAAGGTAAAGATTCAGAATAATTAGAGTATCAGTGATCACTGAAGTCATAGACATACACCAGAGAGGTCTGGATGATTATGAGGGGAAAAAACAGGTAAAATGGAATTTTGGGCAACAAAGAGAAATTTCCCAAAAAGAATAGCTGCTCCAATTTCCTAAATATTTGAGTTCCTTGGAATTCTGTTTTAGGCCCTCTTCTCTCTAAATAATGTACAATTCCAGGATCTAATCAATTCTTTGGTTCCAGTTGCCACTGATAGTATGTCACTGTTTTTTAAATCTGTATTCATGCACTAATTTTCATTTCTAAACTTCATAACAGAATTAGGAAAGAAGGATGTCATAGAATCCAAGAAAGAAGAGAATTTTCAAAGGAAGTCATCAATATTCCCATGTATGGAGGGAAAGCAAAGAAAGATAAATAATAAAACATATCCATTGGATTTAGAAAGAATATATCACTATTGACCTCTGACCACTTTTGAATGCATTAGTTACAAAAAAGGGACAGACTATCCTTCCAAGGAGTTTGACAATGAGGAGTAAAGAGATAAGACAAAAGTTAGACAGGAGTTATGGAAGAGAGAAAGAAAACAAGAGACAGGAGAGAATATTAGTTTTAAATGGGAGAAACATTATAGGTTTATGTTGAAGAAAAATACTTCTCCTGGTCCACTCTTTGCTGCTATAATAGAATATCAAAGGCTAGGTAATTTATAAAGAAAATAGATTTATGTGGCTCACAGTCACAGGAGCTAGGAAACCTAAGAGTGCTGGCATCTGGCAAGGGCCTTTGTGCTGCATCATCACAAGGTGGTAGGTCAAGTGAGTGTATAAGACAGACAGGAAGTAAGACCAAATTCATCCTCTCTACCAGGAACCCACTCCCATAACTGACCCACTTCTTTGATAACCTACCCACTCCCACTTTAATGGCATTAATCCATTACAGTGACTTAATCACCTCTCTCCCATCTCTTAGTGTTGTCATAGTGGCAATTAATACCAACATGAGTTTTAGAGGGGAAATTCAAACTGTAACAGTACCAACAAAGGAAAGAAGGTTAATAGATCAAAGTCTTCAGATAAGGAAGATAAAATGGGGTATAGAACAAGGATAAAATTTTTTACCAGCAAATATGAAGAGAATTAATTCTCTGAGACACACACACACACAAAGATATGTAAGCATCTCTATATGGGTGGTCAAGACCAGAAGGTCAAAGAATTTCTATTGGATGGCATTTATTTTTCTTCTGCAATTTGAGAGACAAGGTCATTTTCTAAGAGTGAAAAATAATATTTAGATAGGAGCTTTGCTGAATTATATGCCAGAATATGGCAATAAACAAAACCAACTCAGGAAAAAACAGTGATTCTATCACTTCTCCAAATGTAGTACCTTAGAGTTTTGTTCTACTTCCTCTTTATATATTCACTTCTGAGGCAATCTCATTCTATTTTTTGGTTCCAATTACCATGATAATATGATATATGATGTATAATGTATATTCAGTAACATGCTGCATAATGACACTACAGTCAACAATGGACCCTGTTTGACAGTGATCCCATAAGATTACAATGAAGCTTAAAAATTCCCATCACCTAGCAAGATTCTAGACATTGTTACTTTCTAGCCTTATTCATTACTTATGTGTTTATGATGATACTGGTATAAACAAATCTAGTGCACAGTCATCTGTAAGCATAACACATACGGTTATATATAGTACATAGCACCTGATAACAATAATACACAACCATGTTACTGGTTTATGTATTAAACATAAACCATTGGTTTAGAGACCCAGAGAAAGGGGTATGTATGGAGTCTAAGAGGAAAATATGAAGCAGCTAATGAAATCTAAATAAAATATTTGAATCATGATGCTAACAACAAGCAGACATACTAAATCTTACTAAATACTGACTAAAAAAATCCACATATCTGTGTGATTTTCAACAGCAGTACTCAGTGACCTGAGGGTAAAATAAGAGAGGGCTGGATTGACATAAGTAGGAATCTGGAGGGTGAATATTTTTTTTGAAGGATACTGGAGAGCTCTTAAAACAATGGGCTATTGAGTATTGAGTATCAGCTAAGCAAAAGCGAAATGAAAAGTTAGGAAGAAATGGGATGAATAGGATGCACCAATGTAAACTGAAATAAACAGACACATCAAACAAGTTGAGAGTGGGGATTTCAGTCAACCATAATTTCAATCTGAGACAGAGGCACAGTGGTGCCTATTAAATATTAAAAGGTAATCTCAGACTTCTTTTTTAAAGTAGTGGTTATCCTTCAATAGCTTCTCTTGTAGCTATAGAATGAACTATCTTGAACTTGGTAAAGTATAATCACATATCAAGGTAGAAAGCAGCCTAATCTGCTCTAGACTTGGCAGAATGTGTTTGGAATAGTATGGTCCATTCGGATGTAATTTTTTTAACAGAGTCTCTGATAAACATAAAGTTGCCATGGATAGACATCCTTGAAGAAAAATAATCCAAAAGTTAATTCTACTAGGAATAATGGGAATGTTCACATTCACAAATAGTAAGCAAGTCTCTGGCATAAAGGCATTCCTATTTCTTTTCTTAGACGTAAACTGGTACAGAATAATAGAGAAACAAAATGTGGTCATTCTGGTAAATGATAAAAAGTTGGAGTTATAGAGCTAAGAGGTCAGAATATTTCCAGGAACATCAATGCAGATGTTGAATTCACACGAAAGAATCATAGAAAGGATCATGTCATAGTTGCCCCTCATCCTTCTTTAGGAGATCCCCAGTGCACTTTATGAATAAGCCACTGTATGGCTCTACTAGGAAATCTTGTTCTGCTGAATGTTCCTTTAAATAAATTGGGAGGCTGTGGGATGGGGAAAATAGAGAGGGGTGTCAGAGAGGCTTAACTCTGACATCTGGAGTTGTGTTAAACTGGAAGACTACAAGCTTTAGAAAACAAACAAATTTGATGCATATTAAGTAAGTTATGAAGAAGACAGGTCAGATAAAGGGCTCCTCAAATGGGAGAGTAAGCAAAAGGGTAATTCAGTAATTTAAAAAGTACAAGCAGGTCATATCCTGGTTGCAATCTGTCTCTTCAGTGAATGAAAGCCTTGACTTTGTAACCAAAGTCAAGCAGAGGAAAAGATCACTGATTCCTTCAGATTTTGCTTGTTTCCTATGGCCTTAGACATTTATGATGGGAAGAAACTGGTGGGGAAAGACTTGAGGGAGGCATGAAAATAGATAGATTTCTCGAAAAAAAAAAAAAAGTCCCATAAGAAAGCTATGTTACTCTAAAGTTTTTTTTTTTTTTAAAGTTCTCCAAGAAATTCAATTCACTCTCAAAATGTTCTGTCTTTACCACAAATCTAAGCCATAGTAAGTGACTCCACCTCTCTGCTGACACATCAGAGAAAGGGACTTTGGAATTACAATTCTGAAAATAATCTGAATAATTTTGGAAATAATTTTTCCCCCCTAGAACATACAGAAGAGAGCATATCAGGCTGACACCTTGATTCTACCCTTGTGAGACTCAGAGAAGTCAGATAGACTTCTGATCAACAGAACTTTGAGATAATAAACACACACTGTTTTTAGCCACCATGTTTGTGGTAATTACACACTAATAGAAATCTAGTATACTTTCTATACATTGTTATTTTGTCTACCCAATAAATAAAGGTGAAAATTTTGAAAAATACTTAACCTAAAGAGAAATAATAGGTCAAAATAAACTCCTAGATTTCATAATAGCTATGCACAAAGGATCTTTATTAAAATAAAATGCACATTTTGCAAGTATATTTGAATTGATTTTAAGGAATCCATGGAGTGTATATTAAAAAGATTCTATTACTTACTATAATAGAGGAAAACAATTCAATATTCCCCAAATATTTTAGTTAAAAAAATTATATAGACAGATTAATAGATACAGTTTTCCAAAGAGAAGTGGAATTCAGTAGGTATAAAGGGTATTTTTTGATGAAGGAATGACAAGGGACTAACACAACTAGTCACTACACTACTACTGAATATTTATATCTGATTTATAAAGTCAATCTATGTTGATGTATGTTCTATTTTAAACTTGAGAAAGCAACTGAACCATGACTTAATTTTTTGAACTTCCTAAAAACGAATGCCATATTGTACCTCTCCCTGCATTCCTGCTGCCTAGCTTAGTGTTTGAGACATAGTAGTTGTTACTTACCAGCTGTTTATAAATAAGTAAATACATAAACAGATGAATGAGGGTTTAGACTTTTTTTAAAAAAACCTACTCTGGATAAACCTTAGGAATGGCTCTTTCTATAACTGTTTATAAACACAGACCAATGCATACATGGAAAGAAAGGTGTAGTAGTCACTGTTGTTACTCGGTTCATATTCCTTCATCACCCAGTGTGTCAGCCTTGGAGCTACTGATGTTTGGCCTGGATAATTATTGTAAAAGATAGGATGTTCTGGCATTGTAGGATATTTAGAAGCATCCCTGGTCTCTACCTATTAAATACAAGTACCATCCCTCCCACTAGGTTGTGTTAATCAAAATATCTTCAGGTATTACCAAATCTCTTCCAGGAACAAAATCACCTCTAACTGAAAACGCTGACATTTACCTGTAGTGCACTTATATCTCAGCTTCTTAGTGTATTGGCTGCTAACAGCTATCCTCTTCTCCTGAGAATTGTCCTTAGCCCCTGTGAGTTGCCTCTCTAGGAAAGGTCTGGGAAGTTATGTCCTTCCTCCAAAGATAGGTTTAGACAATGAATGAATAGTGAAAGTGAGGAATAAAAGATGCCTGTAGATGAGATATCTCTGAGGTACTATTCATGTCCCAGTGTTTCCAGTAGGATCAGATCAAGACTATGCTTCAGTTGAAACTACATGATTACCTCGCTCCACTACCTCCCTCCATCTTATTCTATTACCTTTACTCTCTTATAGGATCCTCCTCATTCTCCCTTACTCTTTCAATAAACCACTTGCATAAAAATTCCCATCTCAAGGTCCATATTAAGAGAACCCAACCTAAAGACCTGTAAGAAAATGGGCAAGGAGAAAATAAAATGCTTCTTTGACAAGCATTAAAAGCTCATCACAAGAATTTAAGAGAGATTTTACTCAGGGTGTTAAATGACATCTGATCTTTCTGCAGAGAAGATCATATGCAACACTTAGCACTTAAGTGTAGAATGTTACCAGGGTATGAATGGTTGTGGAGGAATACGTGGTAACTTACTACCTTTTGCTCTTCAATATTTTCAACATTTTGATCAAGAAAGCATGGGCCTCAATTTTTCCTTTTCAGGGGAAATATATAATATTTATTCAATTTGTAAAAAGCATATGATTTTTCTTCATCACATATCATTGTACTTGAGGAAAACAAGGAGTATGTCTTTTTATTTGTACTGGAGATTGAACTCAGAGGTGCTTTATCACCAAGTTACATAGTCACATCCCTAGTCCTTTTTATTTTTTATTTTGAGACAGTTCTCACTAACTTGCTTATGGCCTCTCTTAGTTGCTATGGCTGGCCTTGAACTTGTGATTCTCCTGTATCAGTCTTGTCAATCACTGGGATTACAGATGTGCACCACTATGCCTGGCTCTTGCTCACATACTTCCCACCCAGAAGCTTTTGTTAATACTGTAACTCTGACTGAAATATCTTTTACTCATGTCAAAATACTCAAAGTTTATCCACATTTCAAGTCCATGTTTCATACTCAAAATGCTTCATAAAGGATTTTAAAATTCCCTTGACTAAAGAGTCCTCTTCTAGCACTTTTTCATTGCATTACATTATGTGAGTTATAATTATATGTCTCTGTACAAAAATCCTCTAGGGTAGATGAATGTTCTCTAACTCCAGTCTTTATTTTTATTTTATTTTTGTACTTGTAGATGGACAGCATGTCTTTTATTTTATTTGTTTATTTTCATGTAGTGCTGAGGATCAAACCCAGTGCCTCACATGTACAAGGCAAGCACTCTGCCACTGAGCTACAGCCCCAGCCCTTTAACTCTAGTCTTATCTAATGTTTGTCAAAGGAATAAGCAAATGAATAAATGAATGAGGAAAGGTTATTTCTGTGGACTCTTACTTGTTTTCCTTTTGGCAAACTTATACAAATAAATTAAACCAAAGAATCTTAAGAAGAATTAACAGAAAAGCAACTTAGACACAAAACCTTGTTTTTAAGAAATATAATAAATACACCAACTAATATGAATACGACCTTTTAGTTGATTTTTGAAAGTTTATTTTTCTCAGTTGTAATGTGTATTCTCAAATTAATTCTCAAGCAGCTGCACTAATAAGAATACACATCTTCTGCTTTAGAAACTCCTAAATGCCATTTCTCAGAGAGAATTACCTGAAGAGCTTGTTTAAAAATATAGTTAACCTGGCCTAACTCCTGAATTTCTGTCCCATTAGATCTGAGGTAGAATATTGGACACTCAGTCAGGTTTGGAGATAGTTGCTCTTTTTCATGCCAAGAGATCTCAAGGCAACTAACTCAGTTCTTTCTGTGCTCCCCTGTCTAGTTTAAGGCCCAGCTTAAGTCTCATGTTCCAAATCATTGCCTTCTCTTTTTTACATGTATTACTCAAAAACAGATAGCTATAGTGGTGACTAGGACTTTTCTCTTCACTATTTCACTTAGTTAGACCTTTCACTACCTATTTAGCTGTATGTTCCTAGTGGGGAAAAACAAGTGAATTCTTTCTTCCATTCTATTTCCAGAGTATTAGGCAATTTTACCTACTTTAAATTAAATACATTATTTTTTATTTAGGTAAGAGAAAAAAATTAAACCTTGTAATCATTGAAATATATAACATGAGAAGCACTGAATGAGATGTTGGGTTTTTTATTTTTTATTATTTTTATTTTTATTTTTATTTATTTTTTATTGGTTATTCAAAACATTACAAAACTCTTGACATATCATATTTCATACATTAGATTCAAGTGGATTATGAATTCCCATTTTTACCCCAAATACAGATTGCAGAATCACATTGGTTACACATCCACGTTTTTACATATTGCCATACTAGTGTCTGTTGTATTCTGCTATCTTTCCTGTCCTCTACTATCTCCCCTCCTCTCCCCTCCCCTCCCATCTTCTCTCTCTACCCCATCTACTGTAATTCATTTCTCTCCTTGTTTTTTTTTCCCATTCCCCTCATAACCTCTTATATGTAATTTTGTATAACAATGAGGGTCTCCTTCCATTTCCATGCAATTTCCCTTTTCTCTACCTTTCCCTCCCACCTCATGTCTCTGTTTAATGTTAATCTTTTCCTCCTGCTCTTTCTCCCTGCTCTGTTCTTAGCTGCTCTCATTATATCAAAGAAGACATTTGGCATTTGTTTTTTAGGGATTGGCTAGCTTCACTTAGCATAATCTGCTCTAGTGCCATCCATTTCCCTGCAAATTCCATGATTTTGTCATCTTTTAGTGCTGCGTAATACTCCATTGTGTATAAATGCCATGTTTTTTTTTAATCCATTCATCTATTGAAGGGCATCTATGTTGGTTCCACAGTCTTGCTATTGTGAATTGTGCTGCTATGAACATCGATGTGGCAGTATCCCTGTAGTACGCTCTTTTAAGGTCTTCAGGGAATAATCCGAGAAGGGCAATAGCTGGGTCAAATGGTGGTTCCATTCCCAGCTTTCCCAGGAATCTCCATACTGCTTTCCAAATTGGCCGCACCAATTTGCAGTCCCACCAGCAATGTACAAGAGTACACTTTTCCCCACATCCTCGCCAGCACTTGTTGCTGTTTGACTTCATAATGGCTGCCAATCTTACTGGAATGAGATGGTATCTTAGGGTGGTTTTGATTTGCATTTCTCTGACTGCTAGAGATGGTGAGCATTTTTTCATGTACTTGTTGATTGATTGTATGTCCTCCTCTGAGAAGTGGAGATGTTGGTTTTTTAAAAGTAAATACTTTATCACTGTAAGGCTAAACGGAGTACATGAAAGGAACACTGAAGGGCAGAAAACTTCCTGAGAAAGCATGTTTTAAACACAGAGGCTACACCCTTGTATTGTTCAGCTTCCTGCAGTGAGCAACAGTTACCTTTATAATATTTAAAATTAATAATAAATTCATTACCAAATGGCCCCTAAATAGAGATGATAGGTGTGGAGACTGATACATAATTTAGAATGGATATACTACTTGGATGTAATGAATCACTTTAGCATTCCAATATCCTGAGTCATCTGCATGAATCCACAAGCATGGGGATAATAATTCTCACCACTCACACAATGATCTCTGAGATCTACACTGAATAGAAACCCCCAATCCAACTTGAGTCAGTCATGACTAATCCTGTTACAGTCAAGGTTTCAAAGCAATTCTCTCACAGTCCTCTTTTATATGCTATTTCTCTGCTTAGGGCTGAAAGCTTCCTCTAGACCATTCTGTAAATATTGGTCAATATAAATATTCAGATTGTTTATACTCCCCATGAGCTTTCTCTGTCAAGCAATAGACTAAAGAGTCAGGTAAAGTCTATTTCTCCTTAGGATAGATCATGTGCTGAAGTGGGAAATAAATGGTTAGTCAGAATTATTACTACATAGAGAGATAGTCATAATTTCTCAGTAAAAGTTTTGAAGTCATTAGAGTGGCAAATATCATACTCCCTCCCCTGAGTCAGGAAACAGCATGTTCTTTCTGATTGTGTTGAAATTGAACCAAAGGGTGATTTCAAGCTCCTTGAAAAACTCACACACTGTAAAGTAAAAATGAAGGACTATTGGAAAGAGGAGAGGGAAAAAGAGTTAAGATTGGGTTCATCCTCACAGTGTTAAGAAGCCAATATATCTAGTAGGAGATGTTGAGCTGAAGAAACTAGTTCCTGCCTCATCGAGTGATTGCACTACGGTAAGGTTAGGACAAGACAGTGTAGTCCTGAGGCTAGCCAACAGATGAGGAACTCAAGGAAGTATCCTGCAAGAGTTAGTAAAAAATAACAATAACTTCCAAATAAAAGCTTATTTTCCTCTCACATTAAGAAGTCAGGAGTAGATAATCCTCCATGGCTGGTTGGATAACTTTAATAAATCCTCAGAATTCCAGATTTCCTCATCTTACTCCTTGCATAGCCAAACCTAGCTACAAGAAAAGCTAGGTAATAAAGCCTTTTTCCTACCATATATACAAGTAATAATGAGTTATTCTATTTCTTAGGTGAAAAGGAGAAAGATATTAGCTGACAGAAAGCAATATCTGCATGTGATATACAAACTCTTAAGAAGAATCACATGGTTCCTACTTCTTTCTGTTTACACTAATATAATCCTCTCCTTTGAGTAGGGACAGCACTTACAGCTTGATTGTAAGCAATAGAATGTGGAAAATATGACAGGATAGAGATGATTAGCATATATAATTATATTACATAAAGTTGTAGCATTTTGTGTTTTAGGAGTCTTTCTCTCTTCCAAGAATGGCTAAGAGTAAGCAAGCAATCATGTTGGTGAATTTCTTTCAGCAACAAACTGAGGAGTCCTCTAAGGAGCTGAGGGTAGCCTTCAATCAACAGCAAAAAATAAAGCTCTCAGTCCAACAACCATAAATAACTGAATGCTGCCAACAACCATAAGAGCAAGAAAGCAGACCCTTTCCATGTTGAGCCTCTAAAAGAAAATCTAGCTCTGGCTAAAACTCTGATTGAAGCCATGTGAGACCCTGGGCCAAGCTATGCCCAGACCCTTGACATACCAAGAAACTAAGATAATAAATGTATACCATATTAAATTAATAAAGTTGTGATATTTTATGCAGTAATAGAAAACTAACATACTAACACTGAAAGCAACTGAGAGATGATCAAATTACTACAAAAAATCTTAACTTAGTACCTAAAATATACTATTTGATAAGTATAGGCTATCATCATCATCATTATCATCACTACCATCATCACCATCAAAATCATCATAATTTCCTAATCCTGGATTCCTCCAATTTTGCCATCATCTACCCTAGCAATTTAGCAGCAGGGAACAAAATCTAATAGGGCAAATAGCTCTTCTAGACATATCATTTCTAGACTTCTTGGAAGCACCCAACTTTAAAATCTAATTGGAGTTGAATTTCCATTATTACTGCACTGGTGATTCTTGTATATCCATCTGCCACTCCATTCCAAGAACCTGCCTCTCAAGGACACAACAATCTCTTGGTCATGCCTCATTGGGAAAGAATTGAAGAAAATAAGATAGAATACACTACTCTAGGGGTTCGGTTCAGAACTGCAGGCAAGTCTACAGAAAATAGATATCATTTTGTGGAGTCAGGCTGAGGATAAAAAGAAACAATTAGCTAGAGGTTAAGTGGCAAAACAATTGCTAGAAGCCTAAGGTTAAAATGTCATGGGATATTAGTAAAATATTGGAAGAATTATGTGAGAGCAAAAGTTACAAATTGCTTTGAAATCTAAATCTATGCATTTTAATACAATGTAGCAGAACCAATCTGAGTATTTGGTTAATATTCTAGCACATGACAAGAATACCAGGAGGAATTTTAAACATGTTTAAAACGAGAGTATAAAAAAATAAAGAAACTTTCAGAATATTTCCAGAGAAAGCTTTTATAAGGCCATACAAACCCTGAGCTATTTTAGATGATAATGTGTTAAGGCAAATTAACATCCCCTATATCAAGCAAAGATTTCAAAGCTAAGCCATTACATATAATGGAGTGAGGCAGAAAAATGAAATCTACTCTATGAAGTATATAAAACAAATAGAAATTGCTGTTATGAGACACTATAAAATAGTCAATAATTCAAAAGATGATTAAAAATAAACAACATATTAGTAAAAAAACCTGGCAGAGGCAACATTCTAATAATGGATTTTGGTTTTTGGCTTATAGCAGCTCAAGGATCTTAGAGGGAATTCAAACAGAATAGCTATTATGCCAAAAATCTAACGTAGTTTTTGGTTAAATTTATTTTTACATTTAAAAAACTCAGGTAAAACCATATATTTTTAAGAAGAAAAAAGTACTCAAAAGTAATGAAAACTAAAGTCCACAGATATTAAAAATAAAAAAAGATATCTCTCCAAGAAGTACACTGGTGTTAATTGGTAGAAGATATCAGAAGTTATTTAATTTTTAAATTCTTGGAATCAAATTTTTTTCTTCCTTATTTGATTCATACTCCTGTTCTACAAACATAGTAAGTTAACTTCCCAAATTCTAGCCAATATATAAGAAAATATTTTAACATTGTTCCTGAGTAAAAATTTCCATTCCTACAGAATTGGGTTTCACCTTTTTCCCCCCATAATATGTCCCTATTTTTAACAACAGTGATAATATAACAATAAGGTCACTATCCCAACGTTTCTCTCCAGTATAGTCAGCTTTGTACAAAAGATACATGATTCTAATAACACTACAGAGAACACTAAGCCTCATAAAGTATCTCTGGTCATTGTGGGAGGGGCTGAATGAGAAAATATAATTATTAGTGACTGTAAGCCAATCAATACCACTCTGGGAAACATTTTGGCAATGGTGGCTTAACAATGTCATCTATAACCAAAAGTCATGAAATGTTACCTTCCTGTAAAATAATAGATAGATGAAAGAAGAAAAAGGAAGGGAGAAAAGTAAAGTTTTTAAAGGTTTCTTTCTCAAGGTATAGTTTTTTTTATTTGTTGGCTTTCTCCCTTTCCATTCAGAATGACGTGTGTTCATGATCAAAAAAATTTTTCATAATGGAGTGAATTATGTGTCAATGAAGTTTATGAACTTAAATATGAACATTGCAGGGTAACCAAATAGAGTTTGAAGGGTTTCTTCATTTCTCTTTGTTTCCTTTTCCTTGTTTTGGTGTTTGTTTGTTTGTTTGTTATTAGGGAACAAACCCAAAGTGGCAAGGCTTGCACATGCTAAGCTAGGGCTCTTCCACTGAGCTATATACATCCTGAGCCCAGCATTCTTTTTAAGATAAAAAGGGGAAAAGGGTATGTCCACAATACAATAGAGATAATGTAGGCTTCACTGATAATCATGGAGTTACAAATAGCAGACACCTTTTAACATGTTCATTTTTGGTGACTTCTAAGAATTTATAGTTTTTCACAGTTTTTGTAATCAATATGTAAACAAGCTTATCTGGTGTCATATAATCAAGAGTTTGTTGTTGTAACAATATCTTTTCAATACTATAAAAAATTTTTGATACAATAGTTTCCCTGAGGGAGACTTCAGTTAATATACCAGCATCCAAAGGGAAATTAGAATAGACAATTCAGACATTATAGATGAAGTCAAGGCATATTTTTGGATCTGAAGATGCTGACATGTTACTAATAATATAAACATGTTGTCTCATTAATCCTCATTATGGTTTGGATCTGGAATATCCCACAAAAACTCATGCAGCAAGGTTCAGAGTTAAGGACTGGGGAAAGGGATTAAATCATAATAATCATCATTAATCCTCCTTGTCAGTGGATTAATTAATTTGAGCTGAATGGACTACTTGGAGGAGGGACTTACTTGGAGAAATTGGATCATTGGGGCAGGTCTTAGAAGGATTTATCTTGCCCCTGTTCTCTCTCTCTCTCTCTCTCTCTTTCTCTCTCTCTCTCTCTGAACTAAGCAGTTTTCCTCTGCCATGACACTCTGCCTCACCTCAGGTTCCCCCCAAATGAAGCCAGTTGACCATGGACTGAGACTTCTGAAACTGTGAGTCACCATAAACTTTCTTCCTCAAAGTTTTTCTTGTCAGGTATTTTGGTCACAGGAACAAAAAGCTGACTAATACACTCCTTAATCTTACTCTGAACTAGAGTTGATCTGAAATCTTCCAAATTCAGTTCTTTCTTATTCTCATGCTTTTCTTTGTTCCTTCTATCTTGGATGCTATTCTGCACTATCTTTGTCTTTCAAAACATTATTCATCCATCTTTTAATGTCCAGATCAGTGCCAGTTTTTCATGGTGTCCTCATCATAATCATCCCACTAAAAGTAATACTGTTCATGAAATAGAATCTATTTGAAGAAATAACCTTAATGAATTCCAATGGCACCACTTCATACATTATACCTTGTATCTTGACTATTTCTTCTTTATATGCTTTATTTTTTTAAAAAAAATATTTTTTAGTTGTTGATGGACCTTTATTTTATTTACTTATTTATATGTAATGTTGAGAATCAAACCCAGTGCCTTACACATGCAAGGCAAGCATTCTATCTCTGAGCTACAACTCCAACCCCCATATGCCTTCTTTTGAGGGTAAGGTTGAATATAACTGTATTTCCACCATAGGAACAAGGACAGTGCCTTGCAAATTACTTGGAGAAAGCTGACAAATGTTTATTGAATAAGCTAACCAATTAATGAATGAAGGGTGGATAATTAGAGAAGAGGTAATAGCTCAATTGTGCAGTAAATGCACTAAAAATTCAAAGAAAGAGAGATAACTCATGTTAAAATAGTCTGGCAGGGCATCATAGATCATGAGCTAAGGACTGAAAAATGGGAAGAAGTTTGTAAAGAATATTTTAGATACTGGCACGAACATGGTGCATTGAGTCAGGGACAAAATAACACAAAGTCAAAGTAAAAAAATCTAGTCTGTCCTCTAGAATGTAACCTTTCCCAAATTCTATGATATAAACTTTATGAGGTTATTTACCGGTAATGTACAGATTTTTATCATTCTAGTAAAAACTCTCTTGGGGCTGGGGATGTGGCTCAAGCGGTAGTGCGCTTGCCTGGCATGCGTGCGGCCCGGGTTCGATCCTCAGCACCACATACAAACAAAGATGTTGTGTCCTCCGAAAACTAAAACATAAATATTAAAAAAAAATTCTCTTTCTCCCTCCCTCCCTCCCTC
>NW_026000026.1:38903135-38913809 GCF_001458135.2 Marmota marmota marmota | reverse complement strand
AAAAAAAAAAAAAAAAAAAAAAGTAAAAACTCTCCAAAATGGACTGGCAACCAAAATGAATCAGTTAAAAAAAATCTAGCTAGGCCAAAATAGAACCAAGGGAAATATGCAGCATTCATAGAATTTAATAAATGTACTTGGTTTGCAACAGGCATTTAAAAAGTATTATGCAATTTAGAACAATCTATGAATCACAAGGGTTGCTCCTTTTTATACTCAATAGGGTCTGAGGGTGTGGCAGCTGGCTCATATCTAATCTGGAAACTCATCCTAATGAGAGTTTAGTTGCCAGTAAAAATTTTGCTTCATGATGCTTCATGATTCTACATTTTCCTTTCAAGAACACTTAAAACTCACATCTTGGATTTTCAGATGTGACTAAAATAGCCAGAGGGATCCTGAAGGACACCGACTATACCATAGTAAGATAATTTGCTGTTTCAAATGGTAATGGTGACCAATTATGCTTTGGTACTGCAAATATAGAGGTGACAGTAGTGCTCTGAAGAAATTTTGTACACTGAGTTCCAAGTTTTATAGTGTCTTTCCACCAATATTTTGAAACAAATTTAGTGTTAAGCTTTTCAATATGCTGAGCTGTCAATCAAGTTTCAGTTTCCAGGTGTTGCTCTTTTAAGAAAGCATAGTGCTTTACTTACCCTGATTGGTAACAGCAAGTATGTCCACCCTAACACTTCCAATAACAATCTACAGATACTTTGTCATTTTGCAATGGAGAAAAAGCTTAATTTTCTATATAGCATGAATAAGCCTTTAAGAAAGCAATTTCAAAGCAGATTTCCAGAAGCAACTTCTAAGGGGAGCTGAAAGAATGATGTTTTAGCGTGCTTTGATACCTACCAAAATTCCCAAATTACATAAATGCTTAATAACAAATAAGCATTTTGCATACAACATTACCTTTCCTGGAAAACCTTAAATAAAATTCAAAAGGTACTTCATCAGTACTTTTAAGTTTAGAACATTTGAAAACTATAGCCTAAGTTTTAAAAATATTTTTTGCTCCCCCTTTTTTGGCATCCACATTAAGAAACACATTTCAATTTAATGTTTTGTGGATTTAACATCTTCCAAAGGATATTATAATTAAGTAACTACATGAATTAAGTGCTGGTTTACTGTCTTATAATCACTGCCAACAGATAACCATTAAGGACAAAAATTAAGGCACTCTTGTAGAATACACATTGAGAGGAAGTGGAGATGTTTATCCTAAAACAACAGACTGATATTGAGACAGACACAATATTCTTTCTATATTACACTTTTTATATCATATTGAAAGAAATTGTTCTTAGGTAATTGAATATCAACAACAAAACCAAACTATAATGTTACAAATTAAAAGAGATGGGTAGATAATAAAAAGTCATAAGGAACCTGGTTCTCATTTGCATTAAAGTTATTGCATATGGCAATGAATCTTAAATAATTCAAACAAAAGTCCAATTAAGATGCTTTTAATTTCAAAGCAGAAGTTGCAACAGTATAAAAACAACATCTAATCATAATATTTACCAAGTTTCAACATGTTCATGGCATTCAAAATGTCAGAAAAGGTCATACAGTAGAATGTAGCTGTAAATTCTTTGCCACTCTTCCCATCCCCCCCAAAAAAAAAGGCTATTTCTATTGCCCTCAAATGTAAGCACGCAATATTCTATGACTTTGAACATAGAAGAGTAAAGATTTGGTGAAGGAGGTGAGAGCAAGAAGAATAAATATTTAAATACCTGTATTTGATCTTTTATTTCTTTGATCCAGAATAATTAGCTATTAAAATCAATTTGAATTGATTTTTCAATATTAATAAAAAATGAAAAAACCCAACAGTCCATTCATGCATCTAAAATGATAAGTTATCATATCAAGCAATTTTTTTCAACAAATTATTAGAACAATTGCATTTAAAAAAATGTTGACATGTCCTATAATTTCTTTTGTAATAGAATGTGAGGAAAATAACACTATAACTTCTGTAGCCGTGCTATTAATACTACCACTTCTAATTTTCTTACTAGGGTTATTTCTTTTTGGAAACTAGCTACCATTGCTATGAGAACCTTAGGCTATGTAGAGAGATCATACTAAAGATAGTTAAGGCAATGATTAGCCGAGCACCAGTATACTACCAACTCCAACTGCCAGCCATGTGAGTGAGCCATCTTCGACTTCCCAGCTCAGTCTAGCATTGGAATAATAACAGCCAAGTCAACCCAACTTAGAGATTTCAGATTATATATTCAACTAACTTTTAAGAATGATTATGAATATCAGGTTTTGATACCATATCAAAGAAAAAAATCCATAATTATTTAAATAATCTATTTTAACACTCTTCCCTTTCCAACTATCTATCTGGGTAAGGTCATATCTTCTTATATATTTCAACCAAAACAACACATTGCAATAGACTGACTGCAGAGCAAACATGAGAATCCAATTATTCTCTTTTAACCAAATATCAAAGAAATCTGTAGTGGGGCACACAGTAGTACACATCTGTAATCCTAGCTACTCAGGAGGCTAAGGCAGGGGGATGGCAAGTTCAAGCCCAGCCTGCACAACTTAGCAAGACCTCATCCCAAAATAAAATAGTAAGAAGGTAGTTCAGTGGCAGATGTTTGCCTAGCATGTGTGAATTCCTGGGTTTCATCCCCAGATCAAGAAGAAAAAGAAAAAAAGAAATCTTCAAAAAATGTAAAGCAATATATCATATACATTAATGATTTTGTTTGAAAATAGTTTTCTTCACAAAAATATATAATTTAAATAATAATTATAATGCATATTATATATACATTATATATAAGTACATATATATACATTCTACAATGTATATATAATTTGTGTTAAAAATATACTAGTAGTAACTCCCCAGTTCTACTACTACCTAGTCCCTAGCAATGACAAATCTACTTTCTATTTTCTATGTGTTTGCCAATTCTGGACATTTCATTTAAATGAAATCATATAATATGTGGCCTTTTGTGTCTGGCTTCTTTTACTTAGCATAATGTTTTCAAGACTTACCCATGTTGTAACATGTATGAGTAGTTAATTCCTTTTTGTGGCCAAATAATATTCTAATATAATATATAATATATATATATTCTAATATAATATATATATATTCTAATATAATATATATATATTCTAATATAATATATATATATTCTAATATAATATATATATATTCTAATATAATATATATATATTCTAATATAATATATATATATTCTAATATAATATATATATATTCTAATATAATATATATATATTCTAATATAATATATATATATTCTAATATAATATATATATATTCTAATATAATATATATATATTCTAATATAATATATATATATTCTAATATAATATATATATATTCTAATATAATATATATATATTCTAATATAATATATATATATTCTAATATAATATATATATATTCTAATATAATATATATATATTCTAATATAATATATATATATTCTAATATAATATATATATATTCTAATATAATATATATATATTCTAATATAATATATATATATTCTAATATAATATATATATATTCTAATATAATATATATATATTCTAATATTATATATATATATTTTCTAATATAATATATATATATTCTAATATTATATATATATATATATATATATATATATATATATATATATATATATATTGCATTTTATTTATCCATTTATGACCTAATTGACCTTTGGGTTGTTTCTAATTTTTGGTTTATTTGAACAATTATGAACATTTATATATTAGATTTTGTGTGACTATCTTTGTAATTATCTTGGGTATAGACTAATACTGTTTTAAGTGAACTGATAAGTACATTAAGCATTTCCAAACTATAAATATCAGTTATATAAGCTACATAAATTAAATCTCTTTAAGGGATCCCTCCAAATTTTTTAAAAAATATAATGGGTTCCTGAGACCAATAATGTAGAAAATGCTACTATACAGAAAATTTTTCCTACTCTTTCCTTTTCAAGGAAATATGAAAATGTAATATTTTTAAATTTTCTTTAAATTATTGATTCAAAGGAATTCTGATTTCACTTTTGGTTCTTACAAAATTTTCTATCTTTTTAAAACAATGTTCTTAGTTGTAGATGTACCCAATACCTTTATTTTATTTATTTATGTGGCACTGAGGATCAAACCCAGTACCTCACGTATGTGAGGCAAATGCTCTACCACTGAGCTACAACCCCAGCCCAAATTCTGCTATCTTGACAGATTTATGTCCCAACCTATTTTTAAAGAGAAATAATGATTAACCACTACAATAAAATCATCTAAGAGAGGGTAAATACCATGATAGCATATGGAAGATATTTTTTCTATAAAGATGCAAAAAAGGGTGAAATGTTATATTACTTTTTATAAACTGCTAGAGATTTCTAAAAATATCAAACTTTTAAAAATACACATGTTCCTCAATTCTATGACCTAAATGGGCTGCAGGCTCCTGTGCAAATTCTCAGAACTTTGTGATAATTTCCTTGGCCCTTTTTTACTTGGGGAAGACGTTTCTGGTCCTGTAAAGCTAACTTCTATCAAAGTTCTAAAAGTTGGCATTTCTCTAACTTCTACCCATTTTTCACAGAATACTCTTTTCATTAGGCATTTCACAATTGTAATTCTTGAACCAGTATTTTATATTCAGTCTAAGAAAAAGCTTCAAATATCCTAAACACGATCAGCACATGTATCTTCCAAAAGATACTAGACTCATAAATTTCTAAAGCAAATTCATTATCTTTAAATGACTACACATGTCAAAATTGTTATATTCTCTGACCCATGATTATATATCTGTTTCTCATTTCTGAATTTCTCCAAATTTAAAAAGCAATTCATATAGTCAACCAAATTCCTAAAGGATTTAGATCACATTTTTCTGTGTAGGATAAAGTTCTATACAGCATTGGAAATAGAAAAGATACTATAAGATATTTAATTATCCATCCATTATTAAAGGACTATATTCAATAATAAACATTTTTCTAAGGTAATAGTTTACCCTTTCTTGAGAATTGAAAATGAAATTCTTTCACTGGATGACTGTTCAATGAAGTGGGATAGAAATTTCCTTCTGACAGTCGATTTTAATTTTCTCAAAGGTCACCCAATTATTCCTGATTGAATCCCCTTGTGACACACTAATTTAGAAATGTTTCCTCATTAGTGCCAACATCTTCCAAGTTCTGGGAGACCTTCAAGTATTACATCATTCATTTAAAATGTGGATTCAAACAGGAAAAAGAAAATCTAGGTTTTTAGATTATAATTTTGTTTTACATACATGTATCCTGTAAAAGAGACAGTGTGTATATTCAAAAGTTAGTAGGGTAGCATGAAAAGTCAAATGCTTTGGAGTTCAAATGTTGCCTCTGTCTCTTATCAGCTGAAGAACCACAAAGAAGTTATTGGGGCTCTATTAGACTCACATTTCTCATCTGCAAAAGTAGAAGCAACATCAACTATCAAAAAGGAAGTAGTTTTCCTGATAAAATAAAGGGATCTGTATATTGCTATATTTTATCAAAGTTGTTACAATGATCATCAGAGTAAACATCAACTTAAGGTAACATAGATCCAATAAGAAATCCATTACAATCTAGAATAGAAAAGCTATTACATAACTCCACTAAGGGCAAGCATAATGGTAATGGAAGAAAAGGTATGATTTTCATAGACGCACAATGGCCAATAAAATACCCCTAGTTTCTTTGCTGCTGTTGTTGTTGTTACTGTTAGTTCTTTTTTTTTTTTTTTTTTTTTTTTTTTTTTTTGCTTAAGGAAGAAGAGGAGAAACAATAACCTGTGAGAAGGGAACCATTTTCCACTTCACTGTAAGAGACCTGGTAGGGAAATTTACTTTTGCTGAAACTACCAAATTTTTAACTCTTATTCAGTGCAGCAGCCTTTAGCTCCTCCTGTGTCTAATGCTACCACAAGTATTAATCAGAATTATTTTTCTCAGACATCATTTTGATGTTCTTCCTGCCATGCCCAGATGTGTAGAAAGGCACAAAAGCCCCCTACTATCTAACAAAGACTCTTGTTCCAAGTTCTACCATACCGTACTACACCACTCCTTGTGAACTTTACATCACAACTGTATATTACAGTAAGAAAGACTCAGTTTAAGAGTGGATTCTTGCTTAAACTTCAGTATGTTTAAAACTACATGTAATAATAAATTATTAACTATAGCACCCTATTGTGCTACAGAACACTAAGACTTTCATATAACTGCACTTTTGTATATTTCAAAATAACCAGAAAAAAAGGATTTTGAATGTTCCCAACAGAAAGAAATAAATGCTTGAGGTAATGCATATGCTACTTCCTCTGATTTGATTATTACACATTATATACATGTGCCAAAATATTATACACCAGCCCAGAAACATGTACAATTCATGTATATCAATTTCAAAAAGAAAATATAAAAAATTCTTAAAAAAAACCCTGAAAAATGTGTAACTCTGATTTAAAACTTTCTGATTATTTTTCTGATGTACTCACAGAACACAACATTAAATATGATAGCAATTTATTAAAAATGGTAATACTTGGGAGTACTGATGCCCTCTAATACAATTACTGACTGATCTAAATCAATTAATGTGAAGCAAATTCCATTTCATTTCCTTAAGACTTAATTAGAGATCAAATTTATGTTATGCAAACATTTATTTATAGTAGTACCAATCAAATATTTTTTTCAAAAGCAATTAGATTACAAAAAAAACATACTGGGGAAAGGGAGATTACTGGACCATACAACACACAGTATTATTCTCAAACAAGTACTCAAGTAGTGTAGTTTCATATATAGGCTAGATAGTCAATGCCAATTAATTCTAATTCTTTTAAAACTTAAGTATGGTCATTTATCTGCTGGTAGATTACCTATCTCTTTACTATAACCTAGCCAACTGTCAACAAATAGGGTAAATGTGTGTGTGTGTGTGTGTGTGTGTGTGTAAACAATACTTACTTTAATGAAATTATTAACTTTTTTGGAAACTGCTGAACACTGAACAAACTAATATTTAAAATCAATCTAAGAACAAATTTAAAAGAAAACAGATATGAAGATGCACTGCACTTTTCATTAACTATTATCAGCTTTCTCTAAACATTTCCTTACTCACTAACTCTGAATGCTCATACGGCATCTCATTTGTCTTATCCTGAAGACAGAAGACTGTCCCAAATATTTTTCCCTTCTCAGGGAAAACTAAGCATCAAGATGTCCTAAGAGACTAAGGCAGTATTTCAATGTAGAAAACACTACCTGTTTTTCTCCCTTCCCCCTCCTTTTATTTTTTAACCTACCTGATGATGAATCCTGATGTAATTGGAAATATTTTAATTCATCCTATCAGCACTGCTTTCCTTCCTTCTATATGGAAGAATTAGAGAATGAGAAAAAAAAATGCAGAAGACTAACATTACCTTCTTCCATTATATCCCATTACTCCTCTATCCTCATTTCTGGTTAGATGGATTTCTCTGCCTATTTCTCTTTCTTTTCCTTATTTCTCTTTTTTTTCTTCTTAGAGTATAATTCCTGGCACTATCGCTTCTCGGCCTTTTGGCTAAGATCAAGTGTAGTAAAGTGATGAAAAATAAATATTTTATAAATAAAAGAATAAACAGAAGTGAATCAATAGTCTCCATCCTTTTCTTTGATGCAAGATCTTCCAACCCACCATGTTTAGTTAACCACCAGATTCTTAGTTAAGCTATTAAGATACTACTTACCCTCCCAAAACCATTAAACTAGTTCTTTGAAAACCATTTTCCGAGTTTATATATCTTAAACATCATTTTGAGCATATTCATTCAAGAAGTTCTTTCTTGAGCATCTTTTGTCTACTCACAGTTTGTAGAAGATTTAACATAGTTTCGTGAGTATAATATATTTCTAACTGTACTCTAAATTCATACCACTCTATATAAGAGGTCCTCTCAATTTGAAATTATTACAAGCTGTCTCTTAAAAGGCTGTTTTGAAAGGAAGCTTCTTCAGAACCAAACAACAGCAATAAGGCTGTTGATAAGCAATGAAGGGAGAATCGCTGCTATTTGAGATTCAAGCTGAGAATGGATTCTCCAGATTGGGCAGAGACTCAGCCAATTCCTAATCCTTTCCAAATTTGCTAGCACAGAAGTTGAAACAGCCCTTGGATTTCCATCTTCTCTTAATGACCAGTGTGAGAGGCAGTTTCACAGGGAAACTATTGACACATGGGCCAGGGAGCCTGCATTTGAACCCCTTCCTGGATTATGAGAAGTTGCTTAACCTCTCTGTGTTTTGTTACCTCGTCTGCTGAAAGAGTTATTTTTTGTTCTTACCTAATCAATTTTTATGAAGACCACCATGAACTACTGTTTGGAATCTTCTTAAGAAATGTCAACTAAGTCTTTATTAAAATAAATTATATAGGGCTGGGATTGTAGCTCAGTAGTTGAGTGCTTGCCTCACATGTGTGAGGCACTGGGTTCGATCCTCAGCACCACATAAAATAAATTAATTAATAAATAAAATACACACACACACACAAAAAAAAAAAAGAAAAAAAATCCCTTGAATCACACAGAAGGCTAGGCACAGTGCCTTGCCCAAAATAGTGCCTCATAAAAATTATTGATTTGATTGAATATGAGGTTTTCTCTCATATTAAAAAAATTCTTAGGTTAATTTTAGAGAGTTCCCAGAAATCAGGAATAAGGTAACTAAAGAAGGCTTCCATTGTCAACTTAGTACTTAATAATCATCAAAAATGATGAAAAGAATCCCTACATAAGAATCGACTGTAAGAAAAAAGGAGCCATTATCTATTATACTCCCTCCCAATTAGACTCTAATAAGGAGTCAAATGATTCTGTGTCAAAATCATCTCTCTGATTGAAATTAAATGGTGCTTATAGATGAATCTTAATAGATATCAGAATATACTTTATACTTTTAACTATTTGGGGAAAATACTGCCTTTTCAGTGACATTATATATAGATTAATGACATGTATAATAAAAGGAGTAATAAATATATGAACAGTATGAAGAGAAGCGGAAAGGCCTTTACCATTTTTCTTTGGCCACATATGAAATTATCTGTCTTTGGGTACAAATAAACTTATCACTGCATTTCCTAATGTGCCCTACAGTTTCTAGGATGAAGAAAAGCTGAATAGTCTAAATTAAGAATTTATTCAAACTTAATGTCAGCAAGATGAATAGCAAATAATGATCCTAAATCCCAGGATGAATGTATTTTCCATCTCATAGCAAAAAACGTAAGCACCATTTTAAGAAAAGATTTTAGTTCTCTGTATCCTATGCCTGGGAGAAATTAGAGTTTCATTAAGAGTAAGTTTTGACCAAATTACATTGTTAGATTGTGTGCATGTTATGAATATATAACAATAAATCCCACCATTATGTACAGTTAAAATGTACCCCCAAAATATGGGGAAAAATAAAGCTGGGGGTGGTGATGCATACCTGTAATCTTAGCAGCTGGGGAATACAGGAGGATGGCAAGTTCAAAGCCAGCCTCAGAAACAGTGAGGAGCTAAACAACTCAGTGAGACCCTGTCTCTAAATGAAATACAAAATAGGGCTGGAGATGTGGCTCAGTGGCCAAGTGACCCTGAGTTCAATTCCGCATACCTCCACCCTCAAAAAAAAAAAATGGGGAAAAAATAAACCTTGAAAACAGTGTGAGGTTAGGGATTGGGAAAGTTGTCAGATTCAAAATGGAATCACCCAGGATAAACTATGGCTATGAAGAGCTCTCACACAGAGTTTCTCGGATAACGGGAAAGATCACAAAGACAGAGTGCAGTAAAAGGTCAGCAATTTGCTTATACAAGAACACTTGCCTGACACAGCTTCCAAAGCCCAATCCAATGAAATAAGGTCCTATGACTTTAAGGCTAGTTTTACCTGGTAACTACAGCCACTTGACAACCAGAGGTCACCAGCTCTGGCATAAAGCCACAAATGCCAAGGAGCTTTCTTTCAAAACTTTTGAAAGAAAAGAGAAGATTTTCTCTTCTCCACGATAAAACCCTAACCCCTTTCTTTTATTCCTGGGATAAACTTGAGGTTACCCTGGCCTGTGCTTGTATCTCAGATTGCAATCCTATCTTTATTTATTCCCAAATAAAAGTTTCTTTACTGAAAATTCATCTATTTTTCTTTGACTTTGACAGAGTGGTTAAATTAATAAAAATTTTTCTACATATAAATTTAATAATAAGAAGAAAATATATTTTTCTACATGTCAGGTACTATGGCTAAAAGCTATGTTTTTTACCACCAGTGAAACTCCACATCATGTACAACCACAAGAATGGGATCCTAATTAGAATACATTATACTCGACATATGTAAAATATGTCAAAATACACTGTACTGTCATGTATATCTAAAAAGAGAGAGAGCCGCCCCCTCCCCCAGCGCTGGCAAGGTAGAGGGAACTGTGACCATCCACAGAGCAGGCCCAGCGGCCTGCTGAGGGGCAGAGCCGCCCCCCACCCCCAGCGCCTGCCAGGTAGGCGGAACGGTGACCACCGGCAGAAAAGGCCCAGTGGCCC
>NW_026000026.1:38879446-38899825 GCF_001458135.2 Marmota marmota marmota | reverse complement strand
TGTAAATCAATGGATGTGTAACTGATGTGATTCTGCAATCTGTGTATGGGGTGAAGGTGGGAGTTCATAACCCACTTGAATCAAAGTGTGGAATATGATATGTCAAGAAATTTGTAATGTTTTGAACAACCCACAATAAAAAATTAAAAAAAATAAAAATAAAAATAAAAAGAGAAATTTTTTTAAAAAGCTGTGTGTTTATTATGTCATTTAACTATTTCACCTATGCTATCCTTACTTTAGAAATGCAGAAATTATTAGTCTTACTGAAGGATACAGTTACCTACCTGTACTCCTCCATGCCCTTAAGGTTGCCGCCACCAAAATTCCTACCTTGACCTGGCCGGGCCCCCTGCCTGCCAAAAAGGCCTACTAAAAGTAACTAAATCCTCCCATAACCTGGCTCTGCTAAGCCTCCATATAAAACTCAGACCCTCATGGTGGCCAGCAGCCACTTTATCCCACAAAAAGAGCCACACCAGGTGTTTGACTGATTGACTCTGCTGATGAATAAAGAAGAGCTTGCTGGTCCAGGTAGGCTTCCCACCTCCTGGTAACTACAGCCACTTGACAACCAGAGGTCACCAGCTCTGGCATAAAGCCACAAAAGCCAAGGAGCTTTCTTTCAAAAAAAGCTCCATCATTTGTCCATCATGTGCTTTCACTGTTTTACTCAAAGCCTCACAATTTTGAAAGGAAAAAAAGTAAAACAGAGGAAAGAGATATTTGAGCAATACAAATCATAACTCATCTGATAGGTGAATTTAAGTAAGAATTAAAGTTTTATATGATATAATAGCTTGGAAACATCTCTCAGAGCTTCAAGCAACCACATGAAAAATGGGAAAGTCATAGCCTGACAGAATTTTCACAAAGAAGAAGGGGGGGGCGGATGAGGAGGAGGGGAGGAGGAAGACATAAACACTGGTTCACCTAAGTATTCTGTGGTTTTGTAACTAAAAAATAATTCATGCTATACGACATTAATGGAAAAACCAACAGTACAATATTCAGATGTCAGGAAACAAGTCTTAATGAACTAGCAGACCACCCTTGGATAATGTGTTCAGTTTTAAGTAGAACTTATAACAGTGTCAAAATATAGCGATTTAAAGGAGTTTGAGCAAAATTATTGAGTGTCATGAAATGATGACATAGAAAAAGGAGTCAAGAAAATGAAAAAGATTTGGCCTTGCAAAAAGAGGTTGAGAAGAGGCATGGTACCTGTCTTCATATATTTGAAAAGCTGCCAGATAAAAGGGAAAAAACAGGTATAGATGCATTTATCATTATGTCAGAGAACAGATTTTTAAGTAGAATTACTAGAGAAGAAGATTTTTGGTTGAAGAGTATATATTCTAAAAATTAGAGCCATCCTGAAAGGGATGTGTGTGTCTGTGTGTGGGTGTTCACACAAAAAATTTCATATATTGCTTTTGAGAAAAATTTATACATACAAAAAACTTAAAATTTTGTTACATGTTTCTAATTTTATTCCATATTCTTCTCTAAAAAGCAGACAGTGGCTAATAAATAATTTTTCACATAACAGCTATTTAGCGTCCTGCCCTATAATATCTTTGTTTAATGTAACACATATTAATGTCCATTTTATGCATATATCTAGGACTAGTAGATAAAAATGCTTATATGGTATCCTTCAGGAATTTTCCCAGGGTTAGAATCAGGAGAGGCAGGCAGTAGGTTTTCAATACAATAACCTATAACTAAAGGGAGATGCAATCCAAAGAAATTCTTCAAAAGCCAACATGATAAACAAGAAAAATACAAGTTTGTCTAAGAATCTAAAGAGAATCTGATTACTAAATTCCAGCATATTTAAATAATGGACTTAATATTATAGAACTCCTTCAAATTTTACCAAAACACTATTCATTATTCTTACTTTGTTAATATCTATTTTTATAATAAAGCTCAAAATAGATATTTTTTGCCACAGTCTGGCTGGGCACAAATCACGAGCCACTGAAGCAGGAACAAACTTTATTTTCAAACTGCAGGAAAACACTTCACACAGCTCCCGGGGAATCCTCCCGAACGCCACGAGGCTTCTCCAGGAACCCCCAGCCGGAAATATCTCTCTCGGAAATCCCTCCTCCTGCACTTCCCCAACCAATGGGAACTCTCGGGGAATCCCCGGAAATCCCCACAAGAACTCCAAAATAGTGCGAGAACTCAAAAGTTGCGGCAGAGGCGGATAGTAATGCCTCGCCTGTCAATCAATACTGTTGGCAAAATGCCAGGGGCCATACAGACTCGGCCGTGGCTCTCAGCAATTTTTCACATTTTTTCCTGAAAAATCAAATACAATAAAAGACAGAAAATTTTAATTTCTCTCTCATATGCTATTTGCCCCTATAATTCTTATTCATATTGCTAAAGATAATAACCTCTATTTTGTTAATATTATCTTAAAAGAGAATAAAAATGAGAATAAGCCAGCTTAATAATTTATTTTAGTGAAAGATTCATTTATCCCTGGGAGTATCCTTGTCCTCAGCAATGCAAATCAAAACATTTCAGTTCTGAGACAACAGAAACCAGCACATTTTTAGACAAGCCCCAATTAAATCCAATATGTCCAATACATTCTCATTTCCAAATTAAAAGTCACTACATAATATGCTCTTTTCCCAGTGATTTGCCATATGCTTCATTTGGCTAGTTCAATCTCCTCTTGGTTGATCTGTATATTATCTAAGCCAACTTATAAAGGTTGGCACTAATTTTCATACACACACACACACACACACACACACACAATGAGGCAATACAAAATTCTCAACAAGTTCTAACAAAGCAGCTCATATCACCAAATCTTGATTATGTAGTGTTGAAAAAGTTCTCTAAGGCATTTTAATATGTTTAGAGACTAGCTTGCTACCCTCAATGGCTATTAGCAATGTGCTCAAATCCCTGTGTGTTATTACGCCAACACACAAATTGTAGGATAATTGTTGGCACAGTGCATTGGTATTTCAACCATGATGTTGATATTTATCTATCTTGGTAAAGGCTGCTATGGGAACTGATAGCTTGTTATTGAAAGGATGGGATAAAAAAAAAACACCAGAAAAGGGAGGAGCAAGAACAAGAATTATATGGCTTATTTAACAATTTAAATAAATACCACAGGAAAATCTATTTGCTACTGTAGCTTTCTTTAAAATTTAATTTATTTTTTTATTAGTTGCTCTTTATAAATATTTCATACTAGCCATTCATATTTCCATGAATGGCCTAAAGAACCTTGGAGGTGGACCACAGACACTTTGGGGGTTACGTTTTTAAAGAAGAAGGATTAGCTCTTTTGTTTCTTTTGGTCAAAATATTACTTCTTGTTATCAACAGTCGCTAAAATAAAACATGGCAGTTTTATATAGCATCATGTATAAAATATACAGTATCACATATGCACATTTTCCTGAAAAATGCTAATAAATTTAATCTGAATTTAATCAAGCCTAACAACTCACTTCCTGTTTACAAAAATATAGGGGATAGAGAATCTAGTGTGGTGCCACAGGTGTCTCTGTACTATGAAAAATGGTGTGGTAGTGGAGAGACTGTAAAAACATAATGCAATGTATAATATCTGCATGCCAATCCAAATAAATTAAGTAAAAGATAACATTTTTGAGACAATTGATGAAATCTGAATATGAACAGATGATTAGATAATACTGAAAAATCAGTGTTAATCTCATTAGTTGTGACAATGGCATAAAAAGTAAATGCTCTCCCCCACACTTTTTTTGTTTCCAAGATATATCTACTCAAGTATATAAGGGAGAAATGACATGAAATTTGGGAATTGTTTAAAATTCCTCAACAGCCACAACTAAAAAAGAAATAAGTGAAACAAGTAAGAAAGATCTTGAGAATTCTTGAGTGATAGTTATATATGGGTTGATAATCAACATTCTTCACATTTTTATATGTGTTTGGATTATTTATACTAAAGGATTTTATTGTATATTATGGTTCATCAAAGTGTTTTAAGTAATAATGGTGGTTGTGGGTAGCTCTTTTGATAGAACATAAATTCGATACCCTATTTATTCTCTCCAGTATTGAGCTGAGATTCTTACCCATGGATGGTTTTCAGGAGTCTAAGAATCCTTTAATATTTCATTCCCAATTCATTTCTCTTGAGAGAGTCCATATCATAAGATTTTCTAAAATATCAGGGTCCCCATTCAGGTTTGGAAATATCAGAGTAGAAGCTTACTGAAGAAGGTTTGTGACTATTTCTCTTTAGTAGGCTCATTAGCTCATTTATTTTCAAACATTTTTAGCAAATAATCCAAAACACATAATAGATCCTAACTATATATACTACAGCCTAGTTGATGCTTGTTACCCTGGTTTGGATGATAAATAACATGGTCATCCTAACTCTATACCTGGAGTATAAACAAATGCTTAAAACAGACCAGTTTTTATTGTTGTTATTATTTTAATGTTTGTTTTATTGTAGTTGATCAAACTGGCTAGTAATTAAATGTGTTATTGGCTAAGACAAGACAATGCTTCCCTACCAATCAAATCCTGAATTTCCCAAATAATTGTCAATTATGTATTTTTGTTTTATATTTTCACACTAATGTTAAATTATTTCCCTAAATTGACTGCACACATTTCTTTACAGTACTCTTAGTCTTTGCCCTCATTAGTAGCTTTTTGGTGTATGAATATCTACCAAAATACATGTTAACTTTTCTAGGAATTCATAACTATTATTAGCTTCCTTAAGAGCAAGTTTTTTCACATATGGGGCCATTAATGTACCCTTCTCTAGAATCATTTTCCTCTCTAGTGCTAATCTGATATAGTATCTACTCTATAATTAAGACCTGACAATAGCATTACTTTTCCCTGAAAAAAAAAATATCAATAGACATTGTAGCTAGCCCAAAAGCAATCACTAGCAAATAAAGGAACTTTCCATTCAACTATTTTTTCACAGTTTATTTTCCAGGATTCACCAATGCTGAAAAATACTGGTTACAATATGTGCTATATAAACAACCATTCTAATTGTATGAGGTAATACAGCAATCTGCAATCTCTGGGTGACCTGATTAGAAATATCTGACTTGTATCTATCCATTTTACTTTATGGTATATTTAAGATACCCGGAGCAAATAATCTCCTCTTTTTTAATTATCAGACTCTACCTGCTTTTTATTCCAAAGTAAAAGAAGATAATGACTCCCAGGAAGGAATTAAATATCCAAATTATTTACTACAAAAGTACTAAATCTTTGTATATACTTGAAGAAAGGGCACAAATTATTTTTCACCTTGTAGATCTGTGTAACTACAGATGATGGTGCTGGATGTCTATGCTCAGAAATAAACCTTAAATCTACAGTAGTCTAGCTGTAACAAAATTCAGAAGATAGATTTAAGGGATGAGGCAGAATTCTCTACATCCTTCTCCTGTATCTTCACTCCTTTCAAAAAGCACAAAAGGTGGTGGTGGGTAGGGGGGTATTTCTTGGCCTCTGACAATAGGGGAGAATCAAAAACTTTCAAAACAGAGAAAGACCTTCAGTAGCATTAACTCCAGTCTCTTCATTCTACATATAAGGAAACTATGGCCTAAATAAGTTGAATGACTTGTCCAAGAGTCACATGGTAGTTAACAGAAGAGATAGGCTTAGAGAACTTTTATTACATGCTGTCTTCCTAAAACTAAGGTTTTGGAGGAATAAACAATATTCTGTAGAAAAAGAAGTTTAGATTAAAAGGTATGAGGGAAACAGGTCAAATATTGAGTAGAGTTTAAGAAATTAAGGGAAATAACACAGATAAAATAAGAATTTTAAAATGTGAGACACAATAGGTGTTAGATGAAAATGAAAACAAGGATTTGTCAGATTTTGCTAAATCTCATGTGACATTTTATGGACCAAACCAAATAAAAAAATGTAGCAGATCTAATTATAATGTCATTGATTTACCATTTCACAAATATTAAAATGTGAAAAAGAGCCTCTTAGGGAAATCTGATATGTGGATAAGACAGTATATTTTGAGAAAGCACATTAAAGTATTTGACACTTCATTAATTTCTCACCCTCTTTATCTTCTTCCTCCCCCTTCTCTGGTCAAGATCATCAGCAGCAACATTTTATTGAATACTTCCTTTGTGAAAATAACACTATTCATCTTGTTAGATGGACCTATTCTCAGACCTGAGGACTGTTTTCTGTGCTATTACAAATAGTCCTCAGTCACTATGATACCTGAAAATACGTCTATAGTGAAAAATAACCCACTGTAAACATTAAAAATTCCCCAAACTGGATTCTAAGGTTATGCTGGAATGAAGAAAAATGAACTACTTTCCAAGTTTAGTATATCTGAATGATGATGATGGGAGAAAAGAAAGTAACAGAAGAAACAGCTGAGCGCTGAGCAAAGGCTACTAAACACAAGGATGCTCCAAAATCTACCCAGACCTCAGCCCGCCTAAGTAAGGAACTTTCAAACTGGTGGGTCCAATCACATCTTCTACTAGGGTTGTTCTTTGCCACCCAACGAAACTGTCTCCTCCTCCACTGCCTAAAGTATTGTTCCCTACTCAGCTGTTTTCTTCCACAATCTCTAGCCACTAGTTTACCCTAAAATTCTCACTTTATTATAAATAATCCTCCATCTACAAACTAATTTCAGAATGTTCTCTAAACCTTTTTTCTTCCACCAGATCTTTTGCTTCTCATTAAGGAAATTCCTCATCATCTCTCCCAGATAACACAGGGTCTCAATAGCACTCTTAATTACCCTGGTTAGATTTCCCAACCTCTTCTCAAACCCTTTGCATCATCAAGCCAGATTTCTCTGCTCCTTCTTGCTGTCATCTTTCTCTTTCCCTGAAGACCACGACACCTGATTCAGCCTTACTTTCTACAGAATCTTATAATCATTGCTGACTTCAACACCCATGTCAATGTCTCTTCAACAATGGAGAATGCAAGTTTTAATCTTCTCTTCAATGTACAAACCATCCTTAACTATGTTTCCATGAACCTTGTGAGTACTTGGAACTAAGTGGATCATCAGCAAACCTATGATGCAATCATGGGTTTGTCTGAATACATATCCTTCTCTTGTTCTTTCCTGGCTCTGCTTTATCTGATGATTTGTCTCTGAAGGCTTCAAGGTGGAGGTCTTGAAAGCACCAGCAGGAGACTGAAGGGAAGAATGAAGAGAGAAGCTTGGTCTTGTCCACACCAACGCTCAACCTCTGGTGATGTCTGTGTTAGACACAATTCTCTTCAAGTCAAACAGACAGGGCTACCACTCCTCCATGTTCCACTCCTACTAACATTCCCTCCTGCTTTTGTCCCTCCAATATATTGGCTTCATGCTTTTCTTTTACGCCAATTTATGCCATTATACATGTACTTTTTTACATTATAATTCTTAATACACATATATACCACAATTTTTCATATCTCTGTTTGTATATAATGTATGTTGATACCCAATTCAAGTCTTCATACATGTACTTTGTATAATGATGACCATCACATTCCTCCATCCTTGCTAATCCCCTTCCCCGTCCTTTTCCTTCCCACCTCTCTTCCCTATCTAGAATTAATCTAATCCTCCCATGCTCTCCCTCTTTACCCCACTATGAGTCATCCCCCCTTATATCAGAGAAAACATTTGGCATTTCTTTTTGGGGATTGGCTGACTTATCATTTTCTTCTCCAATGCCATCCATTTACCGGCAAATGCCATGATTTTGTTCTTTTTTAATGCTGAGTAAAATTCCATTGTAAAATGCCACATTTTTTTTTATCTATTCATCCACTGAAGGACATCTAGGTTGGCTCCACAGTTTAGCTATTGTGAATTGTGCTGCTATAAACATTGATGTGGCTCTGTCCCTGTAGTATGCTGTTTTTAAGTCTTTGGGTATAGTCCGAGAATAATTGTGGGGTTGATTCACAATTCTCTATTTAGATTTCCAGTTTCCCCATGACCGGATAACCAATTATTTGCAGTAAATAATGTCCCTTTCAAAAATCTTGGATGGCTTCTTTTGGGGGTAGTAATATCTTGAATGATATGCATATCTATGTCCATGTGAATCCTCCCTCCCTTTCTTTCCTCTAGTGTCAAAGGAAGATTCATCCTTAACAAAGGTAATCTCTCCACAGAGTTCCTAGATACAATACTATACTATACAAAACTTCACTGATAATCCCCTTCCTTTATCTCACTTATTTTTAATCTGTGTCTTTCTCTTGATCACTTCTTCAGCAACTATTCAAGTCGTTTTCCATCTTATCAACCAAACTTTCTCAATCCTGTCATCATAATGGAGCTACTATTCTATCACTCTTTCCTTTTATTTTCTGTTTACTCTGCAATCTACTGAAATCATATCTTGACCTCCCTATTCCATCCTCCAAAAGTTGCTCTGGTAAGAATATCAACATCCCTTTAATTGCAAAATTCAGCACTGTACTTTCACTGCTTCCACCACATCTGTTGTCAATAGCTACTAAGTGTGGACGGGTCAGCAAAAAGCTGTCTTTTAAACTTCAAAGATACATATATAGCTGTTGTTCAACCACTTCAACCACAAGGCTGCAAAAGCCCCAGTGTATTATTTATTGATTCCCAAAGAAAGAACCTGGAGGATTCAATGGAGAGGATTTGGAATTTTTATTACTCACATATTCCTTGCCAGTAGCAGGCCAGGACAATATTGAGGGCTGTGCCATGCTTACAAGGTGGAACAAATACAGGATAGATTGTGTGGCTAACTGTGCATATGAGTTTGTTCCTTTACTACACAACCAAGGTTGTTCTACTTTGATCACCACCTAAAGATTGGAGATGAGGGAAGTGGCCAGTTTCCCTCCTCCTTACCCAAGACAACACATTCTTTGAAGTCCTTCTTATATCACCAGCAGGAACAGTGTCCTAGACAAGGGAGTGACCAGTGTTTAACCTCAAAAGCTGCCTATAAGACACTTCCAGGTAGATCTTTCAAATGATCTTCAAACTCATTATTTCCAAAATTACAGTAATTATCTTTCCTCCTCATTCTCCTTTGAATTTCTTATCCTTTTGAATAATAACACAATGCACAGTCACACCCAAATCAGAAACCTTGGAGCCAACCTAGATTCCACCTACCCTCTCACCTCCCCTGTTAGGTCATTCACCACACCCTATAGATTCTATCTCCTTTTTCTATTAGCAGAGGATTTTTAAAGTACTTCAATTCTCAATTAAAAGACCATCCATAGCTTAGTCTCTGCCTAAATTTTCCTTCATTCCAAAACCTCCTGCACATTTAACAATTCATTTAAAACACAATATTCTTTTCTAACTCTCCATGACTTTGCTTGTGGTGCTTTTTTTCCCCTGGAAAAGCCATCTCTCTCTTGCTTCTCTATCACCAGGGAAATACTTGGTCTTATTTCTATCTTTTCACTTTGTCCTCTTTTATACTTACTTCATTTTCTGCAAGGATCTTTCTATGGTCAAAGAAACAATCACCAGGGGCTGAGGATGTGGCTCAAGCAGTAGCGCACTCGCCTGGCATGCGTGCAGCCCAGGTTCGATCCTCAGCACCACATACAAAGATGCTGTGTCTGCCAAAAACTAAAAAATAAATATTAAAAAAATTCTCTCTCTCTCTCTCTCTCTCTCAAAAAAAAAGAAAGAAACAATCACCAGCATCTTTAGGCTTATCATTTCCTTGTAGCACAAAATCCAAATGGTAAAAAGACCATGTTTCTGAAGGGCTCCCAGAAAAATCTCTGGGGAGACTTTGGTTATATGGCTTAGTTCACTAGTCCTGTGAATTAGTCTCTTACTATATGTGAGGTTCTTGTGGACAAGGTACAAGGGCTTACCTCTGTATTCCCAGAATACAGAAGTATAATGACAGAAGATGTTCAATGAAATAACAGAATGAGGGAGGGAGGAAGAGAGGAAAGAAAGGAATGTGAAGGAAAGAAAGGAAGGAAAAAGAAAGGGAAGGAGGGAAATGGGAGGAAGTAATCTACTAACAGGTACTTCAATGAGAACACAGATTTTATAAGTGAGATTAACTGAGGATAGAAAATAGGTTTCCAGATTCTCAATCTATGCTTTTTCTCATCACACACACATACACACATACACACACAGAGAGAGATAGAGAGACATGTATATCTCTCTAACAGAAAAAAAAAATGGTATAAAATATATTTCTAGTGACTCCAAAAGAAGTGTAAGGGAAAAGTCATATAAAATTCAGAAATAGAAAAAGGATTTTTTGTTTAAAGGTGCAAACACTATAACAGAAGGGACTTTGTGACAAGTCCAAATTATTTTTTCAGTATGTTCCCCCATTTCTACACTGAAATTTAAGGATGTCACTTCCTGATATTAGAAAGGAACTCTATTTTACTTGAAAATAGCTTCCTTACTTCTTGTTTTCATATCAGCTAAACATTTCAGTATTTTTTTGATCACTTAAAACACTTGGCAGGAGTCAAAACAAACTCTTAGGGATTGTACTTGTTTCACCACTCCTAATCTTTTAACATCAAGTACATACTGGACATATAATATGGGCCTACTGATTTGCATGTCATTTCCATTTCATTATGATGTTTCTCTATAGATCTCCCTAAGTCCTGTCCCAAGCACTCTTTTTTTTTATAGCACTCTTAAGCCAAGTACTTCTTTCTTTTTAAAAAATATTTTTTTAGTTGTAGATGGACACAATACCTTTATTTTTTATTCATCTATTTTTATGTGGTGCTGAGGATGGAATCCAGTGCCTCACATATGTGAGAGGAGCATTCTACCATTAAGCCACAACCTGAAGCCCCCAAGTACTTCCTTCTTAAAGAAAAAAAAAAAGACAAACCAAAAGAGAATACTCTGATAGTATACACACTCCACTTTCCCATTGTGAAATAGGCCTTCCAGATACAGTTCACCCTCCAGTAGTTAGTACATATTTTTATAGTCTTGATTATCCACTCATCTAAGAACTCTAGACATATAATTTGATTCTCACAATAACTCCACAAGATATGTATTATTACTACCTCCAATTTATAGACACAGAAACTGGGTAAGGACAAAGAGGTAATGTGCTTACACTAATAATGTTGCAAGTACAATCCCAAACTAAGCATCCTGGGGCCAGACACTGTGCCCTTAGCCCGTATATCATACTGCCTCTTAAGAGCACCTTAAGGCTATCCAAAGTATCTTTGATAAAGGAGGATATGCCATTATGATGACACTCCTTTGCACTAAAAAAAAAATCCTACAAAGTCAATTCTGACAGTTCCCAATGACACTAACAACTATTGGCATAAATAAGCTTAACTAGTTTCTTTTGTCATGTACCTCCATATAAATACACACTATGCACACACACACACACACACGTGTGTGTGTGTATGTGTGTGTGTGTATATATATATATATGTATATATATATATACATATATATATATATACATATATATATATACTTATACAAAAATACACATATATCTGTATTCATACTTCTACATGTGAATATACACATAATAGCATTCTTTTTTTTATACATGACTGTAGAATCTATTTTGATATATTTATACAAGCATGCAATATATCTTATTCTAATTAGGATCCCAGTCTTGTGGATGTCTATGATGTTGAAATTCACTGTGGTGTATTCATATATGTACATAGGAAAGTTATGTCAGATTCATTCCATTGTCTTTTGTGTTTCTATCCCTGCTTCCTTCCCTTCTTTCCCCTTTGTCTAATAGCATTCTTTTTCAAACTTTTCTATCAGATTATTGTATTTCATGGAATTTCTACTAATATCCATGTTTTGCTCTTGCCTTTTAAGAACTAATGAGTATGCCATCAGTAACATAATTTGGGGGAGGTTATGGACCAATAAAATGACAATTTATCTCTAGTGAACTAGAGTTTGAGAACAATAACAAAAAAAAAATTTGGCGCCAATAGTTTTTAGGGCTCCTTGAATTAAAGAGCATCAATCTATTTTCAATTCCTTTACTTAACTCAACAGAATATTGTTCGTAAGAACTGACTGATTCATGAGTTTTCTCAGCCTCTCCTTCCAACTCCTTACAAACAAACAATACACAAAAAAGGCTCCTACTTCTCCACAAACCCAAGACTGTTCAGGAAGGGTCAGAAAGTATGTGATTTCACTGCATACTCTATTTAAACCTCAGAGTTGCACTTATCATACCATATTAAATTATCTTCCTTCTTGTTGGCATACCCACTAGGTCATCACCTTCCTGAGGAAAGGGCTGTTTTGTTTACTTTGGGGTCCTCAGCACCTAGCATAGTGCTTGACATATAGCAGCTATTTAATAAATATTGATGAATGATACATGAATGGATATTGTTTTTTATTTTCACCATTTGCATAAAACTATATTCACAATACCTTGCATTTCATAACATACTTTCACAGAAAGGAAAGCTGAGGCTAAGTATTTAAATAAACTATAGAAACAAAGCAATATAACTTCCAAAGGATAGAACTTAAAATATTGAAACAGTGGGCAGAATTTAAAAGGAAAAAAATATTTATCTTTAGTACCTTAAATTTACATATGAATTTGCAGTTTAGAATGGTCCAAATATTTCTGATTGTTTTTCAAGCCATTCTAACCACTCATGTTAAGGGAGTTGACATTGAAGTAATCTTTATTTTGATCAATACATCATCACATACACAATTATAACTTTAAAATATTTTCAGTTTAGAGATGAATGATATTTTTAAAGTGCAGATTTTAATTGAAATGTTCTAAGGAATAAAAGTAGTTGGTTTGTGCTAATTTCTAATTAGCTGTCAACCTTAATTATATAATATTTTAAAATTGCTAATTATTACTCATTTAATTAAAAAAATAAGTGAGTTGATTTATAGATCATCACTAAATTACAGAGGCTCTTCATGTAAATTCAGAATTTCAAAAAGTTATGAAAATATTTTCCTCCTATATATTTTTATGTAATCTTAATAGAAAACATGTATTTACTAAAAAGTGCCTATCTATATTGAAATACTGCCTTCCAGAATATCCATGTATTTATACTATTGTATTTTTACTGTACTTTAAAAAGAGAACCTGTCAAATATAAACTTTAAAAACTTTACTATTCGGCCTAAACTTTTAAAAATTAGAAGAAGTTAAATGATATAAATATTCAAAGAAATCATTATTTTAAAATTCTGATAGTTACGTAAAGAATTAATTTTTCTTCAGGAAAAAAAATATCTTAGTGTGATTATACATGTAGAGATTGAAACCTAGTAAGAGAAGTTATTTAAATTTTGACTCATTATGTGTGAATCAACCTTCATGAAAGATTGACATTACTAGTTTCTCTTATTTCTACATGTACCTCATTGGTGTATGGTAAAGATAACTAGAACCATGTTAAATTTGGGAGTTTTGTTTTGTTTTTCTTTTCAAATCCTTGAGTAACCTCCTTGGTATACATAGGGACTGAAACTAGAAAGCAGAAACCCAAATTACATCTTCTGGCAAAAAATGAACTAGATTATCAAATAGAATCAAATATCACACTGAAAACCAGTAGATGGGAGAATATAAAAATAAAGGTTAGAGGACATCATTGAAATATCATGGAAGAAATTAATTTGGAGAGACTAAGGTAGGAAAGAAAACTAAATCCCATAGAGTTAAGAATGGTTATTTAGAATCTATAGTGGCAGCTGAGAGATTAGGAAAATAAACAGATAAAAAGCACTCTACTGGATCTCAATTTCAAGGGAAAAAAATAAGAATAGATTTTTTGGGGTAATGAAAATTCAAACATATATCGAACATTTTAAAAGTAGTTTTGAGGAACATACAATCTAAAAATCTAAAATAAAAATTGAGAAAATATTAAAAATAGGGAAAATTAATACATTGGCAGAAAACACTGTGCTGTCCTTCACATATACATATAAAAATACACTGTGATCACATTATTCAGCATATACAACCTGTTCTCTGCCTTAGTTATTTGTTAAGAATACACTTTAAGCATTAAATAAATAAAGAAGTAAAAAGTTATATTAAAGCATGTCCTCTGAAAACCACAAAGAGAATATATTAACAAACTTAAGATCAGAACTACCATGTGTCTGCAGTAACATGTACTTATCAAAATAAGAGGGGAAGTGGAAGCTCTGAAATGCTTTACACAAAATCACTACTAATAAAACATACCATTTGCATGTGCCACTCAAAATATAACACTTATCTCAAATGACCAAACTTTGAACCCTCAATGGTACTACATGAAAAACAACAGTAAATTACTTTGCAAAACTAAATTTTTATAAAGCCAAGAAAATGAATTGGGCCACAGCTACTGTTTTGGAGTTTAACTCTAAATTAATAGTTCACAAATAAATTTTTACCTTGAAAAGCTACAGCCTAAATAGAAGAGAGATTATTCTGTGTACCTAAACAGATACACAAAAATCAATTTTAGAGGTTAGGTAAGAGGAAATTTTTATTATCAAGCAGGGGCCAAGAACATGAGGTCACAGTCAAAACTAAAATCATTAATTAATTCATTTAGCAAATATTTATTAAATCTTCACCATATGCCAGATTCTATTGTAGGAGTTCAAGATATATCAGTATACAAAGCACAGAAATGAAACTTGTCTTCATGAAACTATATACAAGTATGGAGAAAGACATACACAAAAAAGTACACACGTACCATGTGAATATTATAGTAAAGTTATATAGAATAAGTAGGACAAATCAACACAGCTTAATAGTCAGAACCTTCTTTTGGGGGTTTTTTAATGGAGATGAGTAAAAAATAACAGCAACGGCAAATTCCCTAGAAGAAGTAAAGATGGCTAGCCAAAACTTAGTTCATAATTTTTCAGATTCTAGATAACCAACATAGTTAAGAGGGGAGAAGGCCAGGGAAGGGGAAACAAAAGTCTCCAAATAGGCTCCCACTACCCACTTGCAGTATGATTGAAGAAATCTGATTTGGATAAACTTGGTATCATTTGTGCTGTTTTCTTCTGCTTTTGGTAATTATCCTAGTCTGTATTTAGTTCTCTAGATTTCCTCCTCTGCTTCTTAACCTCTCATCTTTGTATAAATAGTTCCCTTATAAATACATTTAACATAATTTCGTCAATGCAGCATGTCTATGGTGGGAAACATGAATGATGTGAAATGATAGACAGTTTTAAATTTTTAAACTTTATTTACAGATAGTATTGATTAGCTTATAATGAGACTGAGCACGTTTTGGAAGTATTTTAAAATCAACATTAAAAAATAAAAAACCCCTAGGAGCTAGAGTTGCAACTCAGTGATAGAGTATTTGCCTACCATGTGTGAGGCCCTGGGTTCAGATAGAGTATTTGCCTAGCATGTGTGAGGCACTGGGTTCAATCCTCAGGACCACATAAAAATAAATAAATAAAATAAAGATTTTGTGTCTATCTACAACTAAAATACACACACACACACACACACACATACACAACAAAACCTAGATAAATTTGTGCAGATGAGGTTCTATGGAAGGCACATTAATAATAGAAGTATGAAAAATACGACATTAAGAAAACCCAGCTTCCTTAAACTTCACTAGTTTTGGAACATTCTAGACAAGAAATTCTTGACATTTTTCTGGTACTTTTCCTAAGTTGAGTACACTTTATTCTTTAACAGACTCTTTTCTACTACTTGTCATATCAATTTATAGAAAAACATAGTATAGAAATTTGAAAGCAGACCTTTTTTATCAGTGCCTGTTTCCCACTAGCTTAAGAGTTTTCCACTCACGTTGGAAGCTATTATTTTTAGCATTTAGATTAACAATGCTAGTGGTAATATTTTGGTTTCTCATATTAAATATTTATTAGGTTCTAACTATTTTACCTTTGTGGTTTTCTAGCATATGCAGAAATATTATCAGTCATTTTATTCTATCTCTAATACAATCATTTACTTGAGTAAAATATTCAGCAATCTGAAAAAGTGTAGTGATTCAGTTAAATCTTACCATGACATAACATGGGAAACACAAACTTAGATAAAACCAAGAATGCAATGTAAGATTAAAATTAAATATTTTAAAGGTAAAAATACAAACAGTTCTTTGTATAATTAAATGTACAAAATATTTTCCAATTGGAGGAACTCAATTTCAAGCTTCTTTCTTGAAATACCTTTATCAAATGCTTTGCAAGAGAAAAAGAAGATATGTAATTAGAGAGCTGAGGAAAAAGCATGCTGTACAGAGCAATAAGACAGATGGTGTAGTCCCAGCATCTATTTTTCAGTATGTGGCAGTTATGAAATTTTGTTGTGCTGATAGTACATAGGTCTTCAAACACATCTGAATTCATCTGTCACTTAATATCATGAACCTAGGATTGCCAGAAATAAAATATGTGTAGCTTTTGAAATCTGCATAAAATGTTATCAAACTATTTTAAAAAATGTTATTTTCTTAAAAAATGTTATTTTCCAGTTAAGTAGTAAATATTCATTTCGATCATAGTATTTACTGACAATCAATTAGAACTCTACAGAGAACCCCAGTAATTTTACAACAGCAATGCAATTTCTAATTTTAAATCAATAAGTTCTATTTTTAGCTATAACTATTATTTCATTTTTTCAGATTCAAAATACTCTTTGGCAAATTGTTGGAATTATTATTATTGACATTATTATTGCTATTATTATTGTATTACTAAAAGTTTAGAATTCTATATAAATTACAGATACTAAGGAAAATGTGAAATATTTGAAAAGGTACTAAGATAAGCAAATCACATAGATGAGAATACAATAAAGAACCCAAGCAATGCCTTAATCCATCCACAATTCCCTAATCAAAAATTTTCCAGGTGAACTGCTATTTTCAAAAGGATAATGATGGCCCAAGCAGAGCACTCATAACCCAGAAACACCACTCAAAATTTTGACTCAAAGAAGGCTAATTTTTCTTTATTAGTTCTTTTTAGATATACATGAAAGTAGAGTATATTTTGTCATATTGTACGTACATGGAGTATAATGTGTTGTAATTAGGATCCCATTCTTGTGGTTGTACATGATGCATTGACTGTGGTGTATTCATATATGAACATAGAAAAGTTATGTCAGATTGATTTCACTGCCTTTCCTATTCCTATCGCCCTTCCCTTCCCTTCATTCACCTTTGTTTAATCCAATTAACTTCTATTCTTCCCTCCCCCCAATACCACATTGTCTGTTAGCATCCACATATCAGAGAGAACATTTAGCCTTTGGTTTGGGGAGATTGGCTTTTCATTTAGCATGATAGCCTCCACCTCCATTCATTTACTGGCAAATGTTATAAAGTCATTTTTCTTTATGGCTGAGTAACATCCATTGTGTATATATACCAGATTTTCCTTATCCATTCATCTGTTGAGGGGCACTACAAGTGGAGCATCATCTTGAGGAAAGTCTGGGTAAAGAGTTTGGAAGAGGTTTGTACAATAGAATAAAGAAAAATTTTGTTACATACAAAAGGGTCAAATTAGATCTCTATGGTACAAAAGTTCATGATTCTGATAAACCTGTTGCTTGGCCAGAAGCAGAGTAAATAAAGAAAATTTTTATATAAGTACATCTTGTTCTACCTGTTTCTTTCTGCACCCTTACCATCTATTGCTCTGGGAGGTTGAGACTACCTAGAAAAAAAAAGTAAAAATAGATCTAAGACTCAACAAGTGTGGTCTGTACAAAGACCAAAGATCAGAGAGGAAAAACAGATTAAACTAAGAATTAGAAAATATTTCACAGAATTGAAGTACTTGAGCTATACTCACAGACTACTGGGTATTTCTCAGACATTAAGAAGAAGAATTTTCTAGATAAAGAGTAAAACCATGATTTATTCAGAGAACATTTATCATGCCTTATCCTGATCCAATATTCTGATACTAACTCAAAGAATTACAGAAACAAGCAGAAATCACAACAATAAAGACGATGATATCCTGATTACTCTCAGACCAAATGCCTGCCTGCCTGCACGTAGAAACATAATGAAGTGTTCCAAATGTTTGTAATGGAATTCTTGGAACATTAATAAGTCCTAAACATACAAAAGTGTACTCTCAACCCCAGGTAAAAGCAAAAACTTACTTGCCAGCTGGGCACAGTGGTGCAGGCCTATAATCCCAGCGGTTCAGGAGGCTTAGGCAGCAGGATCGCAAGTTCAAAGCCATATCAGCAACTTAGGGAGGCCCTAATCAACTTGGCAAGATCCTGTCTTAAAATAAATTATAGAAAAGGGATGGGGATGGGGATCAGTCTTTAAGTTCCCCTAGGTTCAATCAATGGAAAATAGAAAAAAAATGATTTACAAGACATTTTTATGTAAAAGGTTAATTTCACCTAACCTTATAGAGGTTAGGAATAATTATGAGCTAGAATTTATACTTAAGAAAGAATTTGGGGCGCCAGCCAAGCCAGACGGGAGGAGGAAGCCCGGCCCCGCCCGCTAGTCCAGAGGAAGCTCATCAACCCTTAAAACCCATCAAAGGGGGTGTGGCTACCAGCACGGTTCTGCGGCTGATCCAGGTACCCGGTTTCCAACTCCCCCCCCTTAGCTGCGATAACTCAAAATATTTCCCATAAGCTTTTGGGGGTTATAGCTATCAACGCAAAACAACTGTACAGGCACCTGGTTTCTACCTCAGAGACTAGAGTAGGGAGGATACAGGTGGAAGCTCATTTCCTTTCACACTGGCTATACCCACCACCCTGAATACAGAGGCTCAAGCTAGGAATAGACAATGCCACCTACTGGAAGCAAGGAAAACAGTGTTCTGAGAGACTTTTTTTTTCTCTTTCTTTCCATCTTTTCTTCTCTCTCTTCCACAACTTCAACATATGTGAAACCAAGAACTGTGCATGAACAACCGAATTACCAAAGTAATATAATATAGAGGAACTGGATATACCCCACCTTCCCCCCATTTTTTTTCTTTATTTCTATCTTACTTTCCTTTTCCTTCTCTCTTATTTCTCTTTTCTTCCTTGTTATTTTTTTTCTTTTTTTTCATTCGTATTCTCTCTATCCCACTTTCAATCTCCTAACTTTTGCTATCCATACATAGGGTAACTATCTAAATACAGATAGGAGGTTGAGTCTATACATTCTTCCATAAATTACCAATCTATTGGTTAGAGTTCTCCAAAGGTGCTAAGTTAGTTTAACCTTATACCCCACTCCTTTCCCTCTAAGTATAACATCCTTCGTCTGAAATTAAGTTTTCTATATGCCACCAGATATGGTATGCCTTTTATGAAACTAATGAATATATTCTTAAGTAGTAATTAAAACCAATATCTATAGACTTAGAATCTAACTATAAATGTATTAATAATGAAAACTTGTGCTTAGATAATGTACTGTTGATATTGGGAAATGTTAACATTGTCTTTCTTCGCAAAAGAGGGATTTTGGAGCTATACAAGAACAATACAAATATATAAGGGGAAAAACATTAACACAACAGTTTCACAAAGCAAGAAAGAATCATGAGCAGTACAAAAAGACAAGGAAAGCAAGGACCACAAACAATACAGGTCAATTCAACATTAGATGAGGTAATATCTGCAGCTGATGGAATATCAGACAAAGAGTTCAGGATATACATGCTTCAGATGATCTGGAGTCTCAAGGAAGACATTATACAGCAAATTCAGACAATGAAAGATCACTTTGACAATGAATTACATAAACAAATCCAAGAAGCAAAAGATCAACTCTATAGGGAGATAGAGGATATAAAAAACAAACAAACAGAAATCCTGGAAATGCAGGAAACAATAAACCAAATTAAAAACTCAAATGAGAGTATTACCAGCAGAGTAGAACACTTAGAAGATAGAACATCAGACAACGAAGACAAAGTTTTTCAACTTGAAAAGAACATAGACAGCTCAGCAAGAATGTTAAGAAATCATGAGCAGAACATCCAAGAATTATGGGATAACATAAAGAAACCAAACCTAAGAGTTATTGGGATACAAGAGGGTATAGAGGTCCAAACCCCAAGGGAATGAGCAATCTATTCAATGAAATAATACAAGAAAACTTCCCAGACTTAAAGAATGAAAAAGAAATCCAAATACTAAAAGCCTACAGGACACCAAATGTACAAAATCATAAGAGATCCACAGCAAGACACATAATAATGAAGATGCCCAACATACAGAATAAGGAGAGAATCTTAAAAGCCACAAGAGAGAGGAAGCAGATTACATTTAGGGGTAAACCAATCAGGAGAAC
>NW_026000026.1:38863955-38877400 GCF_001458135.2 Marmota marmota marmota | reverse complement strand
CAGGGAAATGGATGGCATTAGAGCAGATTATGCTAAGTGAAGCTAGCCAATCCCTAAAAAACAAATGCCAAATGTCTTCTTTGATATAAGGAGAGCAACTAAAAACAGAGCAGGGAGGAAGAGCATGAGAAAAATATTAACATTAAACAGGGATGAGAGGTGGGAAGGAAAGGGAGAGAGAAGGGAAATTGCATGGAAATGGAAGGAGACCCTCATTGTTATACAAAATTACACATAAGAGGATGTGAGGGGAAAGGGAAAAAAAATCAAGGGAGAGAAATGAATTACAGTAGATGGGGTAGAGAGAGAAGATGGGAGGGGGGGAGGGGAGGGGAGATAGTAGAGAATAGGAAAGGTAGCAGAATACAACACTCACTAGTATGGCAATATGTAAAAATGTGGATGTGTAACCGATGTGATTCTGCAATCTGTATACGGGGTAAAAATGGGAGTTCATAACCCACTTGAAATAAATGTATGAAATATGATATGTCAAGAGCTTTGTAATGTTTTGAACAACCAATAAAAAAAAGAAAGAAAGAAAGAAAGAAAGAAAGAAAGAAAGAAAGAAAGAAAGAAAGAAAGAAAGAAAGAATTTGGTGTACACAACTGCACCATTATGGCTATCCACATCTTTTAATGGATAGGTTAGCCTGAGGAAAAAACATAGCAATACTTGCAGCAGTACTAAACCAACTTTGTAAGATACAAAGAACCCAAGATTGTAGCCTTTGGGATTCAAGGAAGCATGGGGAATTTGCTCGGGTCTAAGCCAAAGAAGCTAGGAAGGAGGCAAAGGAAAGGAATGGAATGGTGTCTATGAACCTTCAACTCTCAGGATGCAAGGTGTCAGTAGGTGGTGGAGGTAGAAGGATAAAAGTAACAGCAGAGTAACAGGAAAAGGTCCCCACTATTCTTTTTAGTATTGATTAGAGTGTACCAGAAACTATTTCTGGAAGGTTCTCTAATAAGCTTGGGATAACCCTTTTTTATTCAAAAGGAAGCTGGCAGATTCTACTATTTCACTTTTTGAAATGTTGCCTATTTGTATTTTGTCAATATCTGAGTGTGAAATAATAAAAGCAATGGGTTGGGAATCCCTCAGACATCTCTATTCACTACTGGAATCCCAGATTTAATGCTTACTACTTGCAACTTTGCGATTTGGCGGGGCTTCATTTTCCCCAAATGAAAAATGGAAATAACTATACCTTTCATAAAGATTAAGTGGTATAATGCCTAAGGGCATTTAAAATTTTTATTTTCTATAGCCCCTGGTTTCAGACTAGTTCCCTCATATACAAAGTAGGTTCACTTTACCCATGAAAGAAGAATATATAGAGCTTAAATTCCACTGTGGCTGAAAGTAGAAAAAAAAATGGGCTTAAAAAATAAAATGCTTACTGTACAACAGTGTTATTGGTGCTATATTTAAAGCTATAAGAATATTACATTAACACTTATGGCTGATAACTTGGTTAATCTTTCTATAAAAAGATCAGGGTTATTTCATATTTACTAAGGACCAATAAAGAAGAGCCAAGTTGTAATCAGAGCATACATTAGATTTCATGTATTCATGCTATATATACAAAGAATTGTTTGTCTGTTAGAAATGTGATGGTCTTGAAGTCTCCAGTCCTTAACTGCTATCACCAGCACCTGCTTTGGAGAATACAAAACTTCTGCCAATTTTATATGTTCATACCAAGAAGTTGCTTTTAAAAGGAGGTCAGAAGAATAACAAACCTGTTCTTGGATTATGCCTTTTACTTTGTGTAAATCCATCCATGGGCTCACTGTGAGTCTTTGTGCCAGGTTCTAAACCCATTCACAACTGGCAGTAGGCATGCTAAATTGTCACATCTCCCTCCTGGAGTGGGTCCTTTACATTAAAACCATAACTCTTCATGACATCTCTATTCACTACTAGAATTAGTTTTCTGAACATCACCCTCAGTATAGTATTTGCCTAGCATGTGTGAGGCACTGGGTTCAATCCTCAAGACCACATAAAAATAAATAAATAAAATAAAGGTATTGTGTCCATCTAGAATTTATACACATACACACACACACACACACACACACACACACACATATATATATACACATACATAAAACCTAGATAAATTTGTGTAGATGAGGTTCTACCAAAGGCACATTAATAATAGAAGTATGAAAAATATGACATTAACGAAATCCAGCTTCCTTAAACTTCACTGGTTTTTGAACATTCTAGACATTCTTGACATTTTTTCTGATACTTTTCCTAAGTTGAGTAAACTTTATTCTTTAACAGACTTTTCTCTACTATTTACCTCACAGAACATAACACAATGATTAAGAAGTACCTAGGCTAAGATACCTGCATTCAAATCCTGGTTCATCATTCTTCTGTGTTATCCTGAGAAAGTTTCCCTTTCCTTCTCCTTCTTTCTTCTCCTCCTCCTCCTCCTTCTTTTCTTTTTTCCACCAAGGATTGAAGCCAGGGGTGCTTAACCATTGAAACACATCCCCAGCCTCCCTTTTTTTGTTTCGTTTTATTTAGAAACAGGGTTTCCCTAAGTTGTTTAGAGCCTCACTAAATTGCTGAGGCTGGCTCTGAACTTGCAATCCTTCTGCCTCAGCCTCCGGAGCCATATAGGCATGTGCCATCACACCCACTATGAAAGCCTCTTAACCTCTCTCTGCCTCACTTTTCCCAACTCCCACATAGAGATAATGAGATGGGGGCAAAGGTCTTATAGAGTAGATAATAATGATCAGGTTGGGAAGATGGGGACTAATTCAAAGAAAGGAAATGAAATGCTAACACCTTTAGAACATTTCCCTCCCCATCTCAAAGTTACTGATACCTCCAGGGAATCGCTCCTCCCAACACAGGCGTTGCTAATGAGAATAATGGGGTCTAATCAAAAAAGTAAAAAAATCCTTTCCTAACATAATTTAGGCACATGTTTCCAATTGAATAAGCCGACTGATAAAGTCCTGCCCTTTTGGTCACCATAGGCAATATATGAAGAAATCTGTGATCTTTAAAAATGCAAGACACCCCCACTCTCATGGATACCAGCTCTGGGTCCCCTTTACCTCTATGGAGAATTATATTTCTATTCTATTCTTAAATAAAATTTGCTTTCCACTCTTGCCTCAGCATTTCTCAGGCGTTTAATCTTCAACACGGACAAGAACCAGATCCTGATTTCCAAGACTGGTATCAATAATATCAGTATCTCAAAGGGATGTGAAGAATAATAAGTTGGATCATATAAAGCACTTAGAAAGAAGCTTAGATATTGGAATACTTAGTAAATATCAATTATGATCATATTAAAATATTCTGGTAAGAATACACTGCCCACTTACTGCATAATTTGGCTCCTCCATAAGATGTAAGACCAGTGAAATGTACAAGTAGTAAGTTTTTTGCCCTGCCCCATCAACCTATGCTAATATGTTTGTCATGAAACTGAGTATTATGGACTTGATAAGATTTGCTATATTAAATGTTCATTGAGCTTCCACGAACTTACAAATGCTTGCTAATTTTACACATAACACATAGAATAAGGAAAATAGAAATATTATTTTCAGGCGCCAGATGACAAAACCCATGTAGTCACTTTACATCACTCATTGTTCAAAACAGCCTTGTTTCAGTGGGGCCTATAATCACAGCAACCTGAGAGTCTGAGGCAGGAGGATTGCAAGTTCAAGGCCAGCCTTGGCAACTTAATGAGATCCTGTCTCAAAACAAAACAAAACAACAACAACAAAAATTAAGAAAGATCTGGAGATGCAGCTCAGTGGTAAAGCATCCAAAGATTCAATAGCTGTTACCAACAAACAAAACAGGCCTGTTTCATATGAAGCAGTGAATTGAAGAAACAGACTACCTACTGGAGAGTTAAGTTCTTCACTACTTTTGAGTTAACAGTTTCTCTATAATATATATAATTTTCTCAATGTTAGAAATCCCTTAGCCAAAGTGAATAACTGAGCTGTGTTTCCCTAAAAGACAATGCCAAGTCATGTATTATAAATCTTAATTTCAGTTCATAAAGAAGGGAGACTAAGGGCATATATATTATACATGTGGAATAATGGGGTCTAATCAAAAAAGTAAAAAAAAAATCCTTTCCTAACATAATTTAGGCACATGTTTCCAATTGAATAAGCCGACTGATAAAGTCTTTGTAGTGAACTTCTAGGAGAGAAAGGAAAAAACTTGAAGAGAAGCAGTTAGATGTTCAGCTACAAGAACATAAACAAGGAAACTATTAAATTATCAGTTAATTTTTAGTTTCAAACTAAATGTGTATAAATGTAATATTAGTATTCCATCCTATGCAAAAGAGCATAAAAGCTGAAAATTTTTATTTCAAAAGATTCAGAATACAGTTTATGGTCTGTATGTAAAATTCAGTAAGCACAATGAACTCAAAAGCTGACTCTGCAGACATTACTAATAGCTAAAGAGGGGTCCTTACACATATCTTGAAAGATGGCCCACTGATGAGCCAAAACATACAACAAGTATGTATGAAGGCCAGTGCACTTTATTTGGGGCCATGAATTGTTTCTTCAATTTAAGAAGGGATAATCTCGCTAAAAAGTAATTAGTGAAAGAGAAAGGGATTGCTTTTACTTGATGGCATCTGTTTGATTTGATAAATTAATAAAACAATTTAGAATAATGGACAAAAATCCCTCTTCTAAAAGAAAGGCTCTCAACATTAAGGATATAATCATAATGAAAATCATATGAGCTCATATCTCTTGAATTTAAAGAAAATGTTACATTACTTTTGTATGCCTATAACAGGAAAGGTATATCATTTGGCTTTCTTGGCAATTGCATAATGCAATTTATATAATTACATAATTCAACAGCAATTATATAAAGTTAAAATTGGTAGAACATATGAATAAACAAGCTCATTTTCAATTTTTCACAGAAACTTAAGAATTGAGTGATTTAAAAAAAAAAAAACTCAATTAGATGATTATCACCTGAATGTCATCTGCCACCCAACATAATAGTTTCAAAATTCAAATGAATTAAATTACTTCAATGTAAGAATGTCTTTCTGTTATGACTGCCTATGGCCTAAGACTATTGTTGACCTTTGCTCAATATCTCTCAAGCAGGCAAGCATACTTCTGCTTGGCATATGAATATTTTATATGCAAAAATCATTTTGATCCAATATTACTTAAATTCAAACTTGCATGTATTTTGCAATACTGTATATGGAGAAATGATGAGAACCATCTCCGAATTCTAAATTCTATGTTTATGTGCCTCTCTATAATGCTTCTGTGTTAACATGAAACCTGTGATTTTTCAATGTACTAAATACAGAAACAGAAAAATTGTTATCAGATAGGAAGGTTAATCCAAAATTTAAAATTAAACAACTGATAAATGTAATTACATGTCACTCTGAAGAAGCCAAATAGAACCAAATTAGCAGAGACCATCCAAATTTTATTTCCTCAACACTTAGGATAGAATTTGAGTTAAATGACCTTTAACATGACTTTAAACAGTGTCTTTTAATTTTTAACATCAATAGCTGAGGATGTACTTTCAAGCAGCTGGAATTTTCAAATAATACATTTTATGATACCTACTCCAGGTCCCTAACATAAATTAGCACACATTTTCTAAAGGAACCAGCTGCATTGTCTCCATTAAGCTTATGTAAAAGAAAAGTATTAGACAAGGGCATTAGCACAAGTACCAGTAAAATTAAAAACTAGATTCTAAGTGCAAAGGCAGGTTTTTCATGTGCTTTGCTTGCCACAGGGTCTCTCTCTGGAATAACATTCCTGCTTATCAACCACCTCTAATACATCTTCCTATAGGTTGAATTCAAGCTTCAGTTGTTCAGGAAAGACTTTTCTGTACTTCCTGACTATATAATTCCGTATTATACAAATTGATATCAGCAGGAACCCTTACCGAATGCAGTACTCACAGGTGCCAAGATTATTTATGTGTGCAATTTGCAACTTGTCTTTCATATGTAAAAGCTCCTATGTTTGCAATGTGTCTGTATTAACAATCCATTAAATTCCTACCCCTGTTTCATGTTAAGTAATCATAAAGAAGTTGTCCACATTAAAAAAAAGTCACACACCAATCTTAATAAAAATAGCATTGATTTTATAAGTCTTCTATACATAAACCATATAAATGTAAGCTCAGCTCTTATGAAAAGTATGTTTATTTTGGGCATACATATACCACTTAGCAAACTGCTATTTTCTTTCATAAATATCTCAGAAAGATTATTCTAGTTAATATGTGTAACACTCTATTAATATACTAACCTTTGAAAGATGAATATTCTTTATCAAATAGTTGTTCTTTTTAATTTTTCAAATGGCAAAATAAATTAAAGGAAAAGATAATCCTAAAAAACACAGAGAGTAAATAGAAACTTTCATTCTAGTCCAAACAGAAAATGTTGAGGCCAACTTTGAGCTCAAAGAGAAACTGTGAGGAGTTAAAATCTTCACCGTGTGTGTGTGTGTGTGTGTGTGCGCGCGCACACACACACATGCATGCTTGTGCTCATGTGTATCTATATATAAAAGAACTAGGATACAATACATATCATATCATAAGTTATAAGATAACAGGATAATGCCAGATCATTAATTAGAAATGGGGTGGGAGGGGTTGGGAAAGTACATAACAGAGTTGTTAGATGATTAATACTTTCAACAAAATATTTATAAAACCAGAAAATACATTCATAAGAAAAAAACAAGTAGTGATATCACTGTAAATGCTTCTTTAAAAACCTCCTTACCATTCCATCTAAATGTTAACTAATTTCCAATGTTCCAGAACTTTCACAGTACTCATCAGAGTGTGAATTTTTTTCCCCAAAGGAAAGTTGTCATGTATGCTTCAGTGAAAATTTCCTTAGCATAAAAGTGCATTCTCAAAATATCTCAATTCTTCTGATTTAGAATATGGATCCTCAAAGGGTCTGCAAAAATTCAAAGATAGGCTAAGAAGAAAAAAAATATAAGGTTTTTAGTTCTGAACAAGGCACTGCCTTCCAGAGTGTATTTCTCCAAGGAAGGATACGTCAAAGGCAAGGGAATTTTGGAAATAAAATGCCTAAGAATAAACAGATTTCATGCTCCCATCACATGAAATAATAAACAGAAAGGCATTGTGGCATCATGGCAGAGCATTCAATTTTCCTGAACTAACCTGGTGCCTGCTTCTTAGAGAATATTCCATTTCACTCTCAATTATGACTGGCATTTTTAGAACATGAAATTAAAACAGAAACATTCAGGCAAGTTTGGAAAATAGTGAGGAGGTATCTTTAAAGTCTTGTTTCTTTTCTTTGTTACTTATCTGTTTTTTGGGGGGTGCTTAATAAAGTTAGCTGATATTCATTGTATTATCACAATTGTACTTTTTCTTTAAAATAAATATATAAAAATTAATAAATATATGATTTATGCCTATATTTTAATTTATGATGCATTACATAGTAAAATTATTTTTAAAAAATCTTAGCATCAGACCATAATAAAAACATTGTGGATTCCTTTCTCAAATATTATTTCTATAGGTATATATCAGTAACCCCCATTTGAAGTGATATGAATCATGTAGATTATAATCACTACTGCATTAATATTTTGAGTGCCTTTTTCACTTAATGTGACAGACTGTATTTCCAAAACAGTTACATAATTTTTTTCTTATTCCATACAACCTTCTTATGACTTTTTGTTTCATGTAGATCTATACTCCAATATCCTGTCCCTTCAATCTTGGCCAACTTATGACTGTGGTGGAAGGGCTTCTTTGATTACTGAGATTAAAGAGCATAGCTTCTACCTAGTTCTTTAGGAACACTTGGTCTTGGAACTCTGTAGTCATGCCACAAGAAAACCTAAGAAGCCCTTGAAGAAGTCAATATAGAGAGAAATGAAGACCTTCAAACTTCCTCCCCAGCTAGTTACCTAGCTGACAGCTACCACCAACTTGCCAGCCACACAAAAGAGCAACTCTAGAAATGGATACTCTATCCCATCTTGAGCATTCCCCCAAGTGATACTATATCAAGCAGGGAGGAGCCTTCCCCCAATAAACTCTGCCCAAAGTACAGAATCATATGCTAAATAAATTATTGTTGTTTAAAAAAGTTTGGGGATGATTTGTTTCATGTAGCACGAGAACTGATACCCTTATTTTATAAGATCAATCATCATGTGTATAAATTTATATTAGTTTAAACTACATTATTCTCCAGTGAATGTACGTACCATAATTTAAATAATCTATGAAAACTGGATATTCTCAGTCTGGTTTCCAATAGTTAATTTACTGCATGCTAAAGGCCAAAACTGAAATAATTAGATCAATAAATACAAACAGTTTCATGGTTCTTGAATGATGATGTCAACTATCTTTCTAGAAGTTTTACATCAATTTGCACTGTCATTGCTAATGTGTGAAAATACTTTTCCTACAGATACCACACCAGAATTGAGAAGTATCATTTTAAAAAGTATTTACTCGCAAATTTTTGTGTAAAATACACTTATTGCTGATTACCATCAGGATTAAACATTCATATGATTTATATTTGTTTCCAGTTTTAAGTGCATCATCGATTCATATCCCATTTATCTAATAATATCTTGGTTTAATTAACATCTCAAAGCTCTATATACATAAAAATATTAATTTTTTTCTTTCATATCTGTTACAAATATTTTTCCCAATTTCATGTATTTTCTTTCTTTTGGCATTTTTGAAAGATAGCTTTTATTTTTTTATTCTAATTTGTTATACATGATAGCAGAATGCACTACAATTCATATTACATATATAGAGCACAATTTTTCATCTCTATGCTTTTATAAAAGTATATTCACAACATTTGTATCTTTTTCATACACATACTAAGGGTAGTGACATCCATCTCATTCTACCATCTTTTTTACCCCCTTCCCCCTTCCCTTCCCCTCCTTCCCCTTTGTCCTATCTACAGTTTCTCTAATCTTCCCATGCTCCCCCTCCCAAGGCCACTATGAATCAGCCTCCTTATATCAGATAAAACATTTGGTACTTTACTGAGCATTATATTCTCCAACTTCATCCATTTTCCTCCAAATCCCATGATTTTATTCTCTTTAATTGCTGAGTAATATTCCATTGTACCACATTTTCTTTATCCATTCATCTACTGAAGGGCATCTAATTTGCTTCCACATTTTAGCAATTGTGAATTGTGCTGCAATAAACATTGGAGTGGCTGTATCCCTGTACTATGCTGCTTTTAAGTCCTTTAGGTATAGAAAGAGGAGTGTGATAGCTGGGTCAAAAGGTGGTTCCATTCCCAGTTTTCCAAGGAATCTCCATACTGCTTTCCATATTGGCTGCACCATTTTCCAATCTCACCAGCAATGGAACCCAGGGTCTTGTGCATGTAGGTGCTGTTTGTATTCTTAATAGCTGTCATTCTGACTGGAGTGAGAGAAAATCTTAGAGTAGTTTAATTTGCATTTCTCTAATTACTAGAGATGTTGAACATTTTTTCTTATATTTGTTAATTGATTATATATTATCTTCTGAGAAATGTCTGTTCAGTTCCTTGGACCATGTATTGATTGAGTTATTTAGTTTTGGAGGGTTTAGCTTTTTGAGTTCTTTATATACCCTAGAGATTAGTGCTCTATCTGATGTGAAAGTGGTAAAAATTTGCTCCCAACTGTAGGCTCTCTGTTCACCTCACTGACTGCTTCTTTTGCCTAGAAGAAGCTTTTTAGTTTGAATCCATCCCAATTATTAATTCTTTATTTTTATTCTTGCACTATAGGAGTCTTGTTAAGGAAGCAGGGGCCTAATCCGATATGATGGAGATGTGGGCCTACTTTTTCTTCCATTAGAACAGTCTCTGGTTTAATTCCTAGGTCCTTGATCCACTTTGAGTTTTGTGCATGGTGAGAGATAGGGGTTTAATTTCATTTTGCTGCATTTTGATTTCCAGTTTTCCTAGCACCATTTGTTAAACAGGCTATCTTTTACGTTTTTTGTGCCTTTGTCTAATATAAGATAACTGTAATTATGTGGGTTAGTCTCTGTGTCCTCTATTCTGTACCATTGGTCTACCAGTCTATTTTGGTGCCAATACCATGCTATTTTTATTACTATTTCTCTGTAGTACAGTTTAAGTTGTGGTATAGTGATGTCATCTGCTTCATTCTTCCTGCTAAGGATTGCTTTAGCTATTGTGGGTCTCTTATTTTTCCAGATGAATTTCATGACTGCTTTTTCTATTTCTATGAGGGATGTCATTGGAATTTTGATTGGAATTGCATTAAATCTGTATAATTCTTTTAGTAGTATGGTCATTTTGACATTACTAATTCTGCCTACCCAGGAACTAGGAAGATCTTTCCATCTTCTAAGGTCTTCTTTAATTTATGTCTTTAGCATTCTGTAGTTTTCATTGCAGAGGTCTTTTACCTCTTTTGTTAGGTTGATTCCCAAGTATTTTTTTAGGCTATTGTAAATGGAGTAGTTTTCCTCATTTCCCTTTCAGAGGATTTGTTACTGATATACAGAAATGCCTTTGATTTTCAGGTGTTGATTTTGTATCCTGCTACTTTGCTGAATTCATTTACTAGTTCTAGAAGTTTTCTGGTGGGATTTTTTGTGTCTTCTAGGTATAGAATCATACTGTCAGCAAATAGTGCTAATTTGAGTTCTTCTTTTCCTATCTGTATCCCTTTCTTTCTTTCTTTCTAATTGCTCTGGCCAGTGTTTCAAGAACTATGTTAAATAGAAGTGGTGAAAGAGGTCATCCATGTCTTGTTCCAGTTTTTAGAGGGAATGCTTTCAATTTGTCTCCTTTAAGAATGATGTTGGCCTGGGACTTAGCATAGATAGCTTTTACAATGTTGAGATATGTTCCTGTTACCTTAGTTTTTCTAGTGTTTTGAACATGAAGCAGTACTCTATTTTGTTGAATGCTTTTTCTGAATTTATTGAGATGATCACATGGTTCTTAAAATCTTTAAGTCTATTGATGTGATGAATTACATGGATTGATTTCCTTATGTTGAAACAACCTTGCATCACTGGAATGAACCCCACTTGATCATAGTGCACTATCTTTTTGATATGTTTTTGTATTTGATTTGCCAGGATTTTATTGAAAATTTTTGCATCTATGTTCATTAGAGACATTGGTTTGAAGTTTTCTTTCTTTGCCTGGTTTTGAAATCAGGGGGATATTAGCCTTATAGAATGAGTTTGAAAGTGCTCCCTCTTTTTCTATTTCCTGAAATAAATTGAAGAGTATTGGTATTAGTTTTTCTTTAAATGTCTTGTAGAACCCAGCTGTGTATCCATCCAGTCCTGGGCTTTTCTTGGTTGGTAGGCTTCTGATGGCATCTTCTATTTTGATGCTTGAAAGTGATCTGTTTAAATTATGTATATCATCCTAATTCAATTTCGGCAAATCATACAACTCTAGAAACTTGTCAATGCCTTTGATATTTTCTGTTTTATTGGCATACAATTTTTCAAAATAATTTCCAATTATCTTCTATATTTCTGTAGTGATAGTTCCTTTTTCATCATATATCTTAGTAATTTGAGTTTTCTCTCTCCTTCTCTTCATTAACATGGCTAAGGGCCTGTCAATTTTATTTACTTTTCAAAGAATCAACTTTTTGTTTTGTCAAATTTTGAAATTGCTTCTTTTGTTTCAATTTCATTGATTTCAGCTCTGATTTTAATAATTTCCTATCTTCTAATGCTTTTGGTGTTGATTTTTTCTTCTTTTTCTAGGGCTTTGAGATGTAATGTGAAGTCATTTATTTGTTGTATTTTTCTTCTTTTAAGGAATGATCTCCATGCAATGAACTTTCCTCTTAGAATTACCTTCATGGTGTCCCAGAGATTTTGATATGTTGTATCTATGTTCTCATTCACCTCTAAGAACCTTCAAACTCCTCCTTGATGTCTTTTGCAACCCATTGTTCATTCAGTAGCATATTATTTGGTATCCAGGTGTTGAAAAAGCTTTTATTTTTTATTTTATCATTGATTTCTAATTTCATTCCATTATGATCTGAAAGAATGTAGGGTAGTATCTCTACTTTTTTATATTTGCTAAGAGTTGCTTTGTGGCATAACATATGGTCTATTTTAGAGAAGGGTCCATATGCTGCTGAGAAGAAAGTGTATTCGTTCACTGAAGGATGAAATATTCTACATATGTCAGTTAAATCTAAGTTATTGATAGTATTGCTGAGTTCTATACCTTCTTTGTTCAGCTTTTGTTTGGACAATCTATCCAGTGTTGAAAGAGGTATCTTAAAGTCACACAGAATTATTGTGTTGCGGTCTATTTGACTCTTGAACTTATGAAGAGTTTGTTTGATTAAAGTAGACACTCCATTGTTTGGGACATATAAATTTATTATTGTTATGTATTTTTGATAAATGGTTCCCTTAAGCAGTATGAAATGTCCTTCTTTATTCCCTGTGATTAACTTTAACTTGAAGTCTACTTTATTTGATATGAGGATGGAAACCCCTGCTTGCTTCCGCAGTCCATGTGTATATGTATTTTCCTATGAGATGAGTCTCTTGGAGGCAGCATATTTTGGGACCTTTTTTTTTTTTTTTTTTAATTCAATCTGCCAGTCTATGTCTTTAGATTGGTGGTTTACATTCCCAGCCTTTTTTATTTGTTTTTGGTAACTTGACTTGGTTTCTCCTTTGATTAGTTTTTCATTTAGTGTAATACCACCCTTTGCTGATTTTCATTGTTGTTTTTCAATTCCTCTTCATGGAATATATTGCCGAGGATGTTCTGTAGAGCAGGTTTTTGAGTTGTAAATTCTTTTAACTTTTGTTTATCATGGAAGGTTTTTATTTCATCATTAAATCTAAAGTTTAATTTTGATGAATATAAGATTCTTGGTTGGCATCCATTTTCTTTGAGAGCTTCATATATGTTGTTCCAGGATCTTCTAGCTTTCAGGGTCTGGGTTGAAAAATCTGCACATAATCTAATAATCTAATTGATTTCCCCTTATATATAATCTGATTCTTTTCTTTTTTTTTTATTGTTGGTTGTTCAAAACATTACATAGTTCTTGATATATCATCTTTCACACTTTGCTTCAAGTGGGTTATGAACTCCCATTTTTAGCCCATATACAGATTGCAGAATCACATCAATTACACATCCATTGATTTACATATTGCCATACTAGTGCCTGTCATGTTCTGCTACCTTTCCTATCCTCTACTATCACCCCTCCCCTCCCCTCCCCACCCCTCTTCTCTCTCTACCCCCTCTACTGACCTTCATTTCTCCCCCTTGTATTATTTTTCCCTTTCCCCTCATTTCCTCTTGTATGTTCTTTTGTATAAC
>NW_026000026.1:38857722-38860668 GCF_001458135.2 Marmota marmota marmota | reverse complement strand
GCTATTTCATGAAGGCTTGGCGAGAGACCTCTTCCTAGAGTCCCTGCACTGCTCCTGCTGCGCTGCGCCTCGGAGGCTATCCGCCCTGACGCGGGGGCCGCGCGCAGGCAGCCAACAGTCGCTGAGTCGCGCGGGCAGCGGCTGGCGGGTCTGGACCTCTGCGCTGTGTGGCGGAGATTCACTCGTCTAGCGCAGACTGTCACCTCCAAAAATCCTTCCAATTCCCGGCCGGTCTCTCTTTAGTGGAATTTTGCTAGGAGTTTCTCAGCAGGTCGAATCTAAGCGTATCCATGCATCTCTCTGACCCCGTTGTTGAGGAGGTACTGAAAGCGCTGCCTCCCCTCTCGCCGCCATGTTGGATCCTGATTCTTTTCTTTTGTGGTGTTTAATATTCTCTCCTTATTGTGTATGTTAGGCATTTTCATTATAATTTGCCTTAGTGTGGATCTGTTGTGATTTTGTACATTTGGAGTCCTGTAAGCCTCTTCAATTTGGTTTTCCAATTCATTCTTCATGTTTGGAAAATTTTCTGATATTATTTCATTGAATAGATTGGTCTATGCCTTCCTCTACATTTGGCCTTTTTATGTTATCCCATATTTCTTGAATGTTATGCTCATGGTTTCTTACCATTTTCATTGTGTAGTCCACATTCTTTTCAAGATTATATATTTTGTCTTCATTGTCTGAGGTCCTGTCTTCCAAGTGGTCTAATCTGTTGGTGATGCTTTCAATTGAGTTTTTAATTTGGTTTATTGTTTCTTTCATTTCAAGGATTTCTATTTTTTTAAGAACCTCTATCTCCCTATTGAAGTAATCTTTTGCTTCCTGTATTTGTTTATGTAGTCCTTTTTGAAATGATCTTTTGCTGCCTGTATTTGCTCTCTTATATCATCCCTTAATTCACAGAACATTTTAATCATGTACATTCATCTCTGTAATTTCTTCTGCTGTTCTTGCCATGGATTCTAGTAATGTGGTATCTTGATTTGTTTGGGAACTTTCTTCCCTTGTCTTTTCATATTGCTTCTGTGTCTTCCCTTCTAGCACTGTGAATCCGAGGCATTACCGTTTTTTACCCTATAGGCTTATAGTGCCCCTGTTGGATTCAATACCTCTCCTTTGAATTGAAGGACAATGTTATCAGATCCCAATATAAACAGTATATACCCTAAAAACAAATGTTTGGTATTAAGACGTTTACAGTTTGGTCACAATGTACAGAAATGGTGAATTCAGTTATTATCTACAACATATTCAGTAGGTTTGTAAATGGGTTTACAGTTTCTGATGATGGACAAAGAACCAGGGGTGAGAAGAAGGACGATATGCTAAAGAGACAGGAAGTGAAAATATAGAGTTTTTATATCTTAGAAAGTGTGAAAAAGAAATCTAAACAGGAACGTTAGTAGCAGGAGAAGGAAGAGGAAGTAATTTGGGGTAGGCAAGTAAGTGGGAATACAGTAGAGTACATAAAACAAACACTCATATATATTGAGAAAAATTTAAAATGTTAAAATAGTAGAAATTGGTGGGATAAAAGAAAAATATATATATACAACACAGCTGTAGTATCCTATTCAGACATCCCAGTCCTCAACATTCTACTTCATGCAGAGTATTTGGTTTCACATATGTTGGGGATATGAGGGCAGGAGAATAGAGAAGGGTGGAGGGGAGAATCTTGAAGGAAGAAACAGGGTTGTTTTGGTTGGAAACCCCTATCTTTCCTGCTTCCTTTCTCATCCAATAGGTGGGGTAGTCTGTTGTTAGCTGGTATCTCCACCCTCAGGGTGGTGAAGTTGCCTGGTAGCAACTGCTGGGGAGAGGGGGTAATTAGAAACTGAGTACCTGGCCAGCTGGAGTTCCAAACTGGGTGTTGCCCCCCACAGAAGAGGGTGATGAAGGTGACCCAAGATGGAGGCACCTGCTTTCAGCGGTGGGCTATTGGGTCGCATGGCCAGTGGACTGTCCATAGTGTGTGGTGGGAGCTGAGCAATGGCCGCTGGAGGATGAGTACAGAGAAGAGCTCCTGCAGTGTGTGGTCGTTGGGTGACTTCAGCCTTTGTGAAGTTCTTAGGGGCAGTCAGGCCACTGAATGCAGTATCTCTGCTGCTGCAGCGTGCCAAGATGGTGGTGACCGAGGGAGCCCTGCGTTGGTAGATGGGGGTCCACACGGGAGTGGTGACCAGAGTTCCTGTGTGTGGGAAGCTGCTGGGTGGTTGATGATTTCTGCTCGGGTGGGTGGCCGATAATTCTGCGCAGGTGTTGATGGTGGCCACTCGGGTATCTGATCGTCCTCTGAAAGGGCAAGTAGTTGGGAGACCTACTCTGATGCTGAGGCCTGGAGCACTGGATGGGCACGGTGGCTGTGATTCCCATGCAGGAGCAGGAATATCTATCACAGAGAAGCAGTATTCTCACAACTTGAGTCCCAGGTAATGGAGCGACACAGAATGCTGCCTCCCTCTGGCCTGCCATCTTGGACTCCCTCTAGTTTTTAATTTTTATGTAGGCAAATTTAATGATCTTTTCCTTTGGGTTTTTGTTGTTATCTTTCTCTGATGTATTACTCTCCAGACATCTGGTATTCAAATTTACTTTCTTCTGTTAGAGTTTCAGTTTCATTTTGATTCCCTGTCAAATTATTCTGCATTTTTCCAGGGCATGGATGTTATAAAGTATAAAATAAATTCATACTTTAGGTACAAATTTAGATTCTTTGTTATTTTTTAAATTATAAAACAATTATTACATATACAACTGCAATGCACTAATTAAGGTAACAATAATAATTGGGCTGGGATTGTGGCTCAGCAGTAGAGTGCTCGCCTAGCACGGGCAGGACCCAGGTTCGATTCTCAGCACCACATAAAAATAAAGGCATTGTGTTGTGTCCATCTACAAAAAGGATTCTCTCTCTCTCTCTCTCTCTCTCTCTCTCTC
>NW_026000026.1:38833623-38857326 GCF_001458135.2 Marmota marmota marmota | reverse complement strand
CTCTCTCTCTCTCTCTCTCTCTCTCTCTCTCTATATATATATATATATATATATATATATATATATATATATATATAATCTTAAAAAAAAGGTAACAATAATAAAGGGGAAAAAAAGGTAACAATAATAAACGGGAAATTTGTAGAGCAGAGCAAAGGATTAGGGAAGAAAGCAAGGGAGGGAAATAGAAGGTCCTGGGGAATAAAACTGATCAAATTAGGTACATGTATGAATATGGCATAATGAAGCCCATAATTATGTATAATTATAATGCACCAATAAAAATTATTATAAAACTTTCTTTAAAGAATCTTCTCCCTGGATTTTTATGTATATTATGATATTATGTTTTGTATCTGGAACCAAAAAGCTCATGTATTGAAAACTTTGTGCAAGTGCAGCAATGTCTAGAGGTAGAATTTTTGGGAAATGACAAGCTCTGACCTCATAAGTGGATTAATCAATTTGAACGATTAATAATTTGAATGAATACTGGGAGGTGGTGGAAACTATGGGCAGGGGAGTCTTGGTTGGAGGAAGTAGGTAACTAAGGAGTGTTCCCTCAGGAACCATATCTTGTCCCTGACCCCCACCCCATTTCCCCCTGCTGCCAAGAGGTAAGTGGCTTTCTACTGCCACACCCTTCTACCATGGCATTCTTTCAGGATCACCTCAGGCCCAAAGCAATGGAGCCAGCTGCCTAAAATAAAATATGGAAAGCATCTGTTATACTCCAGTGGAATCATTTCAGAGAAAAAGATTAGCTTTTATCATTTAAAATTGCATAAGTTCTATCTTTAAATACATGATATTTTAATTTGTTAAAATTATTATTTATACCAGATACTAATGACACAAAAAACTGACTTCCTTTAAAAATATAAATATTTTTAAAGAACCTATTTTGTTTAATTTCTGGTTCTAACATTTCTAAACGATAATACATGTGAAATGGAAAAAAAAATTTAACTGACAGAATTTTAAAGAATGGGTTTTCAATGCCATTCCATGATCTGGTGTTATAATGGCATAGCCTCAGACTCTGTGAAATGTAATAATAGTAACTCTTGGTCTCTCCTCACTAACCCCCATAGAAATTCTCATTAAATAGCTCCAAGATATTTGGGCTTTGGGTTGTGTCATGTTTTCTCATATTCCCTTTCACAACTCCCCTCCCTAAAGAAATGGCTCACATTCTTCCTAAGAGTTGATTTCTTCACTTGGGCTCTAGATTCTGCATGTTCTTGCCCCAGGGATGCTTTGCTCCCACTCTCATCTCCCCCTCAATAGACTTATGGTTTTATGTTATCTTTGGCTTAATATCTCACACCCTACTAACTCCTTCAAATGTTCACAAGTCTCTCATTTAAAAAAAATACTTTTTTGCCTCTATTCCTTTCTTGCTATTACTTTATTTCACATAATATTTATCTCGCTCCCCTGTTCTTTGTTCAAATGAGGGTCTAAACCTCCTGCTTTTATTTCCTTGATATCATATAATGAGGCTTCTTTCCTGTCTCCTTCAAGCCAGATCCAGAGGTTCTTTATCATTCTTCTTTACTCTTCTGTTGCAGTTTGTCCTTGAAGTTTGTTTGCTTGATTTCTATGCATCCTGCCATGCTGGTACTTTTCATAACTTTTTGGATCTTTTTGGCCCTAGACTCCTAAAAAATGCTTCTTTCCCCCCAAAAAGAGAACTTCAAGTATGCCAACAAGAGACAAATTCTCCTCCACACACAATTCTTGAAGATCACTCATTCTTCTAACTTCCATTGAATGACATATGAATCTTTACAATCTTATTCTGAAAATTTACCCACATTATTACATATTAATTAGATATTTACTCTTAAATCCCCCAACATGAGTATCAAAGTGCTGAAAAATGTTATTTTCCCTGTAAACAGGATCTTCATACAGAAACAAAGAAAACCCTTGTATTTTATTATTATTAAAACCTATCACTAATAAGTAACATTCAAAGTTTTTGTTTGTGTTTTGTTTTTTGGTACTAAGGATTTAACCCAAGGTTGCTTTGCCACTGAGTCAGATCCACAGCCCTTTTTATTTTAATTTTATTTTTTTGAGACAGGGTCTCATTAAGTTGCTTAGGGCCTCACTAAATTTTTGAGGCTGCCTTTAAACTTGTAATCCTCATGCCTCAGCCTCCTGAGTTACCGGGATTATAGGCATGTGACATCATGCCTGGCTCATTTGAAGTATTTTTAAAGTAAAATAAGACATCAAGTTTGAAATATGCATGAAAATAAATTTAGCCAATATCATGAAGATAGGAGAAAAGTATACCAGAAATAATTTTGGTAACCAATCTTTGAAAATGAAAAAATATTTAAACATATCAACAAAAGTATACATGAAAATAAACTTTATGAATACTTAAAAAAACAAATTCATAAATTTACATGTATTTCCAACAAATCTTTATTCTTTCAATTACATTTTTCTGTTTCATTGGTTCATTACATATTCTGAATATCAAGATGTGCAAAATTATGAAAAATCAATACCATGACATTTTTTAACAGAAAAAAAAACTTCAAACTCGGACTAAATTTTCATTTTATAGATTTTATTAACATGCTAAAATGTAAATTTTGATTGAAACACAAAATATATTAAATGTCACATTCTAAAGTCAGGTGCAAAATCAAGAATGATACTTCTAAGAGAAATATGTAAAAACCACATTCCTCTTATTAAATACTGCATCATCTTGATGTTAAGGGTAGGAGAGTCAGTATTTAGATGTTAATACCATAATTCTGAGAGTAAATTTTGGGGAGACATTCTGAGCATGGGGAACCTTATGTATGGGTTTGTAAGTACCTGTTCCCTACCTCTCAGTTTAATGTATAGCCCCCAAAGTTTCATAGAAATATGTTGAAATAAAGTTTGACGTTTTCCTAGAAAACTTAAAAATGAGGTAGTGGCTAGCTATTCAATTGCTCTAGGAAAAAACTGTGTGATAGAATAAGTCTATACTACTTCCTGAATTTCTTTGATCAAAGAATGCACATTGCCCATGTGCCACATGTGGGTCTTGTTTAAATTAAAAATAATTTAGACAGGCAATGCATATGAAAAATATTATAAAGAATCAAAAGTTTTTTCATGTTTTTAAGAATCCCAAGTTCCTCATCCATTCAAAGCTATCAGCTTTCCCACACATCTCAGCAAAATGATTTATAATCCCATCACAGAACCTAATTTCCTTTTACCAAGTCTATGGCATGCACTGCAATCAACTAAGGAAACAATTCATTAGACAGGCTTACAGTGGGACTTGTTTGTATTACCCACACTTTACAAGAAGTAATTTTAAGGAGATGCAAAATAAAAAGGCAAATCATGGAAAAATTGATAGTTAAATATTCAAAACATACAAAGCTGTGCACTTTGTGATATACTGGAGATAGCAACCTAGAACAGTTGTTACAGAATACTTTACATTTATAATTTTATCAACAATTCCATGCATTAGAAAAAAGAAAACATTTAATATCACAGTATAAACACCAATAAAAAATGAATAAAACACTTACTGATTTATTCTTGTAACAATTTTCAAAAGGGCTCTGCTGTGTACTCACAACCTTTATGGATATAACAAACTTTTATTAGCTAATCCTTTTCTCTTACATTGAACAAGTTTGGGACAATATCTTTTCTTGACTACTTCAATATTTATATGTACTGTCATTAACCTTCCTTCTTTCTCCTTTCGTTTTTTTTACTTATCTATGCATGTTCCACTGATGTTTCTACAACAGAGGACAAGAACATGTGTATATGTTCTTCCATTTCCCTATGTAAATTTCTCAATGGGCAGAAACAACATCATATTCATATTTGCTCAAAGCTTTATAGTTATTAAGATTCAAAACACACCCCAATGGTCTCACCTTCTGTGTCCTTGCCACAATAATTGCCTGCATTATAACACTGAGCTTCTCTATCAATAATATTTTCTTATCCTGACTTTTATTTATCCAAGCAATGCACATAAAAGATATTACAAAGAAGGTCAGTGTATCTGCCAATCATTCACTCTGGAACATTCCTATGACCCTTTGCCACAGCCCCATAGACTGGCCCCCAAATCCCAGGTCTGAAATCATCACATCTCAAGCCCAAGTATGTCTATCAGAAAGGCATTCTGCACTATGTAACAAATGGACGGTCTCTGTCAACCTCAAATCCTAAATATCTGTTTTATGAAGCAGATAAATGCATTCATAATTGCATTTATACTCCTATATCTGTAAATCTAGATATATAGATTCAAATATGAACAGAAAATTAACTTCTCCTATTTCCCCTTTATATTTTATAAGTTTCTCTGCCCTTGTTTAAAAAAAAATGATTCCAGCTTTAGTTGAGCTTTAGTGAATTTATGTGGAATACGTGGTCAGTACAGACTTTTAAAACAGACGTTATGATTACTGTATATTATTTTGTATATTAAAAGTGTCAATTTAGAGTTAGAAAGCAGTTATAGTCCCAGATCCTAAAAGATCGTGTATATATCACTATCTTATTATAAACATTCTTGTTCTTACAATTTATTTACCTTTTGGGGGGGCGGTACTTAGAATTGAACTCAGGGTCTTAAACAGGCAAGGCAAATGATCTAGTATTGCACAATTCCTCCAGTCCTTATTCCTAAATCCTATAACATTTTTTAAAAAATTATTTTATTTAATCTAATTAGTTATATATGACTGCAGAATGTAATTCAATTCATATTACACTAATAGAGCACAATTTTTCAAAAACCTAAAACTTTTGTTTAAAAGACTTCATGGTAGGACTTGTATTATTCTAATTTTCTTAAGTGTTTCACATATTTTTACATATCTATTCACACTAAATTCCAGCTCAAGAATCTAAATCTGACACTGAATGGCCCATTTGATAAACTGAACAACCTTAACACTGTTAGAAAATTATCATCTCTTTTAAAAAGATAAATGTAGAGGATGGGATGATGATGAATTAGAGAAAGGGAGCACTTTTCAGGTGCTCCACAATTCAAGATTCAAGCAGCATGAGTGTTGCTTCTCAGCAAGGTGGGTTACTGAAGAAATTCACTGAAATAAATAATCAGACAGTAAAATAATCATAGACACAGAAATTTGGAAGCTCTGAACATAGAACAAGAAACAAAATGTTAGAGACACACCAGCTTTGCTGATGGCAAAGGTGAAAGTACTGCCAGTTCACTGCAGAGGGGAGGAGTAACAGGCACAAAAAGAGAGAAACAGCAAATATTTGGTATGGGACAACCTGTGGAATAAGGAAGGAGGCATGTCTTAACTGATCCAGAGACAAGAGGGCAAGCTGATGATTAAAAAGTGCTCAGAGGAGGACATACAATCAATCAACAAATACATGAAAAAATGCTTACCATCTCTAGCAGTCAGAGAAATACAAAATAAAACCACCCTAAGATACCATCTCACTCCAATAAGAATGGCAACCATTATGAAGTCAAACAACAATAAGTACTGGCAAGGATGTGGGGGAAAAGGTACACTCATACATTGCTGGTGGGACTGCAAATTGGTACAGCCAATTTGGAAAGCAGTATGGAGATTCCTGGGAAAGCTGGGAATGGAACCACCATTTGACCCAGCTATTCCCCTTCTCGGACTATACCCAAAAGACCTAAAAAGAGCATACTACAGGGACACAGCCACATCAATGTTTATAGCAGCACAATTCACAATAGCTAGACTGTGGAACCAACCTAGATGTACTTCAATAGATGAATAAATTAAAAAATGTGGCATTTATACACAATGGAATATTACTCAGCACTAAAAAAAACAAGATCATGGCATTTGCAGGGAAATGGATGGCATTAGAGCAGATTATGCTAAGTGAAGTTAGCCAATCCCTAAAAAACAAATGCCAGATGTCTTCTCTGATATAAGGGGGTGACCCAAAATGGGATAGGGAGGAAGAACATGAGAAGAAGATTACCACTAAATCGGGAAGAGAGGTGGGAGGGAAAAGGAGGGAGAAGGGGAGTTGCATGGAAGATGGAAGGAGACCCTCATTGTTATACAGAATACATGTATGATGATGTGAGGGGAAAAAAAGTGTGTCACATTAGATTGGATAGAGAGAAATGATGGGAGGGGAAGGGAGGGGAAGGGGGGATAGGAAGGGCAGCAGAATAGAATAGACATTATGATTGCTATATGTATATAGGTGACTCTATGACCAGTGTGATTCTGCAATCTGTACAATCAGAAAAATGAGAAATTATACCCCATTGATTCAAATGTATGAATTGCCAAGATCATTGTAATGTCATGTGTAGCTAACAAAAAAAAAAACTGCTCAGAATCTCTCAGTAGGAGGGAGTAGAGGCAAAAGCCATTTGCAAGTGGCAGTTTTCAGTGGCAGGAAAATGAGAGTTCATAAAAAGCCTGTCCCAGCAAACACCTGCCATGGGGTACAGTGTGTGCCTGGTCTAGCATGAATGAAACAGGCAAACAGGATTGTGCACAGGGGATTCAGGCTGGGGAGAAAGGGTTTGCTTTGGTTGATGTATATTTCTGTTTTAACTTTGTTTTTGCTCCTCTTACTACCACTTTTTCACTTTCTTCCCCTCTAATAGCCAAATTCTCTTGTTCTTCTTCCACTGTCTCTTTATTACTTTTATTTTTTGTTCCCTCTTTATAGCTGTCACCTGCTACCTCTCTCCTGCTTCCACTCTGTTTTTTTTAAATATTTCAAACTATCTCTTGCCTTCCTACCTCATTTTCTCTTCTCTTAAGAAATTGTGATTTTAATATCTTCTGAACTTTTAGTTTACATAATTCCAGCTTCCCCACCACTCATGTTGTTGTGGTTGTTAATAAGATGGACATTGTAGTTGACACCTACTGTTTTAGGCCAGATCTAGGTCATAGATGATTATTGTTGGTGCTGATGTTAAATACTGACTCCACTATCCCTCTTTGTGTGGCAGTTGGTGTTACAGCTATCATAGTAGGCACAAGTCATGTAAGGCGGTATACTTGTATCTAACATTAATGTGATTGCTTATTCCATATCTTTCCAAGATGGCCTGGGAAGTGATTGGGATAGGACAAGTTCACAGTGTAGAGATCCTGCTAGTACGCTACACTCACAACTCAGTCAAGTGACAGTGAACCTTGCTCAGACAAGACACAGCCCTATTTGATCTCCAACAAAACTTTAATGCATAAAATACAGGAGACACAAACCCCAAACAAATACCAGACTGAAAGCATGAACAACTAGAAATCGAGGAATATAAGTCCAAGACCTCTGAAAACATGAAGAACATTTTCAGTGAAATAAGAGCAGAAAATATTCCAAACATTAGAAACCAGTTGGACATACACATAAAGGGGTCATATAGAACCCCAAAGGGACAGAATCAAAAAAGAACTTCTCCAAGGGACATCATAATGAAAATGCCTAAAACATATTTTAAGGAAAGAATATTAAGCTAGAAAGAAAAAATATCAGGTCACATTTATGGTAAACCAATAAGACTCACTTCTGACGTCTCAACTCAGACCCTAAAAGCAAGAAAACAATTGCCTGTGAAGAGGGTTGCATCTAGAAAAATTATCTTTTAGAATCAAAAAAGAAATAGAAAATTTTCAAAAACAAAGTAAAAGAACATGGCCACTAAGTCAGAACTACAAAAAATACTTAAAGATATATTATACACAGAACACAGAGAGAGAGAGAGAGAGAGAGCTCCCAAGTGGATGAAGCTCTCTAGAAGAGCTTTTATCTAAATATCTAAATGAAAATTAAGATTAAGTTAAATATAGAAAATGCAACAAAATGGCAAGAAATATCAAACATCTATCTATAACAGCACTGAATGTAAATGGTCTCAACTCTCCAATTAAAAGACATAGATTGGCAGAATGGATTTAAAAAATTAGATCCACATATATGCTGTTTTTAAGAGACTTGTCTCATAGGCAAAGACATCCATAGGCTGTAAGTAAAAGGAAAGAAAAAAATATTCCATGCAAGTGAAGTCTGAAAACAAGCAAGAGTAGCTATTCTCATATTTGACAGAGCAGATTTCAAGCAAAAATTGATCAGAAGAGACACAGAAGTTCACTACACACTAGCAAAGGGAACAATCCAACAGGAAATAAAACAATAGTAAATTTTTATTCCTTAAATGCTGATACATCTAATTACATGAAACAAAGACTTCTTGACATTAAATCCCAGATAGATCCTAGCACAATAATATGGGATGATTTCAACATTCCACTCCCTCCAATAGATAGACATTAAAATCAACAGTTTGTTTCAACCTAAATAATACTACAAATCAAGAGGATCTAACAGAAATCTACAGAATATTTTGCCCCCAAACAGTTCAATTCTTCTTCTTCTCAGCAGCTAATGGAACCTTTTCCAAAATAAACTATATTCTAGGTCACAATGTAGGTCTTATAACATATGTACATCTTATCATATCATAAAGGAATAAAATTAGAAATTAACAGCAAGAAGAATTATAGAAACCACATAAATACATGGAGATTGAGCAACCCTCTTTTAAATGAGCAATGGATCATAGAAGAAATGGAAGAAATTTAAAAATTCTTAGAAACAAATGAAAACAGAGATACAACAAATGAACATCTCTGGGACAGTATGAAGGGTGTTCTAAGAAGAAAGTTTGAAGCACTGAGTACCTACATTAAAAAAAATAAAAACAGAAAGAACCCAAATAAATCATCTTATCATACCTCACAGCCCTCGAAAAGGAAGAACTAACTCAAAAATTAGCAAATGACAGGAAATAACTAAGGTCAGAGCCAATATTAATGGACTTGAGAATTTAAAAAAATAATATAAAGAATCAATTAAACAAAGAGTTGGTTCTTTTAAAAGATAAACAAGACTGATAAACCCTTAGCCAAACTAACCAAAAGGATAAGAGAAAAGAACCAAATCAACAAAATTAGAGATGAAAAGGAGATATCATCACAGATGCTTCTGAAATTCAAAAGATCATTATAAACTACTTTGAAAATTTATATTCCAATAAACTTGAAAACCCAGAAAATACTGACAAATTTCTAGACACATACAACCAAGTCAAATTATGAAGATGAAGAAAACCAACACAAAATAATAGCAAGTAATGATACTGAAGCAGAAATTAAAAGCTTTCTAACAGAAAAGTCCATGACCAGATGGAGTCTCAGGTAATTTCTACCAGACTTTTAAAGAACCAATGCCAAGTCTAATAAAATGATTCCATTAAACAGTAAAGGAGGAACACTGCCAAATTCATTCTATGAAGCCAGTATAATCCTGATGCCAAAATCAGACAAAGACATATAAAGGAAAGAAAACTACCGATCAATATCCTTGAAGAACATAGATGCAAAACTCCTCAATAAAATTTAGCAAACCACATTCAGAAACACATTAAGAGGGGCTGGGATTGAGGCTCAGTGGTAGAGCGCTTGCCTTGCACACATGAGGCACTGGGTTTGATCCTCAGCACTACATACAATAAATAAATAAGTAAAACAAAATATTGTGTCTATGTTCAACTAAAAAAATTAAAAAGCACATCAAGAAGATAGTATACCATGATCAAGTGGGTTTTATCCCAGGGATGCAAGTTTGGTTCAACATACACAAATCAAAAAATGCAATTCACCACATAAATAGAATTAAGGACAAGAATAATGTAATGATCTCAACAGATGCAGAAAGGCCTTAAAAAATACCAATTCATGTCAAAAACTCTAGAAAAAGTAGCGATAGAAGGAATTAATCTCAACATTATACAGGCTATATAAAACAAACACAAAGCCAAAATCTTACTGAATAGAGAAAGCATTTACTCTAAAATCAGGAACAAGACAAGTCTGTCCACTCTCCCTACTCCTATGGATATAGTTCTTGCAACTCTACCCAGAGCAATAATAATAAGAAGAAGAAGAATGTAATGCAAATAGGAAAATAGGTCAAATTATCTCTCTTTGATGATCGATACGAAAAACCCAAAAAACTCCACCAGAAACCTTCTAGAGCTGATAACATACTCAGCAAAGTAACAGGATACAAAATCAACATTCATAATTCAATAGCTTTCCTAGACTCCAGTAATGAATATGCCAAGAAATAAAGCAGGAAAGCTAACCCAATCACAATAATCTCAAAAAATAAGATACAATACATGGGAATAGATCTGACCAAGGAGGTGAAAGGCCTCTACAACAAAAATTATAGAACACTGAATGAAGAAATTGAAGAAGGCCTTAGAAGATGGATAGGCAGAATTAATACTGTCAAAATGACCATATAACCAAAAGTGTTATTTAATTCAGTAAAATCCTCATCAAAATACCAGTGACATTCTTCACAGAACCAGAATAAAAACAGTTTTACAATTCATTTGGAACAATAAGAGACTCAAATAGGCAAAGCAACCCTAAGGAATACTGGAGGCATTACAATATCTGCTCTGAAATTATACTTTAGGGCTATCATAGCAAAAATAGCATGGTATTGGCATCAAAAAAGACATGAAGACCAGTAGAACAGAATAGAATTCATAGAGAAAACCCCCATAGATACAGGCATCTGATACTTCACAAAGGTGCCAAAAATATACGCTGGAGAAAAGAGACTTTTCAACAAATAATGCTGGGAAAACTGGATACATTAATATGTACAAGAATAAAAATAGATTCCTCTCACCTTACACAAGAGCCAAGCAAAATGGATCAAAGACCTAGGAATCAAGACAGAAATTTTGCAGATTCCAGGAAAAAAAAAAAAAAGCCCAGGCTAAACACTCCAACATATTGTAGCAGGTGCCAACTTCCTTCACAAGACCCCTAAAGCCCAAGAAATAAAAACAAGAATCAATAAGTGGTACAGCATCAACTTTAGAAGCTTTTGCACAGCAAGGGAAACAATTAAGATTGTGATGAGACAGCCTACAGAAAGGGAGAAAATTTTGCTAGCTACTCCTCTGAAAAAAAATTAATATTCAGAATATATAAAGAATTCAAAAAATTTCACACACACACACATATATACACATCAAAACAAATAATTCAACCAAAAAATGGGCAAAAGACTAAAAAGACAATTCTCAAAAGAAGAAATATAAATAACAAATATATAAAAAAAAGTTCAACATTCCTAGTAATCTGGCAAATGCAAATCAAAACTACAATGATATTTCATCTTGCTCAGTCAGAACAGCAATCATCAAGACTATAAATAACAAATTCTGGCAAGGATGTGGGGGAAATGTTATCTTATACATTGTTAGTAGGGCTACAAAGTAGTAAACCATTTTGGAAAGCAGTCTGGAGTTTCCCCAAAAGGCTAGGAATGGAACTACTATATGACTCAGCTATCCCACTTCTTTGTATTTATCCAAAATAACTAAATTTAGCATAACAATGATACAAGCATTTCAATGTTTACAGCAGTACAATTCACAATAGCCATGTTATAAAACCAGCCCAGGTGTCTGTCAACAGAAGAAAGAAAAAATAAAATGTGGTATATATGGACAATGGAGTCTTGGTCATAAAGAAGAATGAAATCATTGCATTTTTTGGTAAATGGATGAAACTGGAGAACATCATGCTAAGTAAAATATGTCAAGGGTTGAATTTTTCTCTCATATGTAGAAGTCAGAGCTAACTATGGGAAGAAAAGTTGAGGGTGGGAGGATGATTTCACAAAAGCAGAGGAAAGATGGAGTTGAAGAAGACAATTGAGGTGAAGGAAAGAGGGATGGAAAAAGGAAGGATCTACAGAATGAAACTAACAAAATTATGCATGTAAATATATGCATATACATATGAATATACCACATTGAATTCCACCTTTATGTAATACATACAGTGCCAATTTTAAAATAAATAAATAAATAAAAAGGAAGACTAGTAGAATAGAGCAAGGATAAAGAGGAAGCACTAGACTCTGAAATTGAGCAAATTATATTCCATGCATATATTATTATGTCAAAATGAACCCTACTATTATGAATAACTAAAATGCACTAATAAAACCAATTTAAAAAACAGATAATGAGGGTTAGGGGTGTAGATCAATAGTAGATTACCTGCCTAGTTTGCATAAGGCCCTAGGTTTGATACTCTGTATTTTGTGTGTGTATGTGTGTGTGCGCGTGCATGTGCATACTGCACAATTGCCTGCTCTACATACAAATCAAGCATATCAATATAAAGGTACCCAGACAAATTATAAGGTACAAATTCCATCAAGGAAATTTTTTATCATTTCTCCTGGCCATTAAGGTTCAATGTAAGTTTAATTATGCTGCCAGCATGTTTATAATTTCAGAATTGCCAGTCTATGTTCCCAAACTCATTTCTCCATGTTTTTCAATAAGAATTCAGTATCCCAAGGGAAGTGCCTCAAATGGAAAAATACTCATCAGAACAAAAAAAATTATTAGAAGATTTACTGTGAGAGCCTCTAGAGCTATATGCACTCCAAAATAACTTTGGTTATAAGTTGAGTCCATTACATTTATATATGGATTCAAATATTTTCAGTGGCATTACTATAGTAAATTTGCCAATTGAAACTGTATGAGTTAAAACTCCTTGCAAAAATTTACCCAGAAACACATAATAAAAGGTGAAACAAAACATGTCTGAATACTTTAAATACTAGTGGTCTTAACAGCTATGTATTCAAATTCATAACATGACAGGTTTTATATTGGACACTCCCTAGGTATAACAACACTTGAATCTCACAGAAAACCAGTTTACAGATAAAGGAGCTAAAGCTTAGCCAGCCAGACAAGGGCAAGATCACATAAGCAAATAAATTGTAAGGAAATATGGATTCAAACCCAAGGCAGTCTGATGCCAGACTCCTCTCTTAATTTCTAAAACACATTGTTTTCACAAATCCTCCTAATATACAGATTCTGTTTTATAAGAAATCATTCTGGAAATTAAACACCTTTTAATTTTATAATACTAAGCTTCTTTAATGTTGTATAACAGTAATTGTTCTCTTTGCTCCTTTGATAGTTTAGCATCTTAACTCTTTGTCCCAAGATGACCTACCATTCCCTGGATAGAAAGTAGGGCATCTTAATTATCATCACCACCTCAGAACACAGAATTACAGGAAGAAATATCTTTGCAGGGAGTAGGTCTTTAAAATACCTAGGCTTTTTTCCAATCAACTCAATTATACATTTACTCCTTTTAAGAAGAAAAGGACGACATGAAACTAAAAAGCAGTAAAATCAAAGCTGACAAATAGACTAGTGAAATTAATGTATCTTTATGCTGCATTCATATATGGAATGTACAATTAATACATGTTAAGAACAAAATAAATAAATAAAGTCTCTTGATCCTGCTGCAGAGATCAGCCAATACATCCAACAAAATTTGCCTGAAAAATGAGATCAAAAGAGAGAAATAATAATAAACCCAGATCTTTAAATGCTTCATGTGTTTAGATACATTATACTGTTTATTATTAAATGGTGATATTCTCTATGAAGGGAATTTCAGAAAATGCAAGTTCATTCTAGGAAACTTCAGATCCAGATTATATAAGAAGTTCTTTGCCAGAGCAGAAAAGCTGGCCAACGCTTTGCATTTTGGTTCTTGCTTGGTAGTTGCAAGTTCTCTGATGAATCACCTCCCCACATAATTTAACTTTTCTCCTCTTATTCTCACTTCTTTCATACTTTAGTAGACAAGCAGTAACAATAATGGTGTCCTCCTCAACTATCACAGGAGGAAAGCCTTTCATATCTGCTTTAAATGACCAGCTCTGAAAAAATAGCAAGTCCACCAGGCATGTTATTGGTAATGTCAGTCCATCCATCTATCTTAAGAGTGTTGGCATTTAAAATTAAGAAGAGGCTGGTTTATAGATAAGACAAGCAGAAAAAGTGAGCCTACAATTTGCATAACAAGACAGAAATTCTAGTGTGTTTTACCACTTTCTGTCTTTCATTCAATCATTCAACTGGCTGAGCCAGGAAAAACATAAATTCTTCCTGTGATATATTTGCAAAGTCTTAGCTCTAGGATGTAGTAGGAAAAGAAAACAACATAACAAACTTAAGCATTATTAATGTTTTCTGACTGTTTGAATGCATATATACCACAGCTGATTTGATTCGCCAATTTTGAGGTAAGAATAAATCCTTCCCTTTTAAGATCTGTTTTCCAATAAAACTTATTTAAAATAATGAGTGTAATCAAACTATTTTGAATAAAAGTCTGAGTTACAAAGCGAATAAATGACTTATCCAGTCTACAAGGTTAGCAGCAAGGTTGAAATTAGAAAGTATATGACTAGTGATTTCGTACTTGATATACTTTGCCTTATAATATGCTAACAACTATTGGTAAATAAGCAGAGCAAAAATATAGTACTGCTGTGTAGCACGTAGATGAAGAGTTCTGTGTGTGTGTGTGTGTGTGTGTGTGTGTGTTGCTGAGTATGGAACCCAGGACTCATGCATGCTACAAAAGTGCTCTATCACTGAGCTATGCTCCAGCCTCTTGCAGACTTCCTAAGTTTAAGAAAATGGTATTTCACAGAAGCAAAATCAAACAGAGACATATTCTGCTAAGGTCCAGTGATTGTAGGTATTGATGACCAGTAATATTTTCATCCGTACCTTGAACCCTAGTACCAACCTTTCAGCTGCCAATATATTTTCTTTTAAAAACTAAATTTCATATCACTCTGTATATTATGGAAGCAAATGATAAAACTATGAGAAATTTACACATCTACCAAATTATTAAAATATATGTACATATAAAATAACTTTCTAATCCCCACAAATGCAGCAAAAAATAAATATATCTAGTTTAGAAATGTACTCAGCAAACTCATGGGTCATTTGGTGGTTGATGATCCAATCTGTTGGGTATATTTTGGGTTCCTTGCTTCTTTTTTTCTCTCCAGATGCTTCTTTTTTCTGATTTTGGTGTTATTAGATCTTCAACAGGGTATGGAAGAGGAAAAATTTGTGAAACTCAAATCATTCAGTTTTGCCTCGTTGAGGCTATTACAAATGGCAAAATTATAAACAAAGAGTTGTATTATTGTCTTTTTTTATAAGATTACATTATCTGTTACATATCACCACCACCTTCCATGAACAATCACCAACTACCTCTTAGAGTTTTTTTGTGTACCTTGTCAGTTATATATTTGATCCTGGAATTCTGAATTTGTCCTTACAAAAAAACGGCAATGCAATTATAAGTAAGGTTTCACCATTTTCTTTTAAGCTTAAAAAAAATATATTCAAGGGGGCTGGGATTGTGGCTCAATGGTAGAGTGCTCGCCTAGCACTGGCGAGACCCGGGTTTGATCCTCAGCACCACATAAAAGTAAAGGCATTGTGTTGTGTCCATCTGCACCCAAAAAGTAAATATTTAAAAATATTTTTTTTCAAGAAAAAGGCTATAGGTATTATTGGAAAAAACAATTTGATTAAAAGTCAAGTAAAAAGAAGGGCGAATAAGTATAAAAATGAGATAAGGAAAAAGTAAGTTATATAATAAGAAGCACTGAGATGAAGGTGGCATGGTTGAAGGACAGAATTAAAGTGTGTATGTGCACATGGATGCGCTGCATACACACACACACACACACCACAAAATATTAAAAGAAGTTTCCATTTGTTATGCTATGGTAATACCAATCTTCACAAAGTAAGAGTATCAGAACTTCATAGGGAGCAACACAATGACTAATTTACATGGCTGAAATCTGAGGTAGTCAAATGAATTTTAAGCCCTAAGCATCCTGATTTGATGAGAAGAAAGTTAGGAGAAGCATTTACCTTACATCAAGCCTCATGTGTATCGTCAGCATGTACTGCAAATCTCTTTCCTCAGGTCACTTCCACCTGGAGTCTTGGTGTCAGCACCTCTGCTCCTTGGTCTGTAAGTAGGACTGGCTATATTCAAAGAAATTTAACAATACTCCCTAACTCAGAATGACAAGAAACCAACAGAACCATTTAGATTCTCAATTAAAATACCTTTACTTTTTCAATACAAGTTCTCTGTAACTTCAAATACTTTTGTGAATTTATTTTTCTTTCAGCAAAGAACACTGAAATTTCATGTTAATACGCTCTCCACGAATGTCAATTGTCACATTTACTTTTCATTAATAATTTTAAAAACAGAAAAAAACATTCTTAAGCAGCATCATTATAATGTATTTCTCAAGTAACATAAAATGTAAAAAGCAAGGTGTCATAAATAACAATCTCTTTTTTCTTTTCTTTTTATCTTTGAACCAGGGATTAAATCCAGGGGCACTTAACCACTGAGCCACATTCCCAGCCCTTTTTTACATTTTATTTAGAGACAAGGTCTTGCTGAGTTGCTTTGAACTCAAGATCCTTTTACCTCAGTCTCCAGAGCCACTGGGATTACAGGTGTGTGTCACTACGCCAGGCTAATAACAATCTCTTAAAGATAGAATAAGCCAATGATGTAAGCCTTGTGTTGAGGTGGAGATAAGGTAATCAAAAATTATGTACAACTATTCATTTTATTTCTATATAAAAAAGAGATTAAAAGACTGCAAGTAAAATTTTAAAGTCATTCACTATCCAAAATCATTTCTTTTTAGAATAAACTTTCAGATATTATAAACTATCTTACACTACATTTTTAAATATATGTATCAGGTTTCTGTTTCAAAAGTCCTCTCATTCCTCTACATACCCACACACATACTAACATAAAAGTCAAAAGTCTTATGAATATGTCTGCATTAACATGAATCCAGGTGTGAAAAAGGACCCATTAGAGAATTAAACTCAACTATCTCACAGGAAAAAGAAACTAAAGGGATGGTAAGAAAAGACAAAATAATCAATTTTTTATAGGCACAAATTTAGTTTAAAAATATTAAAAAGGGTGTGTCACTTTCATTTAAAAAGTGAAACTTTAAAAGGAAGAAACAAAATCGTAAAAGTTCTAGAAACAATTTATTTATATTCTTTTCACAGGAAAGGAAGTACATATAACCCTGAAGTCAGAATAAAAAAATATACACAATGATCTAAAAAATTAATTCCACTACATTAAAGGTGAAAAATAAATAAACATAAAGAAATATTTCCATTGGCTATGATAAAAGACTAACTTTTGTAATTTGCATAGTATGTAAAAATCAAGAAAAAAACATCTAATAACACTTAAGAATAGAGAAAGCTATAAACAAGAAGATCACGACAAAAAGAAATAGTAAGGAAACATGAAATCTGATCAATCTCATTCCCCAAAAAAGAAATGCAAATCAAAAAGCAATGGATATATGGACCAAGCAGACAGAATAGAAACCAGAAAGAAGTCAAATTTTTGACCAATCGATTTTTGTCAAGGGTGTAAAAACCATTTAATAGGATAAATAAATAAAATTCTCTTTAATAAATAAAACTGGGACAACTGGCTATCTGTATGCATAAGAATGAAATCAGACCCCTACTTTGCAACATATACAAAAATTAACTCAAACTGGTTCAAAGATAGAAAATAAGAACTAAAATTATAAAACTTTAAAAAGTAAACAGAAATCTTCATAATTTTCTCCAATAGTTTGGATTTGGAATATTCCCCAAAGGTTCGTGTATTAAAGGTTTAGTACACAGACTGGTTTGCTATTTAGATGTGATGGAACCTTTAAGAGGTAGAGCCTAGCAGGACGTTTTACATCATCAAGGGCATGTCCTCAATAAGAATTGTGGGACCCCAGTCCCTTCCTCCTCCTTTTTCACTATCATCCCAACTATGAAATAAATGGCTTGGCTTTGCTGAGAGCTCCCCCTCATGATATATTGCCTTATTACAGGCTCAAAATCAATGTGTCTGTCTAACCACAAAACTGAAACTTCCAAAACTGTGAGCCAAAATAAATCTTTCCTCTGTCTAAGTTGATTATCTCAGGTATTTTGTGACAGTAATGGAAGGCTGACTAGCACACTTTGGATTTGGCAATAGATGTTTAGACATGATTCCAAAAGCATGAACACCAAAAACAAAAATAGATAAATTGGACAAAGGGACAAAGCCATATGTATATGGCTTTTGCTTACCATGTTTGAAAATAGAAAAAGTTATATAATAGGCACACAAGTAACAAAGAGAAAAAACAAGAATTTTCATATTACATTGCTGTGACTATAAAGAGAGGCATCCAGTTTTCTTATTTTTTATTACCAAATCATGGGTATGCATAGAAGTTGGGTTAATTTTGACAAAAAGCATACATGCATGGCATTTGATTTACTCCATTCCAGTCCCAATGCCCCCCTTTCCCTCCCATATTTCCTCCTCCTATTCTCCTTCCTCTTTCTACTGATCTTTCTTTCACTCATTTATTTTGATAAGTACTTTCTACATATACATATAGGTGAAATTCCCTATGGTATATTTATATAAGCACAAAACAAATTTTGTTATATTGAATACACATTTTCTCTCCTTCTCCATCCCACTTTCCTCCCTCTTAATCTTAATCTCCTTCTTCTACTCCACTGATTACTCCACTGATTTTCCCTGTACCTTTATAATATCCTATCCCTCCCCAAACTTCTTTCCCTTATTTTGGTCTAGCTTCCACAAATGAGAGAGAATATTCGACCCTTGATTTCTGAGTCTGGCTTACTTCACTTAACATGATGTCATCCATTTCAATTTGATGGTAGCCAACAACTCACTCTACCAATATGAATTTCCCTTACACTTTCCAGTGGACTCTAAGATATAACTCTAAATATTTTCATTATATAACTTTTTTTGATAGTAAAGAACTTGAAACACTCTAAAATTGTCCATCATTTAATAAATGTTAGTACAACCACAGATGGAACACATAGAAGTAATGTTTTATAGTCATACATATTATTATACAATAAAATATCTCAAAAAGGTTAGGCTTAAAAAAGTAAGATGCAGAGACATATTATGTATGTATGTATGTATGTATGTATGTGTGTATAACATATATATGTAATTATTCCAGTTACTATGTTCTTGTTCCTTGTGTGTATATATAAGCAAGCTTTATACATGTAAAGAAGAAGAAAGAAATCTTTTATTTTATACTTTTTTGACCATGTATATAGATCGCTTTGCTTTTAATTTAATCAATCTTTACAAAATTTTTTCGTTAGTTACTCTAACATCTGACAATCATGAGTAATTTTTGTCTAACTTTGAATACTTTCATTCATTAAAAATAACTAATTAGTATCACTCAGATCTTGAATGTCCCTCAAAAACTCATATGTGAAAGAATTTATCTTCAACCTATGGTGCTATTGAAAAGCAGTGGAACCTTTAGAAGGTAAGACCTAGTGAAAGGAAGTGGTGTGCTCTTGAAGGAAATATTCCCTAATCTTCCTCTTTCTTTGCTTCCTAAACACCTTAAAGTGAGCAAGTTGCTCCACCATGAGCTCCCTGCTATGGTACAATGCCTTACCACATGTCAAAAGCAATAAAGTCAATTGACTATGAACTAGAATCTCTGAATCTGAACCTTAAAAATCTCTTTTTAAGTTGATTATCTAAGGTATTTTTTACAGTAATATAAGACTGACAAACTAATAAATTTCCCTATCATTTGAATAATGATACTTTGCAATTAAATTATCACCACGTCTCTGAGAACTCTAATGAGAGCATAGACTCTCAATTTCCAAATTCCTCTTGGAACAAAGAATAAATAGTTCACAGATATAGTTGGTTTAATCTTTAAAATCTTTCAGCATCTAGAAGTCTTATACTCCTAATTGTGATTATATGTAGGTTGTAATTGATAATTCAGCCCCTCTGACACAAACATAGAATAGAAATTAATTAGTCTCCCAAAAGATACTAAAGAGAACAACTAAAGGAATAATCAGTGTATTTATGGAAATGTAGGCTAGCAAAACTATTTTATTTTTTACCTCCAGTATTTATATCAACACCAGATTTTTTTACATAAATAAGGATAGCCTTCTTTTCTTGCGGGAGTACAACTTTTTTCCATTGATAAGTTGTTGATAAAATCTGTTGTATATACCTTTATTCTGAGCTTGCATCTTTTATTCCAAATGATATAAAAAATGGCAAGTCATATTCTTCTTGGCGGTAGGTTTGATTTTTTTCCCAAAGGCAAAATGTTATTCTATAAGAGAAGCTACCAGAAACCAAAGCACAACTAGAACTACCAATTATATGAAATATGGTTCTTTTCCATGTGCAACTAGTAATACAGTTCTTAAACCAATTCTGAAGTAGGTGTCACAGAAATGACTTACCAGAGAACAGTAAAATCTGAGTACAGACTTTCAAGGTAATAGTATGGACTTATCAATTCATGTCTCTTTAAAAACATCATTATTTTGAAATCACACATATATTCTGAAACCAAGAGAGTGTGTATATGAGAAGTCATTCTCCTGATCCTTATCTGTAAAGAGTTAAATGATTTTTAAGGTAACCAGATGCTCTGAGGTGCTCTAAGCTCTTGTCATCAGGCAGAAGAAGTTATATTGACTCCCACATCACAAACTCCAATTTTCATTCCACATCTTATCTAATCTATCAGAAACATTTGACAAAATAATCAGTCCCCTAGCTTCTTATGTCATTTTATTTACAGCTTTGAAGGGTCATTATTTTTCTTCTAATTCTCTTTCTGCCTCATGGGCTACTCTTGCTCAATGTCCATTTCTGGTCATTCCACATCTACCTGATCTCTAGACAATGGCAGAACCCCAGACTCATGTCTCTATTCTTTTCTATCTATACTCATTCATTATATGATCTTCTCTAATATCCTGCCTTTATTGACTGTATTTATGCTGCTAACTCCCAAAATTATATAACCAGGCCCATCTTTCTACTTGCCATCTTAGATATCCAATATAGCTATCTCAAACTTCATATATGCAACCCATGCTCTTAATTTCCATACTAACATCTGTTCTATCTACAAATTACCCCTTTTCATTAAGTTGCACCTCTACTTTTCCAAAAATCTCAGAACCATTCTCAGCTCCTTCCTTCTCTTTCCTCACATCTTTTATTCCAAATGATATAAAAAATGGCATCTTTTATTCCAAATGATATAAAAAATGGCAAGTCATGGAACCAATCTAGATGCCCTTCAGTAGATGAATGGATAGTGAAAATTTGGTATACACACAATGGAACATTACTTAGCATTAAAAGAGAATAAAATCATGGCATTTGGAGGTAAATGGATGAGGTTGGAGAATATAATGCTAAGTGAATCAAGCCAATCTCAAAAACCAAAGGCCCAATGTTTTCTTTGATATGAGGATGCAGATGTATAATGGCAATGGGCTGGAGGAGCATGGAAGGAATGAAGAAACTTTAGGTACGGCAAAGGGGAGGGAGGGGAAAGAAGTGGGTAAGGGGAAAGCAAAGACGATGGAATGAGTTAGACATCATTACCCTAAGTACATGTATAAGACACAGTGTGAAAATACTTTGTGTACAACCAGTGTCTTGAAAACCTGTGCGCTATATGTGTGATATGAAATGAATTTCATTCTGCCATCATATATAACAAATCAGAATTAAAAATAAAATAAAAAATTTAAAAAGCATTGTTCCATATTTTAATTTATTGATAGTATATAAAAATATAACATTATTATAATACCTGTCAGTATTTTAGTTGTTGTTACTGCATTTCTTCTCACTATTGTGATTTTTCTTTAAGAAGCTTTTAGGAACTTATTCTATACCTGATACTGATAATTTATGAGGATTATATTCAAGATGGCATTCAGAATTTTAACAAAGTACCTTTCAATTAAAAAAAGAGGGGGCCAAAAGAAGGCAGGAATTTGTCTCCCATAGCTATATTTTAATATCATAAGTTGAATATTAATTCTTTATTTTTACATATATTACATCAATTTTGGAAAAGACTGTAAATATCTGATTACCATGAATAACATATATTATAAAAAGACATATCCAACCTAAATATAAGAAAGGTAAGTCTCTAGGTGATATAAATGAAACACATATTTAGGATGATAAACAAAGCTAAAGCTACACTGCATCACTAAGAATCAGGATTTTATAGTTGGAAACTAAAACATTCAAATATGTAAGGATAAATTCTGATAACATGCCCACATATACAGGGAAATGGAAACTGAATTACCTACATAAAGCAATTTCTGAAACTTGGTTTAGAAAAACTCAATCCACTATTGCAGAGAATCATCAAGAAAGCTGACCAGGGATATGGTTGGAAGACCCATCCACAAGAAATTAGAATCCCACTGTCTATTATACACATAAGTATGGGGTCCACGTCACAGTGCACTCATGGCATAGGGATTCCAAATGAAAAATTTACTAAAAATCTGGTATCGAATCTGGATATATTTATAGTTCCTATAAAATCAAATTAAAACTAGCTAATAGAATACTTCTTTAACTCCCAACACACAGGACTCCAATAGTAAACAATCTATATTGATAATGAGCAAAGTAAAAATAAACAGTCGCACAAATAAGTGAATTGTGAATGAATGAGAGAATTTATACCCTAAGAAATAAAAATTAAATGATTTGAATATTACTATGTGTTTAAAATGTCATTTTAGGGCTGGAGCTGTAGCTCAGTGGTAGAGCACTTGCCTAGCATGTGTGAGGCCCTGGGTTCAATTCTCAGTACCACATAAAGATAAATAAATAAAATAAAGGTATTGTGTCCATTTATACAAAAAAAAATGTCATTTTAAAGGGCATATAGGGCGGTAGTGGCTGCGGAGGAGGCAGCATGAGAGGTTCCTAATGAAGGTGATAAGAAAGAATGTAAGGCAGGAAAATAATTAAATATTTTTACTGTGGTTTTCAAGAATGGGATCTTCCTACTTACTAATTAATTCAGTGTGGTGTGTGTGTGTGTATCTGAGTTCCAGCCCAAACCCAAGCAGTCTGTGTAATGAGAGCTAAAATGTGAGTCAAGGAGGAACAGCTATTTGGATGGAGAGAAGATTGTGTAGAGAGAGTGGGGTTTCTGTGCTACACTGCAGCTGAAAAATATATGTATATGGGGAACACTAAGCATCCTGAAAGCCAGGAAATGATTGAACCCAGGAATGCTTTTCTGCTAAAAAAACATCCTCAGCCCTTTATAAAATATTTTATATAGAAAAAGGGTTTTGTGGAGTTTCTTAGAGACTCACTAAGTTGCTGAGTTTGGCTGGCTTTGAACTAGTGATCTTTCACCACAACTTCAGAAGACTCCAGAATTACAGGCATGCACCACTGCACACAGCTTTTGATACTCTCTTTAAAATAATCAGTCACAACTCTAATAATTGAAATTGCATTTACATCACTCTTTTCTAATGCAGTAATATATTACCATCTAAAATATTTTTTGAGGAGAAGGAAGATGGCGGCGAGGGGAGTGCATTGCCCCCGTGTGCTGCTTCACTGTGTGGGAGTATGACAAGTCAGGACGGCTAAAGGATATCTTGTTAGGAATTTCCAGCAATAGTGGGGTGCTCCGGAACCTGGAGGAAGGATTTCCATCGCACGAGGATCGGCTACGGGGACTCAAACGCGAGAGGTTTGTCGCACGGAGGGTAAC
>NW_026000026.1:38772370-38829968 GCF_001458135.2 Marmota marmota marmota | reverse complement strand
GGGGAGGGTGGAGGATGGGAAAGGCAGCGGAGCACAACAGACACTAGGATGGCAATTTGTAAATCAATGGATGTGTAACTGATGTGATTCTGCAATCTGTGTATGGGGTGAAGGTGGGAGTTCATAACCCACTTGAATCAAAGTGTCGAATATGATATGTCAAGAAATTTGTAATGTTTTGAACAACCCACAATAAAAAATTAAAAAAAATAAAATAAAATAAAAAAATAAAATAAAATATTTTTTGAAACAAAAAAAAATAAATAAATAAAGGGCATATAAATCAAGAATATAGACATATGTAAAGGAGAATTTCAAGAACTGAAAAACAAGAAATGAAAAATCTCAAAGAAAGAACAGGTAGAATTATATAACTTGGACTCAGCTAAAGAAAGATATGAGGCAACATGTAAGGAAAAAAGATCAAAATTATGTGATTCGGGATACATGAAAGAAAAGATGTACCATTTATCTAATTGGAGTCCTAATAGGTAAGAAAATAGAGTTGTAGAAGCAATTTTTAGAAAATATTGCTCATACTTTTCCAAACATTTTTTAAAAGAATCCTTAGATTGAAGAAATGGTGAATATGTTTATATTTACACAAATATAGGTTATGAACATATGAATCCACATATAGACACATTGTAATGAAATCCCCAAACACCAAAGACAAAAAGAAAATGGAGACTGTTACAGAGATAACAATTAAACTGACAACAGACTTCCCATCAGCAACAAATGCTGCCAGATAATGTCAGCTAGAATTCCAAACCCACAATTCCATACTAGGAATTCAAATTGTTAAGGAGTGAAGAAGAAATTTTTAAAAATTTTACACATACATAGATTGAGAGTTGATTACTACAGACTCTCACTAAAACTCAATTTTGATAATAGGGAAGGAATTTGATGTAAGAAAAAATACATGTCATTTGAATTGAAAATGAAACAGTGATTTGAAAAAAATTAGAAATGCTTACTGGAAATAAGTCAAAAATAAAGTAGATCTAATATATTGAACAATATGACAATTGAGGCAAAAAGACAGAGAGACTTAAAGTATTAATGATGTGTCTACTCCAGGCTTTGTTAATCATTTAAGGATGGAAATTCCAAAACTAGTAGAGGGAATGTGCGAAAGATGAACTAGATGAACATACACCAAATTCATAAATGCAGTAGACTCTGCAAAGTTTGGAAGGACAATGAGACCAAGGGGGTAACAAAGGGACTTTTCTTTTTTAATCTTTAATGTCATTTTTAATCTTAAGAATTTTGAGCTAAAATATAAATATATTAATTATTTATGTTGAGTAATCAATATTTCTTAATTTTATTCTAATATTTTAATATTTTTAAAATGTTAAACTCAAGGTTGCAGATGTAGACTCTATTTTTTTAACTGTAGAAAAGATTACTACCATGTCTCAATCAAAGAATATAAGAGTATTTTGATTTGAAATCTCATAAATCCTCAAGAGTTGTATGGACTAGAAAAGTTCTAATCTTCAGTTTATTTCTCAATCTTAAATGAATATGATATCAAACTGTTTTCCAAGTTTCAACCATTTTCCAAGAAATGACTAGTACAATGTTATACATTGACTTTGAAACTGGGACATAAGCACAAGCAAATCAGAGCAAGCATGATTTAATTTCAAAAGTACATGGGTTTCTGTTCAGAGCCAAAAGAAAGAAACAAAGGGAGGAAGAGAGAAAGGGAGGAAGGGAAGGGAAGGAATGAAAGGAAAGCAAAGAGTATAAAATGTGTATTTTCAGGGCTGGGATTGTGGCTCAGTGGCAGAGTGCTTGCCCAGCATGTGTGAGGTACTGGGTTTGAGTCTCAGCACCATGTATAAATAAATAAAACAAAGGTACATTGACAACTAAAAAAAAAAATTGTAAAAAATGTGTATTTCCAAGTAGAAATGAAAAAGTTCACAGGGAACTTGCTTGGGTATACTAAATAACTTGGCCCTTATCTTCGATTGAGCCTCCCAGTTTAAAACTTTAACATATCAGTGGGTTAATTGACACAGCTAGTCCATGAGCAATACATCAGTTTAATAAAAACAATAGTACCATAAATATTATTTTTCTTATATTATTTTCCTTTCCAGGGAAAAAGAAAAGTTAAACTTATAAAGGATAGGGCAATTCCAAATTGCTATATTGTTCATGCACTTGTAAATGAGGTCTGCAGCTTCTAAAACCAAAATAGAGTGCGAATGTCCCAGTAAATCTGCATCAGATGTGCTTCAGGTTGAAAGGAAATTATACCAAATTCAAGTAGTTAAATGAATCGTGAAAAAAGTGTAATTTACACAGATAGACCATGTTATGCAATTGCTCTACTTGTAGAAGTCTATGTATAGAGCAAAACAACTCCCTTATTATTTCCAAAAATATATGTAGTTGGTTGTTCCTCTACAGCTGGATGAGGCATTTCTTTATAATATCTTTCAAGGCATTTTAAGGCAGAAAAATGAGTTATATTAGTCATAAAGGGAGGTAATATAGTTTAACATGCAAAGAAGGTGCTCAGGAGACTACTGCCTGGTGTTTGAATCATGGCCTTCAAACTAGCTATGTGAGCTTGAACCACTATGTGCTTCTGTTTTATACAAAATGAGGATGTATATGTGTGTGTGTATATATGTGCATGTGTGTATGTGAGTGCATGCATGTGGAAATAAATGTCATTATTCAAAATATTTAAATGTATAATCAACATCTCTTTCATCTTTTAAGAACTGTAATTGAAATATATTCTAGTATGATTTTAGGCTCTACTAAGTTAAAATACACAGTTGTTCATAATATAAATTTTATCCCTTCTACATATGAAAATATTAGTCTAGAGATGTAACTTCATATAGACTTAAATAACTAGATACCTTTTTAAACCTGCCTAGAGCAATATAACTCCTCTGTTTAGACATCCCTATTATCAAGTTCCAAGCATCAATTATACAGTGCGAGCTTCTCATATTTAAAAAAAAAACTAAAAAATAAAAGTTGATTAAAAAAATAACTATTCTTACCTACATTTGATTTTCAAGCATTATAACTAGTTTATTCTGATTCATTAAAATAGCAAATATTTAAGTGCTCTTGCATACCCAAAATAATGAGCAGACACATGAAGCAATATTGGAGGTGATGAGTAATGCTGATCTCCCAAAGGAAGGGAGAGAGGCAGCTGTATCCACTTTGGTAGTGTTAGGCGTTTTGACAAGAATGCAGCCAAATGACAAGGTCTAAAAATCTGTTTGTGGGTATGTTTGTTCATTTGTGAAGGGTGTGTATGTGCATGCATGCATGCATGTGTGTGTATACAGAAAGAAATACAATTGTGATTGTATGTGTATGGGCAAAAGAAAAAAAAAACAGAAAAATAGAAGCAATTCAATCTGCAGATAAACCAGAGGTATAATAATATAGTACATGGAACACAAAACATACTAAAAACCCACTGAGATCTTAAATCATCTAAAATAATTGAAGTGATTATATAAAGTGATATTTAATTTAACACAGCTTTCTACTTTTGTTTGAAAGTATCACCATCTTCCTTCAGGAAATATGTACTTACTGGAAAAATACATATAATAGGAATAACTAAATTTTAAATTATGAATTTCACAAAGTACCATTCAGAGACTTAATTCTAGGATTCAGTAAGGGCAATCTTCAATAAGACCTTTAATAATGTGGCCAGATATTCCTACTGCTCACTTATAACAGGGTTCTGGAGCTAACAATGTCACATGCACTATGTCATTACCTTCAGCCTCTGGTAAAGTTCCACCATAATAACATCTGATCACCATCATCAAGAACATATATTGAATGCTTACCATGTGCCAGAAACTACTCTAAGTACTTCCAGTGAATTAATTTACATAATCTTCACAATAACATTTGAAGCAGGTACAATTATCATGCCTATTTTATTAATGATTGGTAAATGAGACATGAGAAGGTTGAATATCATGCCTAAAGTCATTCAGCTAGGAAGGGATAGCTTCAGGATTTCAACCTAGGCAGCATGGCTATGGAATTCAGACTCTTAACCATCATACATATGCTACAGGAAAAAAAGTATAGAACAGAGAAAGAAAAGCAATCTCTTAAAAGATGACCACTATATCTTTTCTAGAGAAATGAAACAGTCTCTTAGTTTCTCAGTTTCTGCCCTTGCCTCTTTAGTTCACCACATAGCAGTCAGGAAAATCTTTTTTAAATATAAATTAGATATCACATCTTTGATCAAAACTTTACAATTACTTCCCATCAGACTTAGAATAAACTTAAGTTTTTACCACATCATAGAAAGCTCCTATATTAACATGATCTTGCCTTTGCTTACTCATGAAACTTTACTGCCTACTGCTTTCCCCCCAAAGCTTGGTTAGTCCTAAGTACAATGGCCATCTTCTGTTTTTCAAAAATGCCAAATATGCTCATGCCTGAGGGCCTTTGTATTTACTGTTCCCTCTAATGCTATTACTCTTCTGTCAAGTATACTCTTACAGTTTGCTACCTACTTTCATTTAGGTCAGACTGCACCTCCCTAGAGAGCCCATTTCTGACCACTTTTTTTTTTCAAAAACACTCTTCCCACTTAAAGTTCACCTTACCCTATTTAATATTTTTTATAATACTTAATAGTAATTGAAGTTATATTGCATTTATGTATTTAACTTTTATCTTATCTGTAACTAGACTGTGAGCTCTATGAAGACAGAAAATGTGTCTTAATTTACCACCAAAACCATATTTCTAGAACAGGCACTTGGTACTTATCTAATAAATAAATGAATGAATAATATACAATGAAGTTAAATTAATTTTTAGGACTCTTCTTTTCTTCCGTTTTCTATACCTAAGAAAATGTGATAAGACATGAGATAAGAACAACAATGAAAAAAAGGGAAAAAGAGAAAAATTTTAAAAGGAGACATGATATAACAGATTATCAATCACTGAAAAAATGTCACACTAATAACCATTAAATACATGAAGAGTTATCTGACAAGAAATAAAACCAGTTGTTCTTCAAAATATAGTGAAAGCCAAATAAAAATAAATGAAGTTATTGCATCTTGTATGTTCACTTAAGACACTAATGAAGACATTTTGACAGTTTTTCAAAACAGATTTACCGAACCAGATATTTAAGATACCCAAAGTCAAATCTTCATATAAGTTCTCCAAACCCTCACAACCTCTTCAAAGAAAGGGAAAAATTAAGTCTTCCATTTATCTCAAACTGAGCATGACCCACCACACTAATAAGATAAATGAAATCTTACAATAGGACAACTTTTTGTTCCTTTGTCCTACATTGCTTGCATGGATATCTGGAATGAAAGATCAAGAAGACAGCTAGAATGAAATGGACCTCCACTACAGTAGACTTAACAATAGATGGCTGTTCCTGCATTTCTTTAGCTTTTACAAATGGAGCAAATAGAATACAGTTGATGAATAAGCCAAAATACCATACCTTCTATTATCATGAAGGATTTAAAATAATATACAAGGGATAGGTAACTTTGAGAAAGTTTTAAACTGTGAAATACTTCTACTTATCATATGTAACAACTACTACAAAGACATTTGATAACTGTTATTTATCAAGTTTTAAAATAAAAATATAAAAATACTAATGTATAATTTTAATTTAAGGAGTAATTAAATATATTTAAAAATATGACATTATTACCTATTTTATTAGTTTATTTTATTCTGCATTCATTGATTTAGAAATTTATGTAAGAGTGTGAATTACAAATCTTATACCTCTTGAGCAAAAATTGCCATTAAAAATTTAGACCAGTACAGGGGCTAGGGTTGTGGCTCAATGGTAGAACACTTGCCTAGCATATATGAGGCACTGGGTTCGATCCCCGGCATCATACAAAAATAAAAACAAATAAATAAAGGTATTGTGTCCATCTACAAAAAAAAAATTTAAAAATGTAACCCAGTACAAATACAGAAATGTTGCAATAGTTCCCCAAAAGCTTAACTTTTAAAAAGAGCAGGAACTTGGAATATAAATAGTATGTGTATGTTTTTTTTAACTTAAACAATTTTAGAAGGATATAATAAAGTAATTCTTGGAACAAAAGATTTGCTACTGAGAGTCAATTAAAAATGCCTGGGAAATTCAGGAATTACATAAATATAATTTCAAAATTGCTTAAAATTAAGTATTCATTCAGTGGGAATAACTGAAAAGAATGTATTGACAATCTGATGTACATGAGTTTATTGTTCATTTATTTTGGTGGTGCTGAGAATTGAATCCAAGGGTTCAAGCATACTCAGCATGTCCTCTATCACTGTGCATACTCCCAGTCCATTACTTTTCTACTGATACATTTTTAGTGAGTTTGATTATTGCCTTATTCTTTAAAAAAAAAAAAGAGGAATTTTTTCTTAACCTTTATTTTATTTTTGTGTGGTACTGAGGATTGAACCCAGTGCCGCATGCATACTAGGCGAGCACTCTATCACTAAGCCACAACCCCAGCCCCTATTGCCTTATTCTTAATAGTGAAATTTTACATTCACAGAAAAACTGATCAGAAAGCATAGATTCCCACAAACTGCCTGTCCTTGGCTCAAAGTTGCTTTAATTGTTAACATCTTGCATTGGCATGGTACATTTGTTATTGGTGAATCAATATTGAAACAATATTAATTGAAGTCCACAGTTTATACTAGGATTCACTCATTGTTTTGTACAGTTCTACGGGTTTTGCCAAATCTATAATGACTTACATTGACTATTATTATATCATACAGAATAGTTTTACTGCCCTAACAATGCCACACACTCACCTCTTTATCATTCCCCTCTCATTTTCACTGTTTCTAGAATGTTATAGAGTTGGAATAAGTATATACTGCCTTTGCAGATTGGCTTTATTTCAGTTGGTAATGTGCATGTTCTTCTATGGTTTTTTAAGGCTTGATAGTCTTCTCTTTATATCATTAAATAATAGTCCACTGCAAAAATATACCACAGTTTATGTGTACATTTATCTATTAAAGGACAACTTCCACTTTCACAATTTACATTTGGGATATATTGGATATATATAGTTGAAGCAATATTGACACCATTCTTTACATTTAAATTAATTCTAAAAGCAAAGGAAATTTCAAAGCCCTGTACCAACAGATTCCCCCCCGCCCAAAAAAAGTAAAGTTGTCATCAAAATCCTAGCAACATTATATCCTTATAAACACTTAGTTGAAAAGATCCTGTGTATACCAACAGCTACCATCACCAAGACTTCTGACCAGGTACCATACCCCACTGCTCCGTCATTGATCCTATAGAACCTCTAATGTTCTCTACTAAGGAGAAGGTCAACATTTCTAGTGCTACTAGACCACATAACTCTCGTCTGTTCATTCCTTGATGCTTAGGCATTTCCCAGGCCATGAAACTTCTATATGTACAATGCACCTGAACAACTAATCAACAATATTTTCTCTCACTTCTACCCTAACCACAAGCATACAGTCTATCCACCATTACCAAACTTCCCCCTGATATTCACATGCCAGAGAAACACACACAAAAAAACATCCAACATTAGAGTGGTTTCAGGAAATTAAGAAGTAACAGCCACCATTAGAATACTATTTTCAGCAACACTATGGTTTAGAATAAGCCTTTGTAAATCTGGAAACCTGCCATTTATAACAATAATTTTATTTTCTGTTGTTGTTTGGAGTTTTTGTTTTGTTTAGAAACAGCATTCTAAGTTTCTAACAACTAACTTAAAACAACATTTTGGATCACCTAAGTTTGAGACCACTTGCTTTTTACACTAACATACAAAATTGAAATCAATATCCATATGGAATCCATAACAAAAGCTTGTATTTTGAAATATTGATTAATTAGTCTATTATAATTATACTGAAATCAAGTACTTTCTAATTTAGCACCCTACATTTGCAATTTGATTGACATAAATAAGGTTGTATTAAAGGCTTAAAAGGTGATATTGATCGGAAGATTACAAGTGTTGTATTTCAAAATGAAACTGTTTTAGTATTTTTTACAATACACAGGAGGCTGTGAGAATCAAATTTGAAAAGTTAAGTACACTTAAAAAGATGAATATACTTTTTCAAAAGGAATAATCACATATTAATATATATATATCATAGAAAAAAAAGAATAAATGTCAGAGCAAGCTATTAGATGAATCAGATTTTATTGTTCCCATAATATTTCTCATGTGTTTTTTTAAAGTAGTTGTGTTTACAGACTAAAAGCCTCCTGATTTAAATTTGCCCTTTCAAAGCAGAAGAAAATATGTACATTTTTTCTGTGATATTCCAAGCTACTAAAATACTACCAGTGAAATCATTTGATGTAGTTTTTTAAGCTTGAATTATGTGCTTTACCCTGAGATTATTCTAAGGAAAACAAATTATTCTACCATTAGAGAAAAAAATACCAACAAGTGGAGATCTAATAAATGAGATTTGAAAATGTTGATAAACACACATCTGACCTATGAAAGAAACTTCCCCCAAACAGGCAGATGGCAAGCTACAAAATAACATCTGGAATTTAATCCCAGGAAATCAGATGCAATGTGAAATGCTGAGCAGCAAGCACAGCACTCACTGGAATATGATATCAGATATGATGGCTAGTTTACAGGATCTAAGCACCATGGTAACAACTCTACAGACAGCTATTCAAAACAGTGGCATTTGAAAACCACAGGCCCCTGATAATAAAAGGCATAATGGTGCAAAGTAAGAGCATTGGTCCATAGGTCATAAATACCACACACATTCAATTATCAAAAGAAAGGCAGTATATTTAATAATTAGTCCTCCACACAAAACTCTGTTGAGAGAACAAAGAAGACAGGAGCAGTTTTACAATAAATTAACTCAAACCAAAAAAACAAAAAATATATGTACATATGACAAATCAGACACTATATTCCGTAAAAACTGTTAGTAAAGACAAGAAAAATGTAAAATTTGTAATAAAAAAAAAACCTAGAAGCCAAATAACTTCTAGATAATATGCAAAACTAAAGAAAAGAGATTACTTTACCAAGACACTAATGGTCCCATAAGAATTATTAGTTCCTGACTCAGATCAGGAATCTACAGAGTAAGTTAACAGTGCAGAAGATTGGAATCAAGGTAGAACATAGGGTTCCAGGAACAGACTAAGTAGAGGTCTGCAAATGACACAAATGTTGTCAAGACTGAGGCTAACAGTATGGTCAGATGGACACAAAGTGTCAGCAAGACCAGCCATGAAAGTAGACTTCAAACAGTTGGCATGAACAAAATCAGAACAGAAGTGAACAATGAAGGCGTATGGCCCAGGGCTGAGGCATCATATAAGCTTACATCTGCTGTGAGATTCAAGGTAAATTCCTAGAACAAGATCCTATGGTGGTTAATATTATATGGCAACTTGGCTAGGCCATGACACCTAGATACTTGGTCTTTGAATGTATTTTTTTAGGAGATATTAACCTTTAAATCAGTAGACTTCAAGTAAAGCTGATTACTCTCCCTGATGCAGGTCGACTTCATCTAATCAACTGAAGGCCTTAATAGGAAAAGGCTCACCCCTCCCCAAAAGGGGAATTCTGCCATCAGACTGCCTAAAAGTGCAATTCTTCCGCCATATCTCCGTCCTACTGGCCTTTCCTTCTGATTTTGGTTTTATCAAGACTACACAGTGATGTGAGTCAATTTCTTAATACAAATATCTCTGTATACACACATCCTATTGGTTCTTTCTCTGGAGAATTCTGACTAATGCAGTCCCAATACCAAGAATTTGGAGCAAATTCTTTTCTACATAGTTCTCACCTCCCCAAGATGGGTTTCCTAGAGCTATTATCCAATTGCTCAAGGAAAAAGGACCTTGCCTTCTTCATCTTTGTCTCCTATACCATATCACGATAAGGTCTGACATATAGTCAATAATCAATAAGCCATTTCAGACATATCTGAAATTAAGATTCATGTACTTTCTGGCCCATACAATCCCTTAAGACTGCCCACAGTGCTGAGTCTTTCCACCTATTCTTTATGTTAGCAAACAAAATCTACACAAATATCTGAGCATCTAAATATCACTTGTCCTTCTTGCTTCTTTTTTGTGGCTCGAAAAGGTAAATTTACTTTTGAGACATTAAAAGGGCTTAATTTAATAATTTCTAGATAAACTGAAATCTGCTTTCCAAAATACTTCTAAATTTCTTTCAAATAGCCAACAGCTGAATTACAGAGCAAAAACTCTAGTCCTCCAATCTAAGAACTAGAATAAGTCAGGCAATGACATCAAACAATAATACAATACCTTTTATAGAACATCTATTATTTACCAAACAATCTTTGTCAGCCGCTTTAATATGCATGATTTCAAAACACCACTATAGCAAAACAGCACGATAACTGTGTTTTACAAATAAAGACACTGAAGCAGAAAAAAATTAAAGTTTACATATAAAAGTGGGATTAGAATCAATTTCCTCATTGCAAAGCCCATTCACACACCATTAATAAACTTACAGCAAAATTTAATTTCACTCTCATCAAAGGATGAAAAGAATTAGTATTATTGTTTGGCAGCTAATATAGAATGTGTCCTAAAGTGACAATATCTATATCATCTAAACAAATAGAAACGTTTATCAGAACATGGCAAAATCAGCTAAAATAATAGATTAAGTGCAGAATGAAAATTAAATGCCTTCATTTCAAAAGCTTTTAATAGTTTAGGCAGAGATATCATTATACCTGCTTCCAGCACGGTCAAAAAATAATAACTGTAAACTCTGAAGAAAAAAAAATTTTAACTACCTGAAAACTTTGGAGAATTTATACAAACAGAGAGAAACTGAACCTGTGTTGGCACCTAGAAGAAGAGGATGTCCTAGGTGGTCTCCCTGCTTTGCTTTGCTTTGTTCTGTTTTGGTTTTTTTTTTTATGCTATTGAGCCTGCAAACAGTTTTCATAGTCCCTATGCAGGGAGCTAAAACTGCAATACATATATGATCATAAGCTCCCTTCAGATACTAAGGGGAAAAATTGAAAAAAATACATTAATATGACCATGATCATGACTTAAGAATTTCTCAAACTGTGGAGTATTTTCTCTGAAAGTAACAAAGATTTTAATAAACACAATTTTAAAGTCAACTAATTCACATACTCTAATTAATCTCTATGTATGCCTTAAATCTGGCATATTTTAAATAATAAATATCTATCTTATTTTTTTATATTTCCCCTAAAGCCAAACCATCTTAAGATAAACAAGGCATGTAGGTGCACAAAATACCAATTAGTAGCAGGCACAATGAAATTTTCTTGGAACTGGATGATAATCATATTCCCATTAAATATACTTTCTTTTATTAATAACTTCTTTTAATCTTCACATTTCAGCCTTCTTAATGTAATATTAATTTGAGGAGAAGAATGATAGGAGAAAAATAAAGAAAACTTTTAATTTACTTTTGAATAACAGTTTATCTTAATAATCATAATCATAGATTTCAATTAATTTTAAATGCAATAGTTTATTTTGACTGCCAAAGAAAAACTTTTAAACCCATATTGTTCCTGAGCTCTCCCAAACTAGAAAGAGTTGATTACTAAATGTTATAATTAATAAAAAATGAGTCAAAGGGATGATCATCCTTTAACATTCCATCATCATCATTCAAAGCTATATCCCCAGTAAGATACACCAATTTTCAAAGAACTATTTTTTCCAAAAAGGCTCCATGCTATGTTATGCTTGGGTTTAAATTTATTCTGAGGTCTTGCTACCAGGAAGCAACTACGAATCCTAGGAATCTTACACTTGACTTTTTGTTTGGTTGGTTGTTTCTTCAGTTACTAGAAGTTCAGAGTTAACTGTGAGGCCCATCTCTAGCAATTGTGCAGCTTTATGCCATGGAAGACTTAGTGCTAATCTTCCCATTTGCTGAAAGTGGTTAGGGAATTTCATTTGAAAGATTGAAACTTACTATAGTGAAGTATGAAAATATGACATCTGTATGATATAATTTGTAAACTGAAAGTGTTGGTTCATATTTATCAATGCCAATATTAAAGTACTAAATATAATATTTGTGTGTTAATGGGAGCATAAATTAAGTGTGTGGTTACAAACATATAAGAAAATACTCATTCTGTTCAGCTTCCTAGTTCTCTGGTAAAATTCACACACTCATTCTGTTGTGATGGTGACGTATACTAGCAGCATCCTCTAATTAGTCATGGTTTTCTCATGTAGAATTCAGAGTTTCTGGTCAGTTCATAAGTAATCCAAATGCCATGCTGAGTTTACAAACTGAGTTTGAGTTAACACTCGAGCTCTTCCTATGAGCTCAGGCCCACACCAGATTATTTATATTTATTCAACTTAGTACTCTTGATCTTAAGAACTATGTGTTTTTACCCCAATTTTAGAAGCAATGACTACAAAAATCAAGTCACAAGCTCAAATTAACTAAGATACAATAACAGCTGAGACCCATATCAGACTCCTTGACTCCAAATTCTGTGTTCTTTATACCACTCAATAGCTACCTAGAAAATTCATACTTCATACACTAGCAAAAATTCAAAAGCTGAATTTATTCTTGTGGAAGCATTGTAGAAGGTAAAATAATTTAGGTAAAATTATGTTAGTGTTACCAGCTGGGAATTGTATCCTAAGGAACTTGTATAATTGTATCATGAGAAGTTCCTTTTATTGATGAAAAAGTAATCAAGAGGAATTGAGATCTAATCTTGCTGTGTCATCTTTCCCCATAAGAAAAATAATAAAAGGAAGTGTATTGTAACCATGAAACTTCTCTCTAAAAACCAGTCCCACTTTCAAGGACTTATTTAAATTGGTAGAACTCTGACAATTTTACCTAGTGTTGGTGGTGTTAACCTGTAGACTATTTAAATACTATATGTTTAACTAAATATCAATAGGGTTTTGAACAGTAAAGATATATGAAGTCTGGTATAACTCCTATACTAATTCCATTGTAATACAGATCCACCTTTATCCAAAACCCTTGAAGCAATGTGCTTTAGAATGTTAAAACAGGTATATTCACATGCATATATGTGCATTTAGAAGGCAACACTATAAATATTTCATAAATTAAGTGGCATTCTGAAGCTTGCAGAGTCCCAGAAGGAAGTAGGTGTCCAAATTAGAATAATATGAGAAAAATTTATCTAAGGTACTATTACCACAGAGAAATCAAGGATAACTTTGATAGCTGGGAAACCAGAAGCATGTACGGCAGTGACTAATATGACTTCTGGGCCAGAAGACTAAAGAAAGGGAACCTTTACTAAAAGCTGGAGACTAAGAAGTTTGTGAGGACCCTTCAATCAGGAGACATGCTTGGATGGCTCCTCATGAAGGGAGCCTCAGTCTTCTCCTTCACTCCAGTTCCTTGCCAATGATTTCCACTGACCAAGCTAATGGGAAAGCAGACAACAGGAAGGCTAAATACAGACTGTAAAAGGCCAGACTTCCAGGTACATAGATTGGTGGAGAAAGATAGACAATGAGTCTAGCAGGATAAATGAAAGCTATCCAACATTCACTCTGAATAGGGCCTGAGGCAATATATATTCATTAAATTTATTAATATTTCTGCCACAAAATTTACAATGATGCATACTAAATGAGATAAAGGCTATAAATATCTTCTTTTAGTCCACATCAAGTTTTGTTGCCAAATGAGTTCCCAAAAGGGAAAAAAAAAAAAACACTAGTTTTTCAGTCTTTGAATATGTGTATCTCCGTTTTATAGATGATAACAGAGGTTTATGAAGGAGAAGAAAATTGTTCAAAGTCCCCAAAACTAGTAAATTAAAGAGTAAGGATCAGATCCCTGTTCTGAGTTGCTAAGGACTCTTTCATGCCTCATTACTTTCCATTCCTCATCTCATAAAACTACAAAATTGGTATGGACCTTGAACACAGAGTATCATTTTAAAAGTCTTGACTAAAAATACAATCACAAACATTTCCTTCTCTTTACAAGATGCACTATACTTGGTGTTCTCAGAGTTAATGTTTCCATAGTTGCTCAGAGTCTACAATCAGCTAGTCATCTGAATAAATATTTTCATAGATGTCAGACAGCACTGAAATTTAGAATTTCTTTTCCTTTGACTGAGTTCTACTCTTACTGGTCTTATTGAACACAAGATATGACTTTAGATTGCATTTTGCACACTGAAAATTTAATCACATTCCAATTTCAGTAATTACAGCGGATAGAAAATAAAATATGTGAATAATCTTATTGTGACTACAATTGTATTCCCACTGATATAAAAACTTTGCAACATAGTTACTTCAAACCCACAAGCCACCAGGAGTCCAATTGCTAATCTTGAGTTAATATGAAAGTTCTTCTCAGCACATGCTGTATAAAAGCTCCATCCCTTCAAACCTGCTTCCAGCTAGGTAAGTCTATTACCAGCTTTCTTCTCTGTAGGTTGTCCACACTATGGGCTCCACTACTTCCCAGCAAGAAGTGTATTCAAAGTACCAATGAATAAGGCATTCGGCCTCTAACTTCCTTTCTCTCACTGGATGCCTATATTTGGTTCCTACTCTCAGCTTCTTATCTTGATTCTACCCCTGCCTTAGCCCAGCTACTATCTTCCTGGTATTTTCTCTGATCCAACTTACTGTAGTATTTACTCCTAATCTGCAAAGCCAAGCTTGATTTATCTTTACTGGTCCTAGAATTGTTTTATGATTATTAGCTTAGAATTTTACAATTTGATAACAAGTACTGAATATGAAAAATGGATTTAGTGATTCTGGGTATGTGGCAAATGGCATGTGTGGCTGGGCCTGGTGATGTACACCCATAATTTCAGGTACATGGGAGACTGAGGCAGAAGTATGGCAAGCTGGAGGCCATCATAGACAATTTAGCAAGACTCCATCTTAAAATTTAAAATAAATAAATAAGGGTGGCCAAGGATGTGGCTTAGTGGTAAATGTTTGCCTAACATGGACATGGTACTTTTCCCCCAATACTGAAAGGGGGAAAAGGCAAATGTGTATAATTTAGCTGATTGAAATCTATTACTTATCTTTCCCCACTTTTAAGTCATAGGAACTGTGAAGAGAAACAAGGTCACCAATTTTCTTTTTTTTTTTTTCAAAATACTGTACATTAAACTTGTATTTATCAGAATTTCTGGAGAGTAAAGTCTGGATAATGAGATAGAAATTGAGATATATAGTACTTTTTCCTGGGCACAATATAGATTGCATATCTCAGACTCTTCTCAGGTTGTAGAACTGAATTGTAGCCAACAGAAAGTTAACAAGTGAAATGCTCCTTAGTCTAAAACTTCCCATCCTCTTTTCCTCTTAGTCTGGCTGAGATTAAGACAGTGCTAGTCTGAATTTGGAAGCCACATGCTAATGATGGTGATCTTCCCTATTTGAGTTCCTAAGTGGTCACAGGTAGAAGGGCCACCCAGTAACCTAATTTCCTTTCTTCCAGTAGGTATTACATGTGTGACAAATAAATTGCTGTATTCAAGTCACTTTGTTTCTGTTCAAGACTATTTGTTTCACAGATAGCACAAACCTAATTTATATCTCTGAGGATACAGAGGAAAAAAACAAACTCAAACTCAATTTCTCTTACTGTGCTCTCACCATATGCTTCTGACACCAGACAACCAACACTACAGCAACAGACATCAACTTGAGTGTCCTCTAATTCAATTCAATTCTGAGGCTATCTGGAGGTAGTGTCAGATTCCCCAGGTTGAAGGCATAGTCCCCAAGATTGCCCCTCAACCCAAAACTCCAGATGCCAATCACAAGCCCATTGTTTTACCCTGCTTCTGACCAATCAGCTATGAATCAGGGTCCCAACAACCTGCTTCTCTGGTTGAAATAATTTACTAGAATGGCACACAGAACTCAGAGAAACAAGTTTACCAGTTCGTTATAAAGGATATTACACAGGACACAAATGAGGTGGTGCATAGAGTCAGATATGTGAGAAAGGGCACAGAGTTCTTGCCCTCTTCCAGCACCCCAGGTTCCATAGTATCCAGATATCTGCATTCTGTTCTTTTGGGTTTTTATGGAGGCTTCATTACATAGGCATGATTATATCACTGACCATTGGCTATCAACCTTTATCTCCTCTCCCCTTTCCAGAGATGGAGGGTGGGACTGAAAATCCCAACCTTTAATCCTCTTTTATTCTTCCATATAACCAACCTCCATGCTGAATTTGCACTGGAGCTGCGAGTCATCAGTTGGCACACAAAAAGTTTTCACTTTAGAATTTCCAAGGATATTAGAAGTTGAATACTAGAAAAAGAGGAGGGAGAACTATAAATGGTCAACAAATATATGAAAAAATGTTCAATATCTCTAGCAATTAGAGAAATGCAAATTGAAACTACACGTTTTAATCTCTCTAGTCAGAATGGCAATTATCAAGAATACAAGTAACAATATATGCTAGCAATGATGTGGGAGAAAAGGTCCACTGATACATTGTTAGTGGGGCTGCAAATTGTTGCAACCACTCTGATCTGGAGAGTCCCCAAAAAGCTTGAAATGGAACCACCATTTTACCCAGTTATCCCACTCCTAGGTTTAGTACCCAAAGGACTTAAAATCAGCATATTATAATGACACAGCCATATCAATGTTTATTGCAGCTCAATTCACAATACCTAAGCTATGGAACCAACATGGGTGTGCCCTTCAGCAGATGAATGGATAAAGAAAATATGGCATATATATACAATGCAATATTACTTAGCCATAAAGAAGAAAGAAATTATGGCATTTTCTGGTAAATGAATAGAAGTGGAGAATATCATGCTAAGTGAAATAAGCCAGTCCCAAAACACCAAAGGTCAAATGTTTTCTCTGATAGGTGGATACTAACAGATAATGGGAGATGGGGGGAATAGAAGTTCATTGGATTAGAAAAAGGGGAATGAAGAGAAGGGAGGCGGAATGGAATTAGGAAAGATAGTAGAATAAATTGGACATAACTTTCCTATGTTCATATATGAATACACAACCAGTGAAACTCCATATCATGTACAACCACAAGAATGGGATCCTAATTAGAATAAGTTATATCCTTTGTATGTATGTATGTATGTATAATGTGTCAAAATATATTCTACTGTCATGTATATTTGAAAGGAACAAATAAAAAACCTCTAGGTCTAAAAAGTTAGAATAACAAAGTAATCCTGAGAAGTATATATCTCTAATCTTCATTCTCAGACCAATAGGAGATCCTATATAAACTCTGTATTAGAATTCCACTATTACAAGTTTGCCAGTTGCCAATACAGATGAATCTTTAGTAATCTATTAAGTCATTTTCTATGGGATAGTAGTCAATATGATAACAGTTGTAGCAGGGTACAAAGAAGGCAAATCTGAAAAACAAAACAAGAAAAGATAGGTGTTTCACCCTCCACAATGTAAGTGGGCTAAAATAATCAGACCCCTTGTATGAAACAAAACTCAAATGTTTGGTATCTTATATTGTATTCAAGGTTAGAAAATTGGACAACCAGCAGTAAAAATAACCTTGTAAACCTTAGTGATAAAATGTATATGATACTGAGGCCATGCATAGTCTTCATCCTTGTCACCACATGCACTTTACTTCTGAGCACCACTAAGCAGACATATTCATAGAAAGACAGCTCATGCATCTTAATATTAAACAGTTTCAATTGAGTGTTCACTTTAAATACAACTATTTTTGGTTTCTGAGCCCATTCTGAGAGTTTCAATCTCACACAGTCTCCCCTAAATTCTCTAGACAGCATCTGCCAGTCTTGTTCCCAGAAATCAATACAGAGCCTGACCTCAGGCTGTCTTTCTTTTCAAGCTAAGTGGACAATAAGAGGTACTGCCTGAAGTTATATGCCCTGGGAGGTTTTGTTGTTGTTGTTGTTGTTGTTTTCTTCTTGAACATCCTTCACTGCCACTGATGACAGAGACTCTAATGGTGTAGCAATTCATTTCTGACTCATACCTGAAGAGTTTTCAGAGTCATCTATAATTCTTTATCCTCAATCAAGTTTTTATAAGGAGTTTCACATAAAATACTCTTGTGAGTGAAGACAAGGTTGGCAATGTAGCAAGTACTGCTGGTCAGAATATCACAGAGGCAACTGAAACTGTTCTTTAAAAGTTCCTATAATTTCTATCTACTTCCACAAAATTTCATTGAATTAGAACATCATTTTCCCTTTCTTCTTCTCTATTGTTACTTAAAAGGTGACCTTCCCATTTGTGCTTTTCATTCTATCCTTTCCTTCTATTTCACCTGATGAACCACTTAGTAACCCAGCATATTTCCCAAATTTCTCTCCACAATTTTCCAAGTTACCCAGCAGATATCTTAGATTTGATTCCACAAGTATTGAAAATCTCTTCTTGTTATACAATCTATTCAATTAATAATGTTTTTAATCCTGATTACCAAGCAAGAATTTCCTGGTAAAATAGATATCATGGTAATGCAGCCACTTAGAAATATGACTATTTATCGGTAATCTATAAAGGATAAGGGATTATCTCTATCATCCATCCCTACCTTTTTGAGTGGCCTAAAAAATTTTAAATTTTAAAATTTTATCAAATGATAAAATGGATAAAAACAAATATATCTTAACTAAGGTACTGATTAAAAAAAAAGATTTGTAAGAATGCTTATAAGAAGACAGTAGGAAAAGAAAGAGCAGCTAACTAATTCAACTGAATAAAATTTAATGAACATGGCAAAATGCTAGCCAACAGAAAAATTTGAGAACCACCATAAGAAACAAAATCCATCTGGGTAAGATAGCAAAAACAAATTGAATGTTAAAAAAAAAAAAAAAGGCTGTTTTTGAGCACTTATAAGCAAGGGGTACCTGGTATAAGGTTTATGCTTAATAAATATTTCTTGAATTTTTTTCATACACCAAAACAGTCTTATAATTGTTCTTCAAACTTTAAAGTACATCAAAATCATCAAAAGTGCTGGTTAAAAGACAAACTGGACACATCTTCAAAGTTTCTGACTCATCCATTCTAAAGTGGAACCAAATAATTTGCATTTTTAACAAGTTCCCAGTCAATAATCAGTACTCTTGATCAAGGTTCCTGATCAACAACACTGTCAATCAGTAGTGGCATGGGCTGGGCACAGTGGTGCATGCCTGTAATACCAGTGGCTGGGGAGGCTGAGGCAGGAGGATCTTGAATTCAAGGCCAGCCTCAGAAATTTAGCAAGGCCCTAAGCAACTTAGTGCCCCAGCCTTTTTTATACCTTACTTACTGTCTTTAAGTAAGATATAAAAAGGGATGGGGATGTGGCTCAGTGGTTAAGCACCCCTGGGTTCAATCCCGGACCAAAAAAACAGTGGCACATTTGACATTTTGGGCCAGGTCTGTGGAGGGCTGCCCTGTATTATAAGATATTTGGCAGCATCCCTCATCTCTACCTATCAAATGTCAGTAGTGCCCAGTCCCCCAAGACATTGCCATATGTCTCCTAAGGGGACAAAATTACTCCTGGTGGAGAACCAGTGCTGTAGATTACCCAGATTACCTTTTGGGGTATTTATTTACTTAATAGACATAGTTGCTCCTATATACACTGTGATTAATATTTTAGAACAATATTATATGATAATTCACAAGTTATCCTGATAAATAAAATGGAAAAATGTGGCTGAATACAAAAACAAATTTAAAAACTTTAAAAAAGAATTACAAGACTTTATCTTTTTACTATTAAATTCAAGGATTTTAATTAATAGATGTATAGCACAAAGACCCTCAAACCTGTATTGTTTTCAACTATCTTCTCCTAGAAAGGAATATAAAAGGGGCTGTATTCCTTATAAAAACAATAAAATAAGCATAACTACCTGAGTATAATCTAAAAAGTATTCCAGAGGTATTTCCATAGAAAGAAGGAAAGAAAATATTGAGAGCACTTAATAATGTATCGTTGGGCACCAGAAAATTAAATAATATCATAGCCTCTATTCCTGTTACAGATAGTTAATCATATTTACTTTTCTTCTGAGATAAAGTCTGGATTATATACCTAGTTACATCATTTTCTATAATTTCTACTTCTTGAAGAAATTCTTCCCTCTTTTCAGAATTATGTAGGTCCTATTGTCATTTCTGTGAGAGTCCACATTTCTCAAAGAAAAAGAAATAATTTATTAGACGTGCCAACTTTGTTTTAACAATGTTCCACCAAATATCCGGGTACTTGTAAACTTCTGTCTCCTTTAGATACACGTCTGCTCTATGAGCTCCTCAGGAGCCAAGAATCCATTCCTCTCTGCACTAGGTAGCCTGCATAATACTCACATTATTGTAGTATTTCAGTTTTTCCTCTGTTTTCATTCTTGTTAACATGTCCTTACTACCCTTTTACCCTCAAGATTTAGAGGCTCTACCTCCCTTCAAACTACTGTGTTCTTTTGAACAATGAAAAAAATAAGCAAGAGTAAGTTATAAAAAAAACATAATTATGTAGAGTCATTAATTATATTGTCTTCAATGTGCCAAAGACTGCAATTATTTTGGTGAAAAATTCTTATAGAGTAAAAATAACCAAAGAATAAGAAAATAAGCTATAAAACAGGTCTTTTTATTCTGATATAATGAAATTTCCAAACTACTCTTGTTTTTCAGAAAATATTGTACAAATTGGGTGTGGATCAGATCTTGTTAAACAACCAGCTTCAACACTACTGAATCTAGGTTATAAACAAACCTCACAGATCTAGGTTATAAACAAACCTCACTGAATTTGGATTATAGGCATTTTTAACTACATCTTTTGAGTGGAGAAAGTGAAAAGTCTTATTTAAGACTGCCAAATCACTGTATTTATATTAGTTTTCCAAAGATCTAATGTATAACTAAGATATAAATAAGGGTTACCAAATCATGAATAGCAATATTATGAACAGAAAAACTACTTCAGGAGATCAAAGATTCCCATTTCTATTATTTTGAGAATGCTAATATGCATTATTTGGGAGTCTCAGTATTATGGTCAAATATTTTGATAAACATTTGTATTAGGTTAAACTATTCTTCAAGTATAAAGTCACAAATTATTAACAACATGTATGTATGTATATAATGTTTTTTTTAATTTTATGCTTTTTTAACTTTTTTATTTATATATTGTTAAATTTAACACACACACACACACACACACACACACACATATCCATCTACTTCCAGATTTTGCGTGTGTGTGTGTGGTGCTGGGGATTGAACCCAGGGCCTTGTGCATGTAAGACAGGCACTCTACCAACTGAGCTATATCCCCAGCCCCTACTTCCAGATTTTGATATTTGTTTCCTACACATTGATTTTCTAATGACAACATCTTTACTGACTCTATTTCTATTTGATCACTCAATACCATTTCTTATGCTTTTAAATGATAAACAAAACAGTTACCAAAAAAAAAAAAAAACACCTAAGAGGCAATGCAGAATGAATTCTTAAAAATAATATTATATGCACATATTAATATCACAGGGAACCTGACCTTTATGCACAGATGGAATAACCAATTAAATTTAAATAAACATGTGAGCAAAATGAAGTCTACTAGAATAGAGGAAGGAGAACAGGAAAGGGGAGGGAGGACGGGAGGCAAAAGGGTAAAGGAAAAGGTAGGGGATTGTGAACTGAAGTCAAATTCCATGAATGTATGAGTTTGTCAAGATGAATCCAACTAGTATGTATAATTATGAAGGTCTAACAAAAAAAAATAGCCCTAACATTTAGGAATACTGTTTGCTCTCCATCAGAGCATCTTTTATATCAGGAGACTTTATAGATGTTATCAGTTTAAAATTACATTATGAGAACTAGAAGTCTAGGAATAATATACTATCCTCAGTGAACTTCAAAAACCAAGGAATTAGACACTAGTTTTCCTTTCTGAGGATTGTTTATAAAAGTAAAAAATGAACTTTTTAAAACATAAGAATATGAAAAGTAATGAGGTAAACTGTAGCTTATTGATAAAAATAATAACTCAATTCTCAATTTCTGATTTTCAGAAGTTGATTATGTATTTTATGGACTATCCAAGACCTTTCTTCCAAGTATTAATCAATTTATTGAAAGAAAAGAATGAGACTTAACTTATTTTTCTACCAGCATGTAATTCTGATACATAGCTCATAGTATAACAAAAATACATTACAGATTGATTAAATATTAAACATCAAAAAATGTTTTAAAAAGATAGAGGAAAAGATAATTTAACACTTATGTTAGAAAGGCAAGGAAGTTCTAAATAGAAGCAATCACAAAAGAGGTAAAATTATGTTTTAAATGCATTAACAAAAACACCCTTTACAGGTTAAAAGAAATATTCAAAAATAAAAGGCAAATGGCTAGAAAAAGTACTTCCAGCAAATATAACAAAAGTTAATGCTTTGGAAAAAAATTTTTATGGAGAGTAAGACTAGAACTTAAAGAGAAAAACAGGCAAATAGGTATGGGTAATTAATTAACAAAATAGGAAATTCAAATACAAAAAGCAAATTCAAACAAAGGGGGAAAGTCCATATTTGCCTGTCAAATAAACAAATATTTGAAAATATGATATCAAGAAATGGTAATGATTCATTAAATTATACGCAATTGAGTTGTTGCAGAAATATAATCAACTATTAAGAAAACTATTATGGTAAAATTTTTAAAATTTTGATGCAGTAATTTTTTTCTGGGAAACTATCCTAAGATAAAACCTTAAATATGGGGGTGGGTAATGTTTTAATTATGATGTTTCCTCTCATGTTATTTATAATAATAAACCATGAAAAACTAATCTCAAGAATGGGTGGATAAGAAGGGGATAGTTAAATAAACCATGGCAAATTCAGTACTTTGCCATGTACCAGCATAGAAATCTTCAAGAGTCTACTTTCATTCTCTGAATTTAAGCTTCTTTTTAAAATATTTTTAGTTGTAGATGGACACAATACCTTTATTTTGTTTATTTATTTTTTTTAATGAGGATCAAACCCAGTGCCTTATGCATACTAGGCAAGCATTCCACCACTGAGCCACAACCCCAGCTCATGTATTTAAGCCTTTGTTTTCCATTTTTAAATAAGAAGAAAAATAGTACTTACTGCATGGAACAATTGTAAAGATTAAATAAATTAATACATGTAATAATTTGACAGTGTGACAGAGATAAACCCACAAAAATACAGTTATCTCATACTAGACAAAGGCGCCGTAACCATACACTGGAGAAAAGACAGCCTCTTCAACAAATGGTGCTAGGAAAACTAGAAATCTATATGTGGTAGAATGAAATTAAGCCTTTATCTCTCACCCTACACAAAACGCAGTTCAAAGTAGATGAAAGACCTAAGTATTAGTTCAGAAACCCTGTACATACTAGAAGAAAAGGTAGGCCCAACATTCCAACATACAGGATCAGGAAATGACTTCTTTAACAAGATCCCTCAAGCACAGATGTAAAATCAATAATCAATAAGTGGGATGGCATCAAACTGAAAAATCTTCTTTACAGCAAAGGAAACAGTCAAGAGCATGAAGAAAGAGCCTATAGAATGAGAGAAAATCTTTGCCACCTGTACCTCAGACAGAGCATTAATTTCCAGGATAAATAAAGAACTGAAAGCACTTAACACAAAAATAAAAAACAAACAACCCAATCAATAAATGGGCAAAGGAACTAAACAGACACATCACAGAAGAAGAAATACAAATGGTCAACAAATATATGTAAAAATGTTCAACATCTCCAGCAATCAGAGAAATGCAAATTAAAACTACACTGAGATAACATCCCCTAGTTCCCTCCAGTCAGAACAGCAATTACTAAGAATGCAAATAACAGGGCCTGGATATATAGCTCTTGGTAAAGGGTTTGCCTCGCATGCACAAAGCCCTGGGTTCAATCCCCAACACCACAAAAAAAAAAAAAAAGAAAGAAAAAGAAAAGAAAGAAAGAAAATGCAAGTGACAACAAATGTTGGCAAAATATGGGGGAAAAGGTACACTGTACATTACTGGGAGAACTGCAAACTGGTGCAACCATTCTGGAAAGCAGTATATAAAATCCTCAGAAAACCTGGAATAGAACCACCTTCTGACCCAGTCCCACTCCTCAGTATATACTCAAAGGAGTTAAAATCAGCATATTACAGTGACATGGCCACATCAATGTTTACAGCAGCTCAATTCACAATAGCTAAATTATGGAACCAACCTAGGTCCCTTCAAGAAATGAATGGGTAAAAAAATGTGGTATATATACATAGTGGAGTATTACTCAGTCATAAAGAAGAATTACTTTATAACATGTGCCAGCAAATGGACAGATATGGAGACCATCATGCTAAGTGAAGTAAGCCAGTCCCAAAACACCAAGGTCAAATGTTTTCTCTGATGGGTTGAAGCTAATCCACAACAAGGGATAGAGGTGAGGGGAAGAATATAAGTACAGCAGATTAGACAATGTGGAATGGAGTGAAGGGAGAGAGGATAAGCAAAAGAAAGACAATGAATGAAATGAATCTGACATAGTTTTCTCATGTACATATATGAAAACAATACAGTGAATCCCACCACCATGTACATCCCTAAGAATGGGACTTTAACTAGAATAAGATATAGTCCATGCCTGTATGATTATGTCAAAATGGATTCTGCTGTCATATATAACTAAAAAGAACCAATAAAAATAATTTGACAGTCTAATATACAATTATTACTTTAAAACTATATGCAGTCATTCAAAGAATGTGAAAAATTCTCATAATAGCACACTACATGAAAAAGTAATGTACTATATATAACAGGTGCATAGCAACATATCAACCAGGCATTAAACAGAACTGTTCCAAAATATTAGCAATGAAAAAAAAAGAAACAAACAAATATTTTGCTCAGGAATTAGGCAGCATAAATTAAAACTTTACCACATTTTAGGTATATATGCTATCCTCTCTGGCATAAAACTGGAAGTTGGTTTAATTGAGCTAATTATTAGTTCTAAGGAGCTAATAATTAACTATGCAACTGTCTAAACTGAAACCTTTTTTTCCTGAAACACTCTTTTACAGATTCCAACTTCTTAAAAGTCTTTTACAGAGCTCTCAGCTGGCTGCCATCCAAGTTTTCTAGCAAAGGCTCTAAGTGCAAAACCCTTGTCACTTATCCACATACAGCAAAGACAATGTCTATTTTAGTTAGATTTGCAATATTAGCAGACTGGCATCAATAGTTCCTGGAAAAAAAATCATCTATTTTAGGGAGGCAAAGGCTTTTGAATTCTAGTTCTGGTAAATAATTTTCAAAGTCACATTTTTGATGAACAGAAGCTTCAGTATCAACCAAGGGCCAAACATTGTACTTTTATTAAGAGGTAGGAAGGTTAACAAGCAGGAAGAGAGAGAAAGCAAGAAAAAGAAAAGTACAAAGCAAAGAAACAAGAGAGAGAAAGAAAAAGCAAGAAGAAATCTAAATTGCATTATGAGGCATAAAAGAAACCACTTTCAGCTTCAGGATGTATAAATAAAAGTAATTAAGTTTGATGGTGACAGTTCCCATCATTGCAAGAGGAAAAAAATCCTCATTTCAGTCACTTATGAAGTGACTTTTGAAATGACAATATAAAAGACACTTTGGCTTCATAAATTCTCACAGATTAGTGTTTTAAGAACAGAGGGACAGAGAGGAAAAAGAAGGAAAGGAAAAAGAGAAAGAGAGGAGAATAGAAAAGCTGAGGCAGAGAGTAAAGTTGAGCATTGTCTGTTTCCAAGCTAGGAACAGAAACAACATATACTCCACTACAAAATATATATGGAAAAAAGACTGGGCTGCATTCATCAACAAAAAGTAGGGAAAAGTTCCATTTCTTTTAATGTTTTGTGTCTTCTAATGAATAACTAGAGTTTAAATTCTGAAAGTGATAATATCAAGTTTCAAACTGAATAAAAAGAAACAGTGATACAGAAATAATGGATTGACTCTTGATTCATATGATTGGTCCATCAATGTAATATCTGGCTTTAAAGGCTCAGATTTTCAATTAGAAGAAATGTTAGGTTGTATAGTCCAGTCCACATCATTCCTCATTACTTTGCTTTTATAGGACTGTATACAAAGAGAAGAGAGTCAAGAAACTTATTAGATATCAAATTACTAAGAGTCTCCTCCCTAATAACCAAAATAAGAATTCTTTCTTCTCTCTCTCTCTCTCTCTCTCTCTCTCTCTCTCTCCATCCTCAACACTTGCCTGTGATTGCTCAAGCACACGTGCACAAAGGCACACGCCCCCATGCACACATCCAGACTCCAATAAAATTGTCATAAAGTAGGCAGAATACTGTTAGACAACACTACTTATCATTCCCCACACTGTGAAGTATAAAACAGATTAATAATCAAGCTTATTTAGCTATTATTTTTTTTGTAATGTAATGGTCACTTCTAAAATTGTACTCATTTGACTTACATCTTGCTACATGCATGCACACAATTTTTTTTTCTTGGTGCCAGGGATTGAACTCAGGGGCACTCGACTACTGAACCACATCTCCAGTCCTATTTTGTATTTTATTTAGAGACAGGGCTCACTGAGTTGCTTAATGCCTCACTGTTGCTGAGGCTGGCTTTGAACTCATGATCCTCCTGTCTCAGCCTCGCGAGCCTCTGGAATTACAGACTTGCACCACCACACTGGGCCTCATGCACACAATTTTAATGTTGTGCCCATGATGTTTAAAAGGCTGTCTCTGGTGCATGCCTACAACCCCAGCTGCTCCAGCAGCTGAGGCAAGAGGATCGAAAGTTCAAGGCTAGCCTCAGCAATTTAGCAAGGCCCTAAGCAACTTAGAGAGACTCTGTCTCAAAATAAAAAATGAAAAGATCTGGGGATGTGACTTAATGGTTAATTACACCAAGGTTCAATCCCCTAAGTGGAGAGCAATATGGTAGGAAATTTTCTGTTGAAAGTGGCAAGTGGCATTTAAAAATTCACCTGCAAAATGTTATTAATACCTTCTGGAAAAGTAAAAATATTTCCAGTTAATCAGCAACATCTTTGCCCCACGATTAACCATAGTATATTTTTGCTCCTAAATCAACTGTTTTTCATTATCTAGGCTATCTTTCCCATTGATGCTCCTGACAGTTTAAACTTAAGAATGCAAAGAATGCAACTTAATGCTCACCAATAGAAGACCCAGTGAAAGCCCAGCACAGTAGCACACACCTGTAATCGCAGCAGCTCAGGAGGCTGGGGCAGGAGGATCATGAGTTCAAAGCCAGCCTCAGCAACTTAGCAAGGCCCTAAGTTACTCTGTGAGACACCGTTTCTAAGTAAAAAAATAAAATATATTAAAATGGGCTGGGGATGTGGCTCAGTAGTTAAATGACCCTGGTTCAATTCCTGGGGAGGGAAGGAAGGAAGAGAGGGAGAGAGCGAGGTAGGGAGGGAGTGAGGGAGGAAATGAAATGAAGAAGGTGAATCTCATCTCCGCTATGGAAAATGATTCAGTGTGTTTCAAATGCTAACATAAAGCTCATTTAACTGTTCATAGCACTTTTCTTCATTGTCATTCCCTTCCATGAATATGTACGACCTGGAGTTAACTATATGTTCTAGCAAGCAGAACCCTGAAAATGGAATTATTTCACAGTGGTCTTACATGTTGAGTGCACAGTATGTACTATCCACCTACTCCATCTGATTACAATGGGAGCAGCTGATGGTTTAGTATAGGGCACTGGCCCAAACTGGAGCCTTTCCCAGGTTCCAAGGACTTTGGGAGCAGAAAAGTCAAATTAGACTTTTTAGTCTTTCTCTAGTGTCAAAACTTTATAATGTAAAATTAAAAGCTGTCAGCAATCACATTTTCTGAATGTAAGAAGACATTCTGCAGAGAAAGAGAAGTAGGAGACCCAAATAAATAAAGTCAAAATAAAAGATACTCAGTCTCAAAGCATTTAAGTTTTTATTCCACAAACCTAGCTATATCTCTGTCCTCATCATGCTCTAATCATGCTGAAATCTACACCAGGATTCTTCTAAGTTCCTCCTTTTACTTAAGCCATTTGGAGTTGGATTGCTGCTAATTACAATCAAGAGCTCAAACTAACGTACACGTGTCTTTGGAACATTCTAAAGGAATGCTATCAAGCTATCTGATAATGGAAGAAGTAATGCATAGAAATACAAGGAAGAGATGACCTGGGGGAGAGAAGAGGAGGGGTAGTCCAAGCACCTAAGCAGAGAATTGTCAATGGAAATAAATGGAAAACAAGGTAACAAGAAGCATTTCCTGGACAAATGGCTTGGTATGCTAGCTTCGTTTTTAACTATCTTTGCAGCATTCTCTTTATGTATTTTTCTGTAACTGGTTCCTTCTATTTGCATTCTCCAACTAATACAAAATAAAGCTCATTTTTAGTAAAATACATATTCCCCATTCATAGGCAAATCTTTCATTTTGAAATAGATAAATAAGAAGTTACTTCAAAAAAATAATTCAAGTTAAATTTAGGCTCAATTCCACAAAGTAGGGATTGCCTTTCCTCCTTCATTGCAGACTAGATATGTTTTCATTTGCTTTTATGTTCTCGTTACCAAAGGATTGATAAGTAGGTTATATTTGGCAATATTCTCTCATGGAATTGCAAGTCTATTATGGTTTAGATATGAGTTGTCTCCCAAAAGCTCATGTGTGAGACAATGCAAGAATTTTCAGAGATGAAATGATTAGATTATGAGAGGTATGACCTAATCGGTGGATTAAACCACTGATACAGATTAGCTGGACAGTAACTACAGGCAGGTAAGGATGTGACTGGAGGCAGGTCACTGGGGGTGTCCTTTGGGGTTTATATTTTGTTCCTGATGAGAACAGGAACTGCTTCTGGTTGCCATGTCCTGAGCTGTTTTCCTCCACCACACCCCTCCACCGTAATGTTGTGGCTCGCCTTGGGCCCAGGAATGTAGAGTTGACTTACCATGAACTGAACCTCTCAAACCATGAGCCAAAATAAACTTTTCCTCCTCTTCATTGTTCTTGTCACATTTCTTGGTCACAGCGATGAACAAACTAACAAAAACAAAGTCTAATAATGCCAGATAAAGAATATCTCAAGTTGGCTGATATGTATTCACTGCTTGATTATGTAATAAATGATGAACTTTTTTAACATCTTGTAAATTCTCTATACACATCAAACCAAGCTTTCCTTTCCACTACTAACTAGTCCCACCTTTGTTCTGCTTTGAAATCACTCTTGTCTCAGCCAAAAGTTTTATTTCTCAGCCAAGTAGGTCCTCCTCTGGTTTCCAACTTTGCATCAGGCATTATCTCTGCTCCACCTGACTCAAGAAATGTCAGTTTAGTTCATTAGCCCATGTTTTGTTTTTTGATTTATTTTTCCTTCTGGAAAAACAAGTTCATTGTATACTTCACTTGGATAACTGAAGCAGGTATATTCCACTATATTTTATAATTACTAAAAATATCTGTTTAAAGAGTATAATTTTTCCACTTAAAAATGACTCATACTTGTTAGACACAATTCAGAAAAGATGGAGTAAAACAATATACACCATGAAAAATAATGAGTGGGGGCTGGAGATGTGGCTCAAGCGGTAGCGTGCTCGCCTGGCATGCGTGAGGCCCGGGTTCGATCCTCAGCACCACATACAAACAAAGATGTTGTGTCCGCCAAAAACTAAAAAATAAATATTAAAAAATTTTTAAAAAAAAGAAAAATAATGAGTGCATTTGGCATAGTCCCTCTTCCCTGAAATGTTTTTAGTTGTTATAAATAATATTTGTAACAGAAGAAGATATATGTTTATGTTCAACATCTGTAGTAATCAGAGAAATGCAAATCAAAACTACTCTAAGATTTCATCTCATTCCAGTCAGAATGGCAGCTATCAAGAGTACTGACAGCAATAAGTGTTGGTGAGGATATGGGAGGAAAGGCACATTCACACATTGCTGGTGGGACTGCAAATTTGGTGCAACCAATAGGGGAAAGCAGTATAGAGATTCCTTAGAAAACTTGGAATGGAACCACTATTTGACCCAGCTATCCCACTGCTCAGTCTATACCCAAAGGACTTAAAATCATTTGCCCATTTTTTAAAAGTTTTCAGTGTTAAGTTTTTTGAGTTCTTCATATATTCTAGAAATTAATCCTCTGATAGAATAGTTAACAAAGATATTCTCTCATTATGTAGACTCTCTTCATACTGATAATTGTTTCCTTTGCTGTACAAGTTTTTTAGTTTGAGTCCATCTCATGTATTCATTCTAGGTATTACTTCCAGAGCTATAGAAGTCCTATTGAGGAAGTTGCTGCCTATGCCTATATGTTATAGTATTTCCCCTATGTTTTCCTCTAGCAGTTGCAAAGTTTCTGGCCCTATACCAAGGTATTTGATGTATTTTTAGTTGACCAATGTGCAGAGTAAGAAATAGGAATCTATTTTCAGTCTTTTATATATGGACATCCATATATAAAACATCCAGTTTTAGCACTATTTGTTAAGAGGCTAACTTTTCTTCAACATTAAATTTTTGGCAACTTTGTCAAGAATCAAATGACTACAGCTGTATAGACTTGCCTCTGTGTTCTATTCTGTTCCATAGGTCTATATGTCTATTTTTATTTTTAACCACACCATTTTTGTTACTATAACTCTGTAATATAATTTGAAGTCAGGTATTGATCTTTACTCTTTTTTGCTCAGACTGGCTTTGACTATTTGGATCTTTTGTTCTTTTCACCAATATAATTTTTAGGATTTCTTTTTCTAGTTCTAAGAGGAGTATTATAATTATTTTGATGGTGATTTCACAGACTCCATATATCACTTTTTTGTAGTAGGGTCATTTTAACAACATTAATTCTCCCTACCCACAAACGTGGGAGATCTTTCCATCTTCTGGTATCTTCTTTGATTTCCTTGCTCAGCACTCTATAATTTTCCTTGTAGAAGTATTTCAACCCTTTGGTTAGATTTATTCCTAATTTTGTGATTTTGTGAATAAAACTGTTTTCCTGATTTATTTTCTCAGCATATTAATTATTCATATGTAAAAAAGGTATCAATTATTGTACCTTAATTTTGTATCCTGCTACTTTGTTAAATTTGTTTATTAGCTCCAGAAGTCTTCTAGGGGAACTTTAGAATATTTTATATATAGGATCATATCACCTGCAAATAGGCACAGTTTAATTCCTTTCTTTCCTATTCATATCCTTTTTATTTCTTTCTCTTGTCTAATTGTTCTGGCTCAAGTTCCAGGTGGTGTTAGAGGACTTCTTTGTCTTATTCCTGATTTTACAGGAAATGCTTTCAGGTTTTCCCTATTGAGTATGACTATGGCTTTGGATTATCATATATAGCCATTATCCTGTTAGGGTAATTTCTTTCTATTTCTACTTTCTTCATTGTTTTTATCATGAATGAATGCTGAATTTTGTCAGAGGCTTTTTTTGCATCTATTGTCCTTGATTCTATTTAAGTGTTATATTACATTTATAGCTTTGCATGTATGTTGAACCATCCTTGTGTCTCTGAAATAAAACTAACTAAATCAATCTTTTTAATGCAATATTGAACATGATTTGCTAATACTTTATTAAGGATTTTTACATCTATGTTAATCAAGAATATTGGTCTGTAGTTTTCTTTCCTTGATGTGTCCATATCTGGTTTTGGTATCAAAGTTATACAGGCTTTGTAAAATTAGTTTGGAAGTATTCCCTCCCTTGTTATTTCCTCAGATAATTTGAGGAGCATTGGTACTAGCTCTTTTTTAAAGATCTGGTAAAGTTCAGCTATTAATCCATTTGGTTCTGGGTTTTCTTTGTTGGAATGCTTTTCATCACTGCTTCAATCTCATTGCTTGTTATTGATCTGTTTAGGTTTTCTCTAGCCTCTTGGTTCAATGTTGGTAGGTCATATGTGTCTAGAAATTTATCCCTTACTTCTATTTTTTGGAATGTTCTCATTCCATAGCATTCATAGCTATAAACTTTCCTCTTCAAGCAACCTTTATTGTGTCTCAAAGATTTTGATATGCTGTGTTTCTATTCTCATTTGATTCTAAAAAATAGTTCACTGTAACTGGACAGTTAAGATAAGTATCTTCCTTAAGATGTCCCAACTAGAATGAATGTCAGAGCTTCCATTGGTTGCCAAGAAAAACGGACTTTCTTCTACCAAGTAAAATTGTATTGAGGAAATGATATCTGGATTAGGCCAAGCTGAAGGTGCCAGGGGCCACAGTATAGATGAGGCTAATAGAAAAAAAGGTAGAGCAGAAACAAATACAAAATACCCAATTCCTCACTGAAACCATTTAAACAACTGAATCAAGCTTATATGACAATAATTTCCTATGAATTCTTCACTCAAATGAGCCAGGTAGGATCATTTGCTTCAGCTCCTTTCAGTTGGGTATTTAGCCACTTCAAGAAGCAAGAATACTAAATATAGCACCACTGGGTGTCATGGATTACATACCTGTAATTCCAGCAACTGGAGAAAATAAGGTAGAAGGATCACAAGTTCAAAGCCAGTTTCAGCAACTTAGCAAGGTCCGAAGCAATTTCGTGAAACCTTGTCTCAAAATTAAATATAAGAAAGGCTGGGGATGTCGCTCAGTGGTTCTGCGTCCCGGATTCAATTTTTGATACAAAAAAAAGATAATAAAAAATGTAATTTCATTGTAGAGGTCTTTAACATCTTTTATTAAATTGATTCCCAAGTTGTTGTTGTTGTTGTTGTTATTGTTGTTGTTGTTTTGAGGCTATTGCGAATAGGATAGTTCTCCTAATTTCTCTTTCACAGGATTCATCACTAATGTATAGAAATACATTTGATTTAAGGGTATTGATTTTATATTCTGCTACTTTGTTGAATTCATTTATCAATTCTAGAAGTTTTCTGGTGGAGTTTTTTAGATCCTCTAAGTATAGAATCATGTCATCAGCAAATAATGATAGTTTGAGTTCTTCTTTTCCTATTCATATCCTTTTAATTTCTTTCGTCTAATTTCTCTTGCTAGAGTTTCAAGGACTATGTGAAATAGAAGTGGTGAAAGAGGGCATCCCTGTCTTGTTCCAGTTTTTAGTTTCAATTTTTCTCCATTTAAAATGATGTTGGCCTTGGGTTTAGCATAGATCGCTTTCACAATGTTGAGGTATGTTCCTGCTATCCCTAGTTTTTCTACTGTTTTAAAAATAAAAAGGCACTGAATTTTGTTAAATGCTTTCTCTGCATCAATTGATATAATCATGTGATTCTTATCTTTAAGTCTATTGATGTGATAAATTATATTTATTGATTTCTGTATGTTGAACCAACCTTGCATCCCAGGAATGAACCCCACTTAATCATGGTGCACTATTTTTTAAATATGTTTTATGTGATTTGCCAGAATTTTATTGATAATATTTGCATCTATATTCACCGGGGATATTGGTCTGAAATTTTCTTTCCTTGATGTGTCTCTGCCTGGTTTTGGTATCAGGATGATACTAGCTTCATAGAATGAGTTTGGAAGAGTTGCCTCCTTTTCTATTTCATATAATAATTTGAAGAGTATTTGTATTAATTCTTCTTTGTAAGTCTTGTAGAACTCAGCTGTGAATCTGTCTGGTCCCGGGAATTTCTTGGTTTGTAGGCTTTTAATGGCATCTTCTGTTTGCTTAAAATTGATCTGTTTAAATTGTATATGTCCTCTTGACTCAGTTTGGGTTGATCATATACCTCTAGAAATGTGTCAGTGTCTTCAAGGTTTTCTATTTTACTAGAGTATAAATATTCAAAATAGTTTCTAATTGTCTTCTGTATTTCAATAGTATCTATCATGATATTTCCTTTTTCATCATAAATTCTAGAATCTCCCATGCTCTTGGATAGACAAAATTAATATTGTCAAAATGGCCATACTACCCAAAGTGCTATACAGATTCAATGTGATTCCAATTAAAATCCCAATGTCATTCCTTATAGAAACAGAAAAAGCAATAATGAAATTCATTTGGAAAAATAAGAGACCCAGAATAGACAAAGCAATCCTTAGCAAGAAGAGTGGAGCAGAAGACATCACAATACCAGACCTTAAGCTAAACTACAAAGCTATAATAACAAAAATGGCATGTTATTGGCATAAAAATAGATGTGTAGACCAATGGTTCAGAATAGAAGACACAGAGACAAACCCACATAAATACAGTTATCTCACAAAAGACAAAGGTGCCAAAAACATACATTGAAAAGATAGCCACTTCAACAAATGGTGCTGGGAAATCCACATGCAGCAAAATAAAACTAAACCCCTAACTCTCACCATGCACAAAACTCAACTCAAAAGTGGATCAAGGACCTAGGAATTGGTCCTGTTCCTAATAGAAGAAAAAGTAGGCCCAAATCTTCATCACATCAGATTAGGTCCCAACTTCCTTAATAAAACTCTTAAAGTGCAAGAAATAAAACCAAGAATCAATAAATTAGATGGATTCAAGAATCAAATGAGATGAACTCAAACTTCTTCTCAGCAAAAGAAACAATCACTGAGATGAAGAAAGATCCTGCATTTGGGGAACAAATTTTTGCCACACATATTAGTGCTCAGATAGAGCACTAATCTCCAGGATATATAAAGAACTCAAAAACTTAACACCAAAAAAAAAAAAAAAAAAAACAATCAATAAATGGGCTAAGGAGCTGAACAGACACTTCTCAGAAGAAGATATACATTTGATCAACAAATACATTAAAAAAAATGTTCAACATCTCTAGTAATGAGAGAAATGCAAATCAAAACTACTCTTAAGATTTCATCTCACTCCAGTCAGAATGGCAGTTATCAAGAGTACAGACAACAGTGTTAGTGAGGATATGAGGGAAAGGCACACTCATACATTGCTGGTGGGACTGCAAATTGGTGCAATCAATCTGGAAAGCATTATGGAGATTCCTTAGAAAACTTAGAATGGAACCACCATAACCCACTCCTCAGTCTATAGGACTTAACATCATCATACTATAGTAACACAGCTACATCAATGCTTAATAGCAGCTCAATTCACAATAGCTAAACTGTGGAACCAACCTAGACGCCCTTCAATAGATGAATGTATAAAGAAACTATGGTATATATACACAATGGAATATTATTCAGCATTAAAAGAGAATAAAATTATGGCATTTTCAGGTAAATCAATGGAGTTGGAGAATATCATGCTAAGCAAAGTAAGTCAATCCCAAAAAACCAAAGGCTGAATGTTCTCTCTGATAAGTGAATGCTGATCCATAAGGCAGGGAGGTGGATGGTGTATGGAAAAAATGGAAGAACTTTGATTGGGCAAAGGGAAGGGAAAAGTGGGGAGCAATCATGGGGTCAGGAAAGATGGTGGAATCAAAAGGACATCATTACCTTGGGTACATGTATGAATGCAGATATGGTACGACACTATATCATGTGCAGCCAGAGAAATGAAAATTTGTGCTGCAATTTTGTACAATGAATCAAAATGCATTCTGCTGTCATATATACCTAATTAGAATAAATAAATAAATTTTAAAAATAAATTTTAAAAATTAGAAAAATAAAATAAGGTTCATTCTTATGGTTTCATAATGAATCCTATTCTTTAGTAAAGTGGGGCAGTGGATTTAAAAAAAAAAAAACCTACACATGATAAAGTCAGTTTTTTGCCTTGACTGACCATGAAACTTAGACCAGTAGTTTTCAGCAAACCTGTTCAAATTTTTATACCAGAGTAACAAGTTTAAAGACAAAATGCTAAAGGAATGAAGACTTCACAGACATTTTAGTTACATGTGTTCTGAAATTAGCATTGATAATCAAAAGTTGGTTGTACCTATAAAAGTTACTTTCTGTAAGTACACTGAATTATTCAGAAATTCAGCCCAAATATTGCATCTTCAAAAAATAATTTTAGATACCATGTTCAGAAGTCAGAGATGTGGTAAACTTCATTTAAAAATTATGTGTCCTAGCTTCTCAAAAATAAATCCAGAGTTATTGGGTTAATACCAGCAACCTTAGAGATTATCACCATCCTCTTCATTTTTCAGAGGAAGAACTGATGCCTAAAGAAATTAAATGGTATATTCAGATCCAAACAGTTCATAAGCACCAGGGTCTACACCAGACTCAGTCTCCTAATTTTAAGTTCACTGTCTATTTTGCCACATCAAGAGCCTGCTTTTTATGGAGGTTTTAGAGTCAAAGATAAGATTCTGTGTATGAAACCTCTTAATGCTACTTAATGGAGCACTCTTGAGAGAACCTTTATGTAAATGTCTGGAAACCAAAAGTCACTGGTTCAATTTCCAGTTAATATAGAGACTTTATTCATTGAACATTAACTGAAATGGTTTTTATGCTAATAGAGTTTGTTTTACCACAGATTTTCATAAAAACATCATCATGCACTTTAAAATACATGAAGCACTCTTACAATATAAGAATCCCCAAATCAAGATCTGACTTTCAGGATGATGTTTGTACAATTTTGGACTCATATATTTCACTGTATTCATCAAAGCTGCCTTCTCTTTGTCTTCCACAATCTCCCATAATGTCTGCATTCCAACATGGGCTTGACCTCAGCCAGCCTCGTGATATTGCTTGAAATCCTATACTGCTATTTCTTCCCTTTACTTGTACTGATTTTGTATGTATACACCAAATTTTAAATTCCAATAACCTCAATTACTCTAATTTTAACCCCATCTGAGAAGAAGATAGATAAACATAGGTAGAAGAAACCTAAAAGCTGTTGTAATTCTGCAATCTCAAACATTCACAAAAAGGCTTTGTTTTAAGGAACTGTGGGGGGAAAAATAATTGGAAAAATGTTCAAATAGGTAAGAAACAAACAATTTTTAAACAGTAATACTTTCGGTACGAACTGGATATCTTTGATGAAACAAGTACTTTTAAGTACTGATAAGTGCCAAGATTGATATATCTTCTCAGAAATTTAGTTGGTTTAGTTTAATCTTTTTCTTTACTTTCACATTTTAGGTATTCTAGTGAAACAACCAAAGCATGAAATAACCATAAACAATCTTGCATAATAAACTACCATGAAATTTCAATGAAATTACTGCAAATAAAAAATAAAGTTGTCAATGTAGCACCACAGCATGAAGCAATACATGTAAGCATTAGTACAAAAAAAAAAGCATTCATTCAGTTGAGTTACTGCCATTCTATGACTGAATGAAGCAGAGCAAAAGATGAATGCACAAAACAATCTACCGAATTAAGTGAAATGGAATGAGAAGTGCTTTAATTGGATAAAATTTAAGAGCTGAATTACAAATGCCACATAAATAAACAGCTCTAAATAATGTGTCTTTCCAGTTAAATAATGACTTTAATAAAACAGATGAAAATGTAGGCTGTGTTGTTTTTTTCTGCCTGTCAGAATCTCATTAGCATTTCAATTTAAATTCTACAAGTGCACTCAAATCTCTCATTTGTACATCTGGCATAACTCAAAACACTGCCTTATTTGTTAAAAAAAAAAAATTAAGGCGAATGAGCCAATTCACAATATCTTGCACTGGTATTTTAATAGGTGAAAACAATGTGGTTATTTTAGTGTTGCATAACAGCAGGGGTCTCCATATGAAGAAACTGAAAAGATTAAGGTAACACTTTCGAAGAAAATTTGGTTTTATAAGTAAATCCTGAAAGATGGAATTAAGAGCTAAAACTGTATTTAAACTATATACAGAATTAATATCTAAAATATTTTATCCACCTTTAGATTACATTTAGGAGTGGTATTTTAAAAAACAATTGATGAAGCAACAATTCCAAATAAATAAGCACTACTTCAAAGTTTTTGTGAAAATAGTTTTATTACACCATAATCAACAGCAAACAACAACATCAATAACAAAAAAAAGATAAACATAGGTGAAAATTCTTCAAACTACCTATGCTTTGTAATGGTTTTAAATCAATAGTATACCTAAAAATCATGTAAAAATATTCTCAAACTGTATTTCCAAAGTTTAGTTCCAGAATTCTGATTATAGGTAGGACCAGAAATGAGAATTTTTAACATATATCACAAATGATTTTGATGCAAGTGGTCTGTGGACCACAATTTAAGAAACATTAACGTGTAGGATAACATTCATATGCTTTAGAATTATAATTAAAAGTCTTTCATAATCTGGTTTTATTCTATCTCTTAATCTACAAACTACACAATTTAGTTGACCATCTTAGCACTGAGTACCAAAGGCTAGATCTGAACCTCCTAAATCCTTCACACTACAATTTGGGTAAGACCAGTTAAAAATCTGTTGATCAAGGGGTCACAACATATGAACAATAGATAAGAGTGTTTGTCTTAATGCTCAAATCAGACTAACCCTAAGTCAAGTGTCCCAACAGGTAAGTAGAACACAAATAAACAAAGAACAGGTAGTACAGAGAGACTACTTGTTAAAGATTAATTAGACTCTACAAAGTTAACTTAATCCACTTAAGGATTTCATCTTATAAAGGAACTTGGAAAAATATAAAGGTAAGCTGTTTTATGCTACATTTAACAAAATTTAGTTATAATTGTAGCTATATTAATTCTTAAAATTATGTCAAAAAATAAACCAGCTATACGTCTTTTGTTGATATTTCTGAAATTACTTCATTTGAATGTAATATAACATCTGTCAATTCATATTTAACACATAGAGATACTAACAAATATCTAACAGAAATATTCAAGAGTTTCATGTGTTTTCCAAAGGGTTTCTCTTAAGTTTGTTATTCCAATCAATCTCTTTTGAGGCATCATCATAGCATTACCCTTGTCATTTTTCCCTGCTTCACTTATATACTATCCAATCTTTTACATGTGATTCAATAAATTCTCCAATATCACTTGCACTAACTTCATTAAATATTTATATTTCTCAAAATTTTCTTATTTATTTATGTATATATTTATTTATTTTCAGTACAGGATTGAACCTAGAACCTTGTGCATGCTAAGCAAGTTACCACTGAGTCACATTCTCAACCCTTTTTATTTTGAGACAGGGCCTCACTAAGTTGCCCAGGCTGGCCTTGAACTCACAATCCTCCCTATGCAAACTCCTAAGTAGCTGGGATTATGGGAATGTGCCACCATGTCCAGCTAATTTTCTAATTTTTATAGTCAATTCACATTGTACTCTTTAAGGTCTGAAATCATCAACTAAAAAGCATGGAGCCATTTGTCACATTTCTTAATTAATAAGAGATATATTGACATGATAGGCAAAGATAGAAGTTGTGTTCATCTGAGTGAAGGCTAATTTTATTTATGTCTACTTTTAACTAGGGAATATTTGCATGGCATGCTTACTTTAGTTCTCCATAGAACAAAGGAAGAAGTGGATTATTAAAATTTTGGTAATATTCCCTATGGAAATCCAAGAAAGTAATCAGCACTAAACACATATGTCAGAAGCAACTAGCAAACTCCATCAGGCTGGGCATCAAAAAGATCAAGGATAGAGTTATCCATGGTGGGGAAGAAAGGCTGGTAAGAGCATAGCACATGGCTCTGTGTTGGGCTGCCAGTGAGACGAGATATTCAGTGGCAAGTCAACAGGCAATTACAAAAAAGTTTTGAAAAATGTGTTTGTGGCTTTGAAACACTAATATTTATACATTATAATCTATGTATGCTAAACAGTTTTATATGCATTTTATCATTTAATCTTCACAAAAACCCTACAAAGTAGGTAATATTATTATCATCATTTACAAGGTAGCAACTGAAGCTTAAATAGACTAGCCCTTTGAGCTAGCAATGAGCCAAGATGGAATTTAAACCCAGTGATTCAGACTTCAAAATTGATCCTCTGAATTAGTCTACTACAGACTTTTGCATTTTATATTGTTCTATTTTTGATTTTCTATTTTTACTATAATAAAGATTAAAGAAATGTATTAACTTTGCTTTAATGACCCATTATCTATCTTTTCATCACCAGAATCTAGCAGTATCTTACATACAGTGGATATTCAATAAATACTGCTTGAATTAAATTGTCTATAATTAAATTAATGTTGCATCTCAGAGCAGATGCACAACAACCAATTTACCATTCCTTTGGGATTGTTTGCCTTTATGATTTCCAAGAATAGAGTGAGGAGAAATGTACCATTTTGTAGTTACATAGCATCTTTCTGAAAACTATGAAGGGAGAGCATTTTAATACCTCAGAATAGATCTGAACATGAAAAACTTTCATAAAAGAAAACAATATTTTTCTAGATTAACATAGCTATTTTAATTGATGGTTTTCTTATGTCTATATAATAAAGCTATGATTTTTAAAAGTATTTATCTTAAAGAAAAGGAGTTGAGACCAGGCACGTTGGTGCACACCTGTAATCCCATGGCTGAGGAGGCTGAGACAGGAGGATCTCAAGTTCAAAGCCAGCCTTAGCAAGGGCGAGGCGCTGAGGAAGTCAGTGAAACCCTGTCTCTAAATAAAATAGAAAATAGGGCTGGGGATGTGGGTCAGTAGTCAAATGTCCCTAAGTTCAATCTCCAGTACCAAAAAGAAAAAAGAAAAGAAAAGAAAAGAAAAGAAAAGAAAAGAAAGAAAGAAAGAAAGAAAGAAAGAAAGAAAGAAAGAAAGAAAGAAAGAAAGAAAGAAAGAAAGAAAAAGAAAAGAAAAAAGATAAGGAAATGAATAGTAGATTTAATCCATGTACTACAATGAATGGAATTCACTCAACAAATCATTCCTGAACATCTATTATGTCTGGAACAGTTCTAAGTACTGTGTATGTATATAAAAGATGCCTACATTTATGAAGCTTATATTCTAATGAGACGCAAGAAAGAGTACACCAGTAAACAAATTAACCACATAGATTAAATTGTAAAACCTTGAAATGTGTGGTATGTAAAAGGAATGGCTATTCTAGCTAGACAAATTAGATAAGAGTGCTCTTTAGTACAAACCAGAAGAAGCCAGTCAATAAAAAGGCATGGAGAAGGGCAGTTCAGGCAAAAGACACTCTAAGAACAGAGTACAAAATCTGTTTAATATAAAGGAATAGAAGAAAATATTCTTTAAAAAAAGCACATTAACTATAAGTGAAAAAGCACTTAATAGTATTAAAATAGTTTTATAAAAAGCACTCATTCTTAATAGTATTTTTAAAACTAACATCTGTGGACCCTTACCTCACACCACATATGAAAATTAATGTAAGATAAATTAAAGATCTAAATGTCAAAGCTAAAACTATAAACTCTAAGAAGAAAACACGATAATAAATCTTCACAATCCTGGAATAAACAATACCTTCTTTGGTGCAACCACTCTGAAAAGCAGAATGGAGATTCCTCAGAAAATTTAGAATGGAACCAAAATTTGATCCAGTTTTCCCACTCCTCAGCAAATATCCAAAAGACGTAATATTAGCATACTATAGTGACACATCCATATCAATGTTTATAGCAACTCAACTCACAATAGCTAAGCTGTGGCACCAATTTAGGTGAACTTCAACAGATGAATGGATAAAGAAATTGTGGTACATATACATGATGGAATATTACTCAGCCATAAAGAAGAATGAAATTTTCTGATATGTGAGTGCTAACTCACAATAGACGGCAGGTAGGGCAGAGATTCACTGCACAGGACAGGGCAGAGTGAGGGAAAGAAGAGGGGATGAGAAAGGGAACTACAGTAGAATGAATCAGACATAACTTTCCTATGTTCATATATGAATACACAACCAGTATAACTTCACATCATGTACAAACATAAGAATGGGAAGTTATACTCCATGGATATATGATGTGTCAAAATACATTCTACTGTCACATATAACTAAAAAGAATTTTAAACTTTTCAAAATTCAAAAAAAAGCAATACCTTCTTATATATGACAGAAAAGGCACAAGCAATCATATTGAAAGAGATAAATTTGACTTTATTAAAACTAAAAACTTCAAATGATGTGATCAAAAATGTGAGAAGACAACATGAAGAATAGGAAAAATATTTGCACATAATATATCAGATAAAAATCTAGTATTCAAAATAAAACAGAAATCAACAAGTCAATTATAAAAAGAACAAATAATCCAGAATAAATCGACAAAGAAACAGACAGTTTTCCAAAGATATACACTGAGTAGGCACATGAAAAGATGCTTGCCATCCTTAGTCATTTCAGAAAATAGAAATAAAAAATACAGTGTGATAACCACTTTTCTAGGAAGGGATCATTTTTTAAAAAAATTGCAAGTATTGAAGAGCTATTGAAATTCTCATCCATGGCTGTCAGGAATGTCAAATGGTATGGCATCTGTGAAAAAACATTTGGAAGTTCATCAAAAAATTGTACACTGAGTTAACATATGACCCATCATTTCTACTCCTAAGTAACCAAGAGAATAAAAAAAATCTATATATAAACTTGCAGGAAAATGTCATGAAAGAATTATTCATAATAGCCCCCAAATAGAAACCAAATGTCTATCAACTGATGAACAGATAAACAAATTGTGATAGCTCCAAACAATGAATCAGTATTTGGCCATCAGAAGGAAAAAAGTACTGATGCAGGCAACAATGTGTATGAATCTATAGCACTATGCTCAATGAAAGAAGCCAGACACAAAGACCACAGATTATACAAGAAAGAAAAATTCCACTTATATGTAATGTTCAGAATAGCAAATCCATAGTGAATTAAAGTACACTAGTGGTTGCTAGGGACTGAAGGAAAAGAAACAGGATGTGACAATGAAGGGGTAAAAGATTTCTACTGGGGTAATAAATGTTCTAGAATTAGTGGTAATAGCTGAACAATTGTGTTAATATACTAAAACCTCTAAAACATTTAAGATATAGATTTTGTTGTATATGAATCATATCTCAATTTTTTAAAAATCTGATGTAAAATAATAAGTACATAGCCAAAAGGGTCCCCCACCATTTTTTTACTCAACTTTGATAAAAACATAGCCATGAAATAACAAAGTAACAAAAATTTACTAATAAAAATCAATTCATTCTATAATTTTTGAAATTACAGAAAGCAAAGAGAAAGATCATTAATCTTTCTCTAAAAATTTTCAGGTAAATACAAGCCAAGATGCAATTAACATGAAACATCTATACTAAATTCGTAATCTATTTAACAATAGATATTTATTTAAAATAATTTTTAAAAATCAAATGCTGCCAGGCACAGTGGTGCATGCCTGTAATCCCAGCGACTCAGGAGGCTGAGGCAGGAGGATTGCAAGTTCAAAGCCATTCTCAGCAACTTGGCGAGGTACTTAACAACTCAGCAAGACCCTGTCTCTAAATAAAATACAAAAAAGGGCTAGGGATATATGGTCCAGTGTTTAAGCACCACTGGGTTCAATCCCCAGTACCAAAAAAAAAAAAAAATCAAACGCTGACCACCTGATTTATGTTGAAATATTTTTCAGTCTCTAATTTCAAGCAATTTATTATTATTACTTTAAGAGAAAGCAGAAATTTAAGAAAATTTGCCTCTGCCTCTGACCTCTATACTAACATAAACCAGTATTATTTCAAACAAAAATAGAGAAATAAGAAGAATAAAGGGAAATAATAAAATATTAATTACCTCAACTTTCACTTTTCTATGGCAGCTTTATTACTTCATAATTATTCTTAGACTAGGGAGGGAAAATATAAAAGCCCTAACAACACCTGAGGCAATTTTACTAAATTGTACACACATAATTTTTAAAAAGAAAACTGCATCAAAAGAATAAAACTAGAAAAAAATCTTAGCAGCTGTACTCCTTATGATATCACTGAATAATATGCCACTTGACTTTATCCAAGTAGCTGGTTTGGGAATAATAGCTCAAAGCTTTCAACACAGAATGGTAAGCAAAAGTAAATCTGGAATGATCAAAAGTATTTACCTAATGAACCAGAAACGTATCTTCCAAAACATGCTCTATGTATTTGTTTCAAGCGGCAAGAATTTGGTTATAATAAATAGGTGAATCTCCACCTTTCTTTTTCCTCACTAGGACTGATCCTTACTTACTTTGTGATACCCAATGACATTACAGCAAATAGACATTTAAAATTTCTAATTTGATTCATGGAGATAGGAAGTAGATTAGTGGTTACTAGAGGCTGGGAAGTGGGTAATGGAGAGTTCTGCTTGGTACATGTAGAATTTCATTTTGGAATGCTGAGCAAGTTGTACAGATAGTGGTAAGAGTTGGACAACAACGTGAGTGAACTTAATTTCACATTTAAATTTACCAAAATTGTAAGTTTAATCTTATGTGTATTTTACCACAACTTTTAAAAAAAATTTTATTTGTTCCTTTTAGTTATAAATGACAGTAGAATGTATTTTTGATATATCATATGTACATGGCTTCCCATTCTTGTGGTTGTACATGATGTGTAGTTACACTGGTCACATATTCATTTATGAACATAGGAAAGTTACGTCCAATTCATTCTACTGTCTTTCCTATCCCCATACCCTCTTCCTTCCCTTCATTCCCTTTTGTCTAGTCCAGCGAACTTCTATTCTTCCCTATCCCCCTACCCCACTTATTGTGTTAGCATCTGCACATCAAAGAGAATATTCAGCGTTTGGTTTTGCGGACTGATTTATTTCTCTTAGCATGATAGTTTTCACTTCCATCCATTTACTGGCAAATGCCATATTTGCATTCTTCTTTATAGCTGAATAACATTCCATTGTGTACATGTACATTTTATTTATTCATTCATCTGTTGAAGGACACAACACAACAATATGATTTGGTAAATTTCATTCCATAGTACCTCCCATTAGACTATCTGTTCTTACTCAAGAATGTTGCCTTTTTTATCTTTGTAATTTTAATATAATCAAATAAACATTTGTTAAATGAAAAATTAATTAACCAATCAATGGCAAAAGGGAGAATGTCCAGAAGCAGGGAAGCAGAATACATTTTTTTTTTCAGTAAACCAGGACCTCTCAGAAGCTAGGCAAGTGCTCTAGCACTGAGTGTTTACCTCCAGAAAAGAAACCAATTAATCATGCTAAGCACAGTAAAGTATAGTTAGTACACAAGAACTTAGATTATACAGCAAACAACATTATGTCTCTTGGCTCCTTTCCGACCAAAGGCAAGCTCTTTATTTCAGTTTCTTAACATGCAAAAGTGTATGATAATAATGATATTAATGCCTAGCATGGTCATTGTCAAGATTATTGTAAAGCCCTTAAAACAGTCACTGACCTGCTGGTGCATGCCAGGCTGAGGCAGGAGGATTACAAGTTTGACACCAGCCTTAGCAACTTAGTGAGACCCTAAACAACACAGTGAGAACCTGTCTCCAAATAAAAAGTAAAAAAAAAAAAAAAAAAAAAAAAANACAATGATTGTTGTGATATTTTATATTTCCCTCATTCCTTATATATTAATTAAAATTACTTATAAAAAAAAGACTGTCCACGATCCTACATTTATTCAATTATTTATGTTGATCAGTATGGATTTTTTAATTTAATTTTTTTATTTATATATGACAGTGGAATGCATTATAATTCTTATTACTCATATAGAGCACAATTTTTCATATTCTTGTTCCAAGAGTTGATACCAGACCCCACGTTGCATATAGTTATTGAATCTCAAGTGTCCTTCAAATTATAATGATTCCACAGTCTTTCTCTTGTCTTTCATGACTCTGTAAATATACAAATTGGTATATTTACACCAATTTGTGTGTTCGTACATGTACTTTGGATAATGATGTCTAACATATTTCACCGTCCTTGCTTATCCCCTGCCTCCTTTCTTTCCTTCCCACCCCCTTCCCTATCTAGAATTCATCTAATCCTCCCATGCTCCTTCTCCCTATCTCACTATGAGTCCGCCTCCTTATATCAGAGAAAACATTTGGCATTTGTTTTTTTGGGATTGGCTAACTTCACTTAGCATTATCTTCTCTAACTCCATCCATTTACCTCCAAATGCCATAATTTTATTCTCTTTTATTGCTAAGTAATTTTCCATTGTGTATATATGCTACATTTTTTATCCATCCATCTTTTCATTATTTTTTATGATAAGTGGTATTTATTGTATATAGATTATTTCTATTTCTTTTTTTAGTTTTAATGATTTTATTTTTTAAATACACAACAGCAGAATGCATTACAATTCTTATTACACATAATAGAGTACAATTTTTTATATCTTTATATATAGAGTATGTTCATGCCAATTCATGCCTTTATACATGTACTTTGTTTTTTTGCATTAAAATTCTTATTACATATGTATACCATAATTTTTCATATCTCTGTATATAAAAATATGTTGAGTCTTCATACATGTACTTTGGATAATGATGTCCATCACATTTCACCATCCTTGCTAATTCCCTGCCCCCTCTCTTTCCCTCCCACCCCCTTCCCTATCTAGAGTTCATCTAATCCTCCCATGCTCCCTCTCCTTACCTCACATTCGCCATTTGTTTTTTTGGGATTGGCTAACTTCACTTAGTATTATCTTCTCCAACGCTATCCATTTACCTGCAAAGGTTATGATTTTATTCTCTTTTATTGATGAGTAAAATTCCATTGTGTACATATGCCCATTTTTTTTATCCATTCATCCACTGAAGGACATCTAGATTGGCTCCACAGTTTAGCTATTGTGAATTGTGCTGCTATAAACATTGATGGGGCTATGTCCCTGTAGTATGCTGTTTTTAAGTCCTTTGGATATAAACTGAGGAGAGGGATAGCAGGGTCAAATGGTGGTTCCATTCCCAGATTTCTAAGGAATCTCCATACTGCTTTCCATATTGGCCGTATCAATTTGAAGTCCCACCAGAACTGTATGAGTGTTCCTTTTTCCCCACATCCTCACCAACAATTATTGTTGTTTGTATGCATAAGAGCTGCCATTCTGACTGGAGTGAGATGATATCTTAGAGTAGTTTTGATTTGCATTTCTCTGATTGCTAGAGATGATGAGTATTTTTTCATATATTTGTTGATTGTATATCCTTTTCTGAAAAGTGTCTGTTCAGGTCCTTGGCCCGTTTTTTGATTGGGTTATTTTTTTTTTGGGGGGGGGGTGCTTAGCTTTTTGAGTTCTTTATATACCCTAGAGATTAGTGTTCTATCTGATGTGTGAGAGGTTAAAATTTGCTCCCAGGATGTAGGCTCTCTTTTCACCTAAAAGATTGTTTCTTTTGCTTAGAAGAAACATTTTAGTTTGATTCCATCCCATTTATTGATTCTTGGTTTTAATTCTTGTACTACAGGAGTCTTATTAAGGAAGTTGGGGCCTAATCCCACATGATAAAGATTAGGGCCTACTTTTTCTATTAGACGCAGAGTCTCTGGTTTAATTCCTAGGTCCTTGATCCATTCTGAGTTAAGTTTTGTGCATGGTGAGAGATAGGGGTTTAATTTCATTTTTTTGCATATGGATTTCCAGTTTTCCCAGCACCATTTGTTGAAGAGGCTATCTTTTCTCCAATCATATTTTTGGCAACCTTATGTAATATAAGATAATTGTAATTTTGTGGGTTAGTCTCTGTATCCTCTATTCTGAACCATTGGTCTACCAGTCTGTTTTGGTGCCAACACCATGCTGTTTCTGTTACTATTGCTCTGTAGTATAGTTTAAGTTCTGGTATAGTGATGCCATCTGCTTAACTCTTCCTGCTAAGGACTGCTTTAGCTATTTGGGTCTCTTATTTTTCCTGATGAATTTCATGATTGCTTTTTCTATTTCTATGAGGAATGACATTGGGATTTTGATCAGAATTGCATTAAATATGTATAGTGCTTTTGGTAGTGTGGACATTTTGATAATATTAATTCTGCCTATCCAAGAGCAAGGAAGATCTTTCTATCTTCTAAGGTTTTCTTTTATTTCTCTCTTTAGGATTCTGTAGTTTTCATTGTATAGATCTTTCACCTCTTTCATTAATTTGATTCCCAATTATCTTATTTTTTTAGGTTATTGTGAATGGGGTAGTTTTTCTCATTTCCTTCTCAGAGGCTTTGTCACTGATATACAGAAATGCCTTTGATTTATGGGTGTTGATTTTATATCCTGCTACTTTGCTGAATTCATTTATTAGTTCTAGAAGTTTTCTGATGGATTTTTTGGGTCTTCTAGGTATAAAATCATATCATTGGCAAATAGTGCTAATTTGAGTTCTTTTCCTATGGGTATCTCTTTAATTTCTTTCATCTGTCTAATTGCTCTGGACAGTGTTTCAAGAACTATGTTGAACAGAAGTGGTGAAAAAGAACATCCCTGTCTTGTTCCAGTTTTTAGAGGAAATGCCTTCAATTTTTCTCCATTTAGAATGATGTTGGTCTGAGGCTTAGTGTAGATAGCCCTTATAATGTTGAGGTATGTTCATGTTATCCCTAGTTTTTCTAGTGTTTTGAACATGAAGGGGTGCTATATTTTGTCAAATGCTTTTTCTGTTTCTATTGAGATAATCTTATCTTTATTATCTATTGAGTTGATTCTTACCTTTATTACATTTATTGATTTCCGTATGTTGAACCAACCTTGTATCCCTGGGATGAATCCCATTTGATCATGGAGCACAATCTTTTTTATATGTTTTTGTATTTGATTTGCCAGAATCTTATTGAGAATTTTTGCATCTATGTTCATTAGAGATATTGGTCTGAAGTTTTCTGTCTTTGATGTATCTTTGCCTGGTTTTGGGATCAGGGTGATATTGGCCTCATAGAATGAGTTTGGAATTACTGCCTCTTTTTTTTATTTCCTGAAATAAATCAAAGAGTATTGGTATTAGTTCTTATTTAAAGGTCTTGTCGGACTTGACTGTGTATCCATCTGCTCTTGGGCTTTTCTTGGTTGGTAAGCTTCTGATGGCTTCTTCTATTTCCTCACTTGGTCTTGCTCTGTTTAAATTGTGTATATCTTCCTGACACAATCTGGGCAAATCGTATGACTTAAGAAATTTGTTGATGCCTTCAATGTCTTCTATTTTATTGGAGTATAAGATTTCAAAATAATTTCTAATTATCCTCTGTATTTCTGTAGTGTCTGTTGTGATATTTCCTTTTTCATCACATATGCTTGTAATTTGAGTTCTCTCTCTCCTTCTCTTCATTAGCGTGGCTAAGGGTCTGTCAATTGGATGGAGTTACCTGTTCTTGGGCACTGCCGATTCTCACAGGCACACGTTGAGTATAAAGTTTTGAACTTTTGTCCTCCAGCACTGTTGGCTCTCATCCTGGCCTCATCCACCAGCCATCCCTCACTGCCTTCAACAGTGGGAATCCCTCTTCACAGGCTTAAAACCTGTGGGTTTGTTGGCGGAGCTCAGATGCTCTTTCTGGAGCTTAGGTGCAGATGTGCTCTCTCTCCTTCACTCTCCACTGCTCTGGACTTGGGGAAGCTCATGACCTGCCTCATGGACTTTCTGACCCTCCACCTCTTTTAGCCATCTCCCCACTACTTTCCTCAAAACAACAATACAAGCAAGAAGTCTCCACAAGGCACAGCCTCCTCTATTCCCATGTTCTCCAAAACCTTGAGGGGACCCTGCCTCATTTCTTCCACTTTTATGGCGGCATTAACCAAAGAGAAGGAGAGGTATGTACTGGATTTCTCTCTTTCCCTCTGAACTTCTTCCTTTTCCCAATCTTTAGACAATGATCTCTACTATCACTGTTTATTATAAAACCTGTCCTTTGAGACTGACTTCTAATACACACAGTCACATTTTTTGAGACTCAAAAACTTCTTCTCAGCCTACTGTCTGCCTTGGAATAAAAGAATACATAACTGACCCAATTTCTCTGCTAGCATATGTCTGTCCAAAGGCCCAGTGTCCCCTGGTTTCTGCCAGAAGAGTCAGGCAATGTCATATGTCAACAGGGACTTTGCAGACATGAAACACATCTATTAATACAAAAATAATACTCAACTACAATGGTAGCAGCAGTATGCACAAAAAAAAATTATTCATTTTTTCAAAGAACCAACTTTTTGTTTTGTCAATTTTTTCACTTGTTTATTTTATTTTGATTTCATTGATTTCAGCTCTAATTTTAATTATTTCTTGCCTTCGACTGCTTTTGCTGCTGATTTGTTCTTCTTTTTCTAGGGCTTTGAGATGTAGTGTGAGATCATTTATTTGTTGACTTTTCCTTCTTTTAAGAAATGAACTCCATGCAATGAATTTTCCTCTTAGTACTGCTTTTATAGTGTCCAAGAGATTTTGATATGTTGTGTCTATGTTTTCATTTACCTCTAAGAATTTTTAATCTTCCCCTTGATGTCTTCTGCAACCCATTGTTTATTTTTGGTAGCATATTGTTTAGTCTCCAGGTGATGGGGAAATTTTTATTTTTTATTTTGTCATTGATTTCCAATTTGATTCCATTATGATCTGATAAACTACACGGTAATATCTCTAGTTTTTTTGTATTTGCTAAGAGTTGCTTTGTGGCATAGTATATGATCTATTTTAGAGAAGGATCCATGTGCTGCTGAGAAGAAAGTGTATTCACTTGATGCAGGTTGAAATATTCTATATATGTCAGTTAAGTCTAAGTTATTGATTGTGTTATTGAGTTCTATAGTTTCTTTATTCAACTTTTGTTTGGAAGATCTATCCAGTGGTGAGAGAGGTGTGTTAAAGTCACCCAAGACCATTGTGTTGTGGTCAATTTGACTCATGAACTAAAGAAGAGTTTGTTTGATAAACATGCTCCATCATTGTTTAGGGCATATATATTTATGATTGTTATGTCTTGTTGATGTATGGTTCCCTTGAGCAGTATGTAATGCCCATTTTTATCCCTTTTGATTAACTTGGCTTGAAGTCTACTTTTTTTGATATGATTATGGAAACCCCTGCTTGCTTCCACAGTCGATGTGAGTGGTATGATTTTTCCCAACATTTCACCTTCAGTCTATGTATGTCTTTTCCTATCAGATGAGTCTCCTGGAGCAAGCAGCATATTGTTGGGTCTTTTTAATCCAATCTGCTAGCCTATGTCTTTTGATTGATGAGTTTAAGCCATTAACATTTAAGGTTACTATTGAGACATGGTTTGTATTTCCAGCCACATTTGTTTATTTTTATTATTTAACTTGACTTGATTTTCCTCTTTGATTAGTTTTCCTTTAGTGTACTACCTTCATCTGCTGATTTTCATTGTTGTTTTTCATTTCCTCTTCATGAAATATTTTGCCAAGGATGTTTTGTACTGCCTTTTTTCCTAGCTATAAATTCTTTTAAATTTTGTTAAAAGTTGCCCTCTACCACTTTTGTTATCGTGGAAGGTTTTGATTTCATCTTCAATTCTAAAGCTTAATGTACTGGATAAAGATTCTTGGTTGGGCTTTCCACAAGTCGTCTCTAGCCTACAGTCCTGCTGTCGGGAGCTTCCCATGCCTACAGATCAGCCAGTCGCACAAACAGGCAGGCACTTGGGGGTCGGGAAGATGGGGGGGAGGGAGGGGGACAGGCAGGGGGAGTCCCAGTTCCAGTTCCGGTTCTTTGTGCAGCTGCAGCAGCAGCTCAGGGAAGATTGTGGCCCAGCGGGTTTCCAGTCTGTGGCTCCGAGCAGCGGAGCCAGAGCCTCCTAAGGGGCGGGTGCAGCGGCTGCTACCGGCCCAGGTGGAACTCCAGGACCTCCTGTGTAAATGGGCCTGGCTCTGGGTCAAGGGCTATACCACTCCCCGATGCCTGGAGCGGCCTATCCGAGACCAGTATGCTGCCAGGCAGCCGAATGACACCTCAGGGACCTTCCATGGGACCTCCTGACTATGGGGGAAACCCTTCTGTCCAACCTGGCCTGGCCCAGTCAGGGATGGACCAGTCCTGCAAGATCCAGCAGATCCAGCAGGTCCAACAGCAGGCGGTCCAAAATCGGTCCAAAATCGAAACCACAATGCAAAGAAAAAGAGATGGCTGACAAAATTCTACCTCAAAGGATTCCTGAACTGGTACCAGAATCCCAGGCCTATATGGATCTTTTGGCTTTTGAAAGGAAATTGGACCAGATATCATGAGAAAATGGCTAGATATCCAGGAGGCCTTGAAACGTCCCATCAAGTCAGCCTTGTCCAAATATGATGCCACAAAACAAAAGAGGAAATTTTCTTCCTTTTTTAAGTCCTTAGTGATTGAACTGGACAAAGACTTGTATGGGCCAGACAACCATCTGGTAGAATGGCACAGGACGGCCACTACCCAGGAGATGGATGGCTTCCAGTTGAAGTGATCAGGAGATGTGAATGGATGGTGTATTGTCCTACTGATGCTGGATTATCGGAAGTGGATGATACCTTGAAGACTCAGATGAATTCTTTCCTGCTGTCCACTGCCAGTCAACAGGAGATTGCTACTCTAGACAACAAGATTCACGAAACAATAGAAACTATCAACCAGCTGAAGACCCAGCAGGAGTTCATGCTGAGCTTTGCCATATATCCTCGGGGTTTCATCAATGATTGGCTTCAGTCCCAGTGCTGGGACCTCAAGACCATGACTGATGTGGTAGGTAACCCAGAGGAGGAACAACGAGCTGAGTTCTATTTCTAACCTTGGGCTCAGGAGGCCGTGTGCCGATACTTTTACTCCAAGGTGCAGCAGAGACAACAAGAATTAGAGCAAGCCCTGGGAATCCGGACTACATAGGGCTTCTCCTATAGCCCTAATTTGGCTGCTCCAGTTATTTGTGCTGTGCTGTGCTGTGCTGCCTGCCTCATAGCACCTGCCTTGGTCTTGCTTGGGGCCTTTCAGGGGATGCTGTTGGTGCAAGGACAACACCAGAATGAAGAGGGTCTCACATTTCTGTCTCACAAGACACCTCTTATCTTCTTCTCCCATCCCATCTCTTCCTACCCCTCAGCTTCCCCTTGCCCCACAAAGTTCCTATGTGCCTCTATCCTCCCCTGATCTACACAGAACCTCTAGATAGTGGTAGAGAGAGAACCTGTAGTGGTAATCAATGCTCTGAATGGACTGGGCCTAAGACCAGATGGTCTTTAATGGGACCAGCTACACTGATCCTCCCCTTCAGAGACCCAGGAGTTGGGAATTGTAGCCCCCTCCTCCAAGACTCAGGCCTTGGGGCGCTCTATAAGGTAGTTTATTTTGGCCCTCCTAATAACAGAATCCAATTTCCTTCCTTCCCTTGTCAGGTTTAGAGCAAACTCTCCCTTCACTTGTTGCCCTCTAGCACTAAAGGAACCCTGGCTCTTGGGCTCGACTGAGCCCCAGGTCAGTCCCCAGTCCTCTACTGTCTCAGTGCTTCTCTGACTCCTTAGTAGGGGTCTTCTTACATCAGTATTGGGATTTGTTCTTGAACTATTGCTCTCTCCTACACACTCCTTATTACAATTTATTACAAGGTTCATTATAGCCTTTCCCTTTTCTTATAATTTCCTTCTCAAACAATGAAAAACCTATTTCTCTACCTAAAATGCATTTACTTATTTATTTAACTTAATATACATAGATGGTAGTCACAGAATTAATAACCCATGCCCCTGTAAAATCATAAACAAGACAACAACATTTCTACATTCAAAGTACTGTTACTTAAGGCTAAAAGTTACCTAAGGCTGTTCTTTGGTTCCCATGCTCTTCAGGATGGTTGTTTAGTCATTTTTAATACAAGTAGGTTCATTTTACCGTATGTATTCATTTGGGGTCCCCTGCCCACAATCCTAATTGGTTTCAATTACTTATTTTATTTGATACATATATCATTACTGATTTTAAGAACTGAAGCTATATATACAGTAAGTGTATAACTTCATTATCATCACCATTGTGTCCTTATTCTCCTTTATTTCCTTCCCATTCCTACTCATTACCTTTGGGTAATTCATTTAATCAGATTTCTGGTACAAATGAGTAGAACACAAATGTACTTCCTTATATCTTCTTTCATATACAGATACTGCCTTCTACTGTTTTGCATTTTGTTATTTTTTATTACTAAAAATAACTTTAAAGATAAGTTCATAGAATTTCATATGTCTTTTTCCTGTTCTTCTATATTATTTTTTGGTATTCTGCCCCTCCATTTGTGAGATTTCTTTATGTATTAGGCATATCAATCACTTGTGGTAGATGTTGTGAACATTTTCTTCCACTTTGTCAAATGTCCTTTGATGTTTGTCATGGTGCTTTTGGCTATAACACTTTTAAAATGTTTTATGTATTCAAATTAATTAATATTTTCAATTATCACTTCTGGAGTTTCAATAAGAATTAGAAAGATTTTACCTACAATAAGGTTAAGAGATAATTCACTTACATTTACTTCTAGTAGCTTGTATGATTTCATTTTTTATACTTAGATGCCTAATCCATTACTTTGGAGTACAATATAAGATATGGTGTAAGATATCTTTTTCTGTAAAGTCATTAAATTTTCCCAGAACCATTTATTTTAAATTCTGCTCTAGCCCAGGCATTTGAGATGCTATATTTATCATATGCTAAATTTCCATATGTACTTGAATTTACTTATGGGCATTTAATCCTATTCCATTGGTCTCTTGGTCTATTCAAGCTTGAACACCACAATGTTTTACTTATAAAGGCTACCTAGCATCCTAGCAGTTTTCTGTGTCTAGTAGGGCTAGTCCTCACTTACAGTTTTCTTTCTTTTTTTCTATGTTTTTTTGACTATTGTTATGTGTTTGCTTTTCTGAATGAAATTCGCCATCAACTCATTTAACTCCATAAATGGGAGATTGGTACTTTTATTGATATTGCATTGTTTGTACATTAATGTACAGTGAACCATTGCTTTTACAATGCTGAGTTTTTATGCAACAACAGGGAAAGTCTTTGCTTGTTAGCTCTACTTGTGTTTCATTAGCATCTAAATTTTTTCATGGTACAGGTTTTGCACATCTCTCACTACAGTTCCTTGTTGCAACTGGAATGGTAATTTTGATGTAAGCCACTAAGGTTAGGAGTGGTTTGTCATAAGCTGACAGATCTAATTACCAAAATCCACTGTCACCTATAGAAAAAATCAAGTTGGAAATATGACTGCATTATCTTGAGAAAAAGGGGATAAATGATGAGTGAGAATTGGTTTAAGTTCCTCAGAAACAAGATAATACTGAAGAGCATAATATTTTTTCTTATATCTATAGAGACTTTTTAAATTAAACAAAAGATATAAAAACATAATGCTTTTAAGGTTTACAATGAAAAAAAAAATGAGTGTTATAGAACACAACACAAATTGCCTGTTAATTTTCATAAGCTGTTTTGTTAAAGGAAAGGGGTAAATATTGAGAAAAGAAACTCAAGATGATAGAATGTTTCTATTAGATATCACATTAGTAACATTAAGAATGAAGAATAGAAAAGCTTTCTATTGTAAGATTACCATATTGTATCAACTCCAGAGAGCATATTCCACTTTACATATCTGTAGAAGTTATCGTGAAAGGTCACCACCTTAACTGCACAAATACATTACTATGTAAAACTAAGTCTCACACATTTAGTTCAAACCCTTTTACCATCTGTTGCATGCGTTTTATGCATTTTAATTATTTGGGAGACTTGCAGAAGATCTACATTTTAAAAAATGCCCTCTGTCACCACAGGCAATCTAACAATTGTATGATTCATAGTAATCTCTCAGATAAACATCTCTAACAAAACCTGGAGAAAAACAGAATTAAGTTTGATTCATTCTGGATTCTAGCAGTGGGAAATCCATGATCAACCTAACCTTACAAATATAGTGAATAACTACTAGTGATATTTACAAGAGACGTGTCTCCAGATTTTTGAAAGATCTTTATATTTGTTTAGAGTTTATTGGAAATAACCTATCAAAAATTAGGACAATAGGACAAAATCCCATTTGTCTGTGAGACAATAAATTGGTAATCTCATCCACTAAATGCACAAACCCTAAAAGGTATCTAACAAATGTCCCAAAGTTATGTAGTTAAGTTTACATACAAAATTCACAAGAGAGGTTTTTTAAGCTGTCACTCAATATCTACTTGCCTAATTTTAGGCAAAATTTAACAAGTTGTTATAGGTTTTCCACCAGATATTTAGAAGAAGGGAAGAAGGACATAGGGAATAAGAAGGTGAGAAGATGGGAGTACTTGATGCACTAATAGCTGAGAATTTTCCATAATTAATAATCAGCATTGAAGTACACATCCAGGAAGCTCAGAGAATACCAAATAGGATATGTACACAAAATCTACCCACAGGAATAACTTGTTCAAACTACAAAAAAATTCCAATAAGCCTAAGAAAAAATACCCTTCTAATAATATAACAAAGAGCAAGAATTACCTTACAGATTTTTCTCCAAAACAATTCAAGTAATAGAATACAGTGAAACATTTTCAATATTGAAAGGCAAAAATCACCAACATAGACTTTCATATGGAACATAATTATCTTTCAAAATCCAAGGAGAAATAAAGGCATTCATAAACAAATAAATGAGGAAATTTGTCAATAATAAACTTTCCTTGCAAGAAATGTTTTTTAAAAAAAGTTTTATAGAAAGAATGATGGTCTGTTAAAAACTTGGCTGTACATAAAGAAAGGAAAGGATTAGAGAAGGACTAAATTAAAATAAACTCAAATATTTTATCTTTCTTATTCTAACAGATAACAGTGTGCTCAAAATAACAGCAACAATGTATGTGGTGTCTGCAACTTCAAAAACAACAATGTTATAAGGTATGAAAGGGAAGAATTCAGAATACCTACACCATTCATAAAACAATATACTGTTATTTGAAAGAATAAGATTAGTAGTAAATGCATATTGCCAAACTCTATGACACCACTAAAAAAAATTTTAAAGAATTATATTTGAAGCTAGTTGTGTAGCTCAGTCATACAGCATGTAGTAATATTCATGAGGTCCTGTGTTCAATCTCCAACAACAACAACAACAAAGTATTAAGTAATATGCTAAAGAGAAAACAAAGTGGAATTATATAAAATACTCAATTAAAATCCGAAAGTGAGTAGAAGGAGAAAAAATAAGAAACATAAGGCTAGGGTTGTGGCTCAGTGGTAGAGTGCTCGCCTAGCATATGTGAGGCCCTGGGTTCGATCCTCAGCACCACATAAAGATCAGTAAATAAAGGCATTGTGTCCTTCTACAACTAAAAAATATTAAAAAAAAAAAGAATCAGACTTGGCTTCCTCATTCCAACAAAACTGTCAATCAAATTTTGAGGAGGAGGACGAGGAGGAGAAACATAGAACAAGGGCAATGAATAGAAAAATCACAACTATTTAATTATATCAAAAACCACTATATATATATATATATATATATATATATATATATATATATATATATAAGTTTACAT
>NW_026000026.1:38765978-38771407 GCF_001458135.2 Marmota marmota marmota | reverse complement strand
TATATATATATATATATATAGTTAAGTTTACATACAAAATTCACAAGAGAGGTTTTTTAAGCTGTCATTCAATATCTACTTGCCATTAATTAAAAGATGGACTGTCTGGATGATCAAAAAAATCAAGACCCAGTTATATCTTGTCTATAAGAAATCTACTTTACATATAGAAGCAATAGTAGATTAAAAGTAGAGACATGAAGAAAGATACACCAAGTTGGCATTAATCAAAAGAAAACTGAACTGGAAGCTCTAACTTGCAATAAGAAAGGGAGGGACTGGGACTGCTGTTCAGTGGTTTAGAGTGCTTGCCAATATGCCTTTGGCCCTGGATGGTTCAATCTCCAATACTAAGAGAAAAAAGGAAAAAAAGTATAATAAAACAATAAAGAAAGAAGGGGGGAGTAAGTTAAAAATATACAGTTTGGGATATAAGAAATACAATTGTCTTTGTTCATAGATAATGTATTCATATGTGTGGAAAATTCCAAGGAATAACAAACAAAATCCTGGAACTAATAAATAAGTGTTGTAAAATTTCAGGATACAAGGTTACTATTGTTATCTTACATAGAAAAAAAAAACCATCAACTGTAATGTGAAAGTAAACTCACAATGCCATTTAAATTACCATCCAAAAAGTGAAATACTTAGGTATAAATCCAGCAAAATATGAACAACATTTATATGAGGAAAACTGCAAAACTCTGATGAAATAAATCAAAGAAATGGAATATCCTTGTATAAAATGACTCAGTATTATCAAGATGTGAATTCTCCCAAACTTGATCTAAAAATTCAATGCAATCCCAATAAAATTCCCAGTAAATCATGTTGTAAGTATCAATGAGATGATTTTAAAATTCCATGGGGAGGCTGAAGACTCAGAACGGCCAATCCAACAAAAAAAGATACTACCTAGCTTCAGGATGCACTATAAAATAATCAAGATAATGTGGTATTGTTGGAAGAATAGACAAATTGATTAACAGAAGAGAATAGAGAGTTCGGAAACAGACAAGATAAACATAATCAACTCATCTCTGGCAAGTAAGCAAAACAATCCAGTGAAAAAGAAAAGTCTTTTCAACAATGGCACAGGCACAATAGGCCATCCACATACAAAAGAAAAAGAAAAAAGAACTTGAACACTGACCTTATGCTCTTCACTAGACATAAAACATAGATCTATAAAACTTCTAGGAGAAAACACTAAGTCTAAATGATGGCAGGTTTGGCAATACATTTTTCAGATATGAGTATAATACTTGCTAAAAAAATGGACTTTGTTAAAATTAAAATTTCTGCTGTGAAAAACATACTGCTAAAAAATGAAAATGAAAGCCAGAGTTGGAAAAAATATGTGCAAAACTCATATTTGATAAAGTACTGCTATTCAACATATATGAAGAACTCTTAAAATTCAACAATAAGAAAAGAATTCAATTAAGAGTGGGTAATAGATTTGAACCCAAAGGTCTCCAAGAAAGATAGTCTGGTGCCAAATATGTATATGAAACATCATATACGATACTTAACATCATATGTTATCAAGGAATTATAACTCAAGTTAAAATAACAATGAAGTATCACTATACATCTAAAAAGAAGGACGTTTAAAACTCAAATATTAACAAATGCTGTTGAGGAAACAGAGCAAAAGGAATTTTCATTCATCACTGATAGGAATGCAAAATGGTATAGGCACTCTGGAGGGAAGTTTGGAAGTTTCTTACAAAGCTAAACATAGCCTAACCATACAATCCAGCAATTATACTCTTGGTATTTGCTAAGTGAGTTGAAAAGTTATGTTCAAGCAAAAATCCTGCATACAACTCAAAACTATAAACTCTTAGAAGAAAACATAGAATAAAATCATCATAACATTGGATTTAGAAAAGGTTTTCTAAATATAATACCAAAAGCACAGACAAAATAAATCAAAAAAATAGACAAATTGGATGACATCATAATTAAAGATTTCTGGGCATCAAAGTAGAAAATTGAGAAGTAATCATTGGAATGGGATAGGGGAAAACAGCACCTGTTGGAATGGAAAAAAAGTATTTATAAATAATATATCTGATAAGGGGTTAATATAAAGAACTCTTACTATTCTACAACAAAAAAAGAATCCATAAAGACATTTCTGCAAAGATGATTTTCAAATGGCCAGCAAACATATTTTTTTAAAAAAAAATCATCACTGATCATTAGGGGAGAACAAAACTTCAATGAAATATCACCTCATACTCAAGATGCTATTATCAAACCACAGAAAATGGTAAGTGTTGGTTAGGAGAAATAGAAACTTTGTACATTATGGCTGGGAATATAATATGCTGCAGCTACTATGGAAAATATGGTGGTTCCTCAAAAACTGGGCTGGGGATATAGTTCACGTGGTAGAGTGCATGCCTCACATGCACAATGCGCTGGGTTCAACCTCCAGCACCACAAAAATAAAAAAAATTAAAAAAAACCCTTAGAGCCTTAGAGATATGATTCAGCAATTCCACTTCTGGCAAAAAAGGTAGGATCCAAAAAATATTCACAAATCCATATTCATAGAAACACTATTCATAGTATTCAAGAGGTAGAAGCAACCCAAGTGTCCATCAATGGATGAATAAACAAAATATAATATATACAGCAATAGAATATTACTCAGGAAATAAATCTGACCCATGCTGTCTGTATGGATGAATCTTGAGGACATTTCACTAAGTGAAATAAATCAGACATGCAAAGAAAGATAAATATTCCATACAATTGAACTTATATGAGGCATTCACAGTAGTCATATTTATAGAAACAGAAAAGAGCATTATGGTTGCCAGGATCAAGGGATAGGGAAAAATGGGGATGTATAATTTAAGGGATATTTCAGTTTTTCAAGATTAAAAAAAATCTGGAAATTGGTTTCACAACAATGTGAATATACTTATTACTGAATTAATAACATACTTAGAAAGAGTTAAGATAGTAAATTTTGTTATATAGTTTTACAATTTAAAATTTTTATAAACCTAAACATACTGTTTATAGTAGCTTTATCATAATAACCAAAGGGTAGAAACAGCCAAGACAGGTAAACAGGGAAACAGTTGGTACATCCATATAATAGGATATTATTCCTCAGCAATACAAAGAAATAAGCTATCAAGTCATGACACAACATGGAAGAACTGTAAATGTATACTGCTTAGTGAAAGAAGTCAGTCTGAAAAGGCTACATACTATATGATTCCAACCATATAACATCTGAAAAAGGCAAAACTATAAAACCATTAAAAATATTAATGGTTACTATGGGTTGGGAGAAGGGGAGGGATAAGGACAAGTAGGTGAAGCACAGGAGATATTTAGGGTAGTGAAACTATCCTATATGACACAGTAGTAGTGAATATATAACATTAGGCATCTGCAAAACCCATATAATTGTATGACACAAGAATGACCCCTAAGGTAAACCAAGGACAATAGTTAATAATTTATCAATATTGAGTCATCAATTGTAACAAACAAATAACAGTAAGGCAAGAAGGTCATGATATGGGAAAATGTATGGGTATGTATATGATTGGAAATATGGGAGCACCCTGGATTTTCTGCTCAATTTTTCTATAAACTTAAAACTGCTCTAAAAAGTACAGCCTATTAATTTAAGACAAGACACCCATTATTCTCATTTTAGATTCCTCCTTCTTATAGTGCTATGAAAAACATTACTGATCAGAGCATCTCTTTGGCTGGTATTTCATTCTTTATTCATCAATTTACTAATTCAATGCTCAAATATTTATACTGTTTGTAAACTTATGATCATCCATTCACAATTTTAAAAATATAACTTCCTATATGTCATTTTATTCCCTTTTTGAAATATTTCATTACATTATTTTCATATTAAGAGTCTATAAATTATATGTTGTACAAGCTAAATTTTGTAATAAATTATTAGAGCCTCTCTCATAGAGTCATCCTGGAGTTATTTTTATAGGTTAGTATGAAGAAAAATCAGTCACCATGATATGTACAAATTGAGCCCATCCAATTTTAGTTCACATTTCTTTTGACTGATGAATTATTCAATCTATTTGATCAATTAATATTAATGATTATTATATTATATGTAGTACATACTATAGTGAGGAAGACAGTATTAGCAGCTCTTGGAACATAGGAGAATCTTAATAAAGTTTTCAGTTTCTCAAGTTAATATTTTTTACATACATAGAAAATATTTTAGAGGGTGCAATTCACTGAAAGATTAATTATAATTATGAAATTATAGGACTTCAAGATTTTATTTTTGTAATAGGAAAAATGTTTTAGAATAATATTCAGATCAAAGAAATGGTTTTGCTTTTAAGGATGCTCTTTAGGACTGTGAGGAAACATGTAATTGCGTAGAAAAGTAGGAATACTGGAAATAAATCATTCAGTACAAAAACCAAATGTCATGACATTGTTAATAACCGGTTGCTATATAAATGGCTTAGATAAATGCTATAGGAATTCTGAGGAGGTTCAAAAAAGAAAACAACCCTATGGTTTGGAATGGACTAACTTCACAAAAGAAAAATGAGATCTTGTAGGAGTATAAGCAAAATGCAAAAGGAAAAAAAATCATAATATGCTGAAGAATGCATTTGTTAACCTGTTTAGCTAGAGTGGTTGATTTCACAAGCTGGAGGCTAAAGCCAAAACCAGAAATGTAGAGTGGGGCAAAATTAAAGATCTTGAATTCCAGGCTAATGAATTTATATATTAACAACAGACAATACAAGGCACTGAAAGTTTTTTAGGTCAAAGCAATATGATGAAGTAAATAGTTGTATGCAGTTCACATTAGATTAGGTAGAGGTGCAGACCAGAAGGACAGTTAAGTAGCTGTATGGAAAATTTTTATAGTGTGGTAGAAAAAGCAACTGAATTGGGAAAAGTCAGCCCCATCCCCCACCCCCAGGGTAGGGGTAGAGGGAAGGAGAAAGAACGGGAAGGGAAGAGAAGAGAAAAGAAAGAAGCAGAGAGAGAGAAAGTAGATGGGTTCAAAGGTGAATCCAAGTTTTTGAAGCTAGAAAAATATGAAAAGGACAAAAATGGTTTTAGAAATGTTAAATTTGCTCTGTCTGAGAGGTCTCCAGGTAGAAATGCACATTAGATAATTTGATAATACCAGAATTAGAGCTAAGCTGTGAGTTAACACTAAAAAGAAATATTCTAAAACTAGCTTCAAAGAAGTGATATTTGAAGCTCTTCAAAGGAGAAACTATCTATAGAGAGACAATAATACAAGACCATCGGAAATTTTGAGAACCTACTTCTAGGGCACAGATGAATAAACAAACAACATTAAAGCACATGGGCACATTCTCTCTCTCTCTCTCTCTCTCTCTCTCTCTCTCTATCTCTCTCACACACAC
>NW_026000026.1:38741100-38765955 GCF_001458135.2 Marmota marmota marmota | reverse complement strand
CTCTCTCTCTCTCTCTCTCTCTCTCTCTCTCTCTCTCTCTCTCTCACACACACACACACACACACACACACAGTAAATAATCACCGAGGAAAGAACCATCATGGGAGCCAAGGAAAATATTGTTGCCTCTCCCATATTATCATGAAAATCTTCCCTATAATCCATATCCCTCTCTGATAACTTCAGAATCCTATAACCATCACAAAACATTTATTTTAAAAACATTTATTTTCTTTGTACAAAGGATATTAGACATCAAAGGACAATCAGTGATAACAGTATTTAACCCTTCATTTATGATAGATCATCCATTATTCATACATAATTCAGTAATAAACCAAAATGAAAATAATGTTATGACTTGAACCTGAAATCATACTGGATTGATGTTAAGGCCTTAACGTTAAGCCTTGTGCAATGGCACTTATTACTTCTTTAAAATGGAAGGAAGTTAATTCCTTTCTAAAAATCATGGCAACAATAACATCAGAGATTAGAGTCCTGAACTTAATGTCCTACCGAGGACTTATCTAGTATAGAAACATGGCCTATAAAGTCAGACAGGCAGGGTAACATGACCTAAAAATTAAGGATTTCCAATTTCCACACTGATAACTTAGGGGTTTTCATTCATCCATCAATATGTTCATTCATTTATTCAAATAGCCACTATGTGTTAGACATTGAGAAGACAAATAGGAATATGCCACATCCCTGCTATCTCTGGCATTATTGTCTTTAAAACACATTTGGATTCTAGGAAAGACAAAATTGGACATATTAGTTATATTAATTATTTATCTAAAGATGCAAAATTGGAAGTCAGTCAAAATAGAAAGTCATATTCATGAAAGAATTTCAGTATACTACACTTTGCTCTAAAGAAAGACTTTTATACTGTGAATAAGTAGCCCCACTGGCTCCTTTCTCATTACTTCTAAATCATCCTTAGTAGTTTACTTAGCCTTGGTCATCCTAATATCATGTAGGTATCCGTTTCCTTCAAGAACAGGAGCATAAAGAAGCATAAATTAATATTCTCTTAAACAAAATTGGGTATTATTTGAAATCCATGCCTTAAAAACTTTGGTAGCAAACTCCTAGTAATGTACAAAACATTAAACTCTGTACAAACTGAAGATTTAAAATCCCTCAGGATTGAGAACCATCTGTTCATGATGACCCTTACAGAGAATTACATCAACTATTGCAAAGTAGTTTCATTTATCCCAGTCAGAAACTGTGTTTCAGACACTGCCTCTCAGTAGTTGGCAATCAGCAACCCCAGCAATTATACAATCTTCAATCTTCAAAAGAAAAAGTTGTTTCAGAAAAGCAGAAATTACAGATAGTAGTTGAAATTAACCTGATGACTCACATAGAAAGCAACCTAAAATATAAGAAATAAATAGTACAAATAAAATGGATATGATAGGACTTTTAAAATTTACAAACTAAACTTTTTGAACAATTATACTATAAATTAATTTAAAAATTTGAAGGGAAACTAAAAACTGTATTAAAGAGTTATGTATAAAACTTAAGTTAAAAGAACCCTTTTATCATATTATTAAGGTAATAACAAGGAAGAAATGCAGTGAATTAGAAATACTATCAATACATAAACTAAAATATCTGTGTACACTAGTTAAGCAATATTGCAAGTAAAAAATAACCCTTGAAAAAGGCAGAATATGAAAGGCACATAGGAAACATATTCCTTAAATTACTGTTTATTTATTTCATTTAGAAATGGAACCAAAATAAGCAATGAAAAAGCTATAACAAATGTTATGTTCCACACCTACCTTGTTTTTCAAGATAATTTAAAGAATTTCTGACTACACACGAAAAAAGGACAAAACTATTTCTTAAATAAAGATTTTTTAAAGCAAGGATAATTATAACTTTGACATCAGCATAGTAGTTCTAAATTAAAACTATTAATTATAATTAAAATGTTGAAATATTAAAATGGTAAAAAATCTTTTAAAGCCTGCATATTAATAATGGAAATTTATTCTGCTTGTTTTCAGAAAAGGGTATCATGGATTTTAAAAAGCTTCCCAAAATGAGTTCAACCACAATAGAAAAAAAAGTATTAATAAAATGTGGTGAGACAGATTCCAAAGAGGCCACAGAATCTCCTATCTTTAAAATTAATAAAATCAGGAACACATTTATCTTGACTTGTTTAAATGAAGCCAGATTGAAGGCTTAAAGCTGAATTAGGTGAAAGCTGATAATCCTTTTTCATCAGTCATGTCTGTGGATTCCCTAGACAAAGAGTACTAAAAAGGAAGAAAGTTTTAACATTCTTTACACTACTAGTAAACAATCAAAATTTAAAATAGCATACGGATGCAAAGATATTTCTAACAATATATTATATATTTATTATTTTAGTTTTTAGTTGGACACAATAGTTTTATTTTGTTTATTTATATTTGTGCTGAGGATCGAACCCAGGGCCTCACACGTGCTAGGCGAGCACTCTACCGCTGAGCCACAACCCAGCCCATAACACTATATTATTATGAAGAAAAATTAAATATACATATATGAAAGATAAGACAAATAAATGGTGGGAACCCCAGAAGAAATTTTGCTTTTTTTTTTCCAGATGGGGTCTTGCTGTGTTGTGCAGGCTGGTCCCAAACTCCTACACTCAAGTGATCCTGCTGCCTGATCCTCTCAAGGAGCTGAGACTACAGATGTACACTACCGCATCCAGCTTAGAATTATTTAAGGCAGTTGCATCTATTAAGCCAATTATCTTTCTTTAATCGGAATGAAATGTTTGAGATTATAATTTCAAACATCATATATTTTACATATATATCACTTTTTATATTATATCTATCACATTTTTCATTTGATATATTTCAAATATATATCTATGTATATAAATGTGCATACGTTTTACATACATAAATATATCATTTTTTTAATTAAAGAATGAATCTCACCAGAATTTTCAAATCAAAATAATGTACTCTAATTCTAACCTAAAATACAAGATTTTACTTGTGAAGCACATAGCCATGAGGTTTCCCAGAGCTCTTCTCTTTTCACTTGGGGATGGGCATAGGGGAGATGCAAAGAAAAAAAAGCTCATCCTTAAGGAATTCACATTGTAGCATTATGTAGAAAAGTAATTATGGCACTCATGCTAAATATTAAAATAGAAGTTTACACAAAGTTTTCCCAGAGATCATACTGAAATGAGTTATAAGCTGACTGCTAGGGAAAGATGACTAACAATGCAGCCAAAAGCATATGAGGCCAGAATCTCCCAAAGAAAGTTTCAGTAGAGTTCACAGAGAAAACTTTAAAAGGTTTTTAAAGTTTTACTAAATTGCATATTGAATCTATCCTGATAGGTTCATTCTCAGTGCCTATAGAATTTCAATTTGTTGATTATATTCTTGTCACATAAAAAGTTATCCTGCAACAAAAGCCAGCCAATATGCTCATCATACAAAAAGAGAACACAAACCATGTAGTGTTTCAGGTCAATGCTGATGTTATCAGTCCAAAATCAGACATGACCAAGTCATCAGCCCCATGGGGAATGAAAAAGAGCCCTTTACCTTTAACAAGCTTTTTAAATATTTGGTAGATCTCACACTATTAAGAAATAAGGAAGCATGGGTATACAGTCTTGGGGAATAGGCCTGTCCCTTCCCTCCAATTCTTATTGCAGTTAAAATAATTTTACCTCACTTCTTCACAGAGCAGCTGACAAATCATTTCTCCAAACTGGCATAGGGTGGTGAAATTAGAATTCAGAACAAGAGTCAGCAGGAAAAAATGAGGGCTGGGGAATGGCTTCTTCCTTTTTGATACTACATATGAAAATATTGGCTTCTCTTTGTTATATGTACCAGATTTACAAATAACTAATACACGTTAGATCTAAAATTCTAAACTTCTTTTTATCAAGGACCTATTTTTTCTCATTATAATACATTTTATCTTTTGCCAAACACAGAACATTTATACTACCTCTTTTTTGAAGGAAAAAAACTCCTTGATCATTTTCTAATAGATTTTCAGTTTTATACAATCAGAAATCACTTGCTGGAGCATTTGTATTGTTTTCTTTTTCTTTTTTTTTAAAAGAGAGAGAGAGAGAGAATTTTTTAATATTTATTTTTTAGTTTTCGGCGGACACAACATCTTTATTTGTATGTGGTGCTGAGGATGGAACCCAGCGCTGCGCACATGACAGGCGAGCGCGCTACGGCTTGAGCCACATCCCCAGCCCAGTTGTATTGTTTTCTTTAAGGATCAATGTAATAACCTCACATGGTATATTCTCATTAATATCAGCACACTGATTATATTTGACAGAAATTATCACAGGCTCTAGGAACTGGATAGTCACTAACCCAACAGTGTCACCAGGACGACAGAATAGTTGAAATTCTGGGCATCTTTCCATATCAAAATTCAGAAATTGCCCTTACAAGGGAGAGAATTAAACAACAGCAGATGGGGTAGAGAGGGAAGATGAGAGGGAAGGGGAGGGGGGATAGTAGGGGATAGGAAAGGTAGCAGAATACAACAGTCACTAATATGGTATTATGTAAAAATGTGGATGTGTAACCGATGTGATTCTGCAACTTGTATTTGGGGTAAAAAATGGGAGTTCATAACCCACTTGAATCAAATGTATGGAAGATGATATGTCATGAGCTTTGTAATGTTTTGAACAACCAATTAAAAAAAATATATATATATATATAAGGGAATGAGAACAAAGTTATATATCTAATAAAGAGATTTTAGTTTCCAATTTAAAAAAATAAATAAATAAAATTCAGAAATTGATTTTCCTCTCCCTTTTTTCTTTACACTTTGAACACACTGATTTTGTTTAATTGTGCTAAAGCATCTAGGTCACCTGCAACCCACTAGGAAGGATTTCCATTGGCTTTTTCTGTCTAATGACTGTATTCCTTGCCAGGCATGATGGCACATACTTAAAACACCAGCAATTCAGGAGGTTGGGGCAGGAGGATCACAAATTTGAGTCCAGCTTCAGTAACTTAGCAAGACCCTGTCTCAAAAATAAAACACAAAAAGGGCTGTGGATGTGGCTCAGTAGTTAAGAACCTCTGGGTTCAATCCCCAGTGCCAAAAAAAAAAACAAAACTATAGTCCTGAAATTGTTTTCATTTCTCACTTAAGAGGACTGTTTTCTTTACAGTAATCACTGATTTGCTAAAGTCTTCACTCCTCCTCTTACTATTCCTAGAACTGTCTTCTCAAACATTTGTTTAAAAAAACTATTTTTCCTAATTATTTTCGTGGCAGTTCATTGCAATTATATCAGAAAATAAAAAATTGATTGGCATATATCTATAATTATATTTATATTTATATTTTATCTATGCCTACCCATTTATTCCAATTTTAACCTATGATCAAAGCACATTAAGTCATTTGGTTAACATGAAAGGGTTGTCAATGCATGGAAAATTAATGTAATCATAAAATAATATATATAAATAATTGCATTAAGAATACATAAGCTTTTAATAATAGAAGCACATAAGTTTATGTATAATCCATATGAGAATCAGTATCTGGAATAACTGAAAATAGATAATACTAAAGTAGAGGACAAAAAAAGTCAGGATGAAAAAATATTCAAAAGATTTACTCACTGTTGAACAATTTAATTTATTCAACACATTTTCAAAAATCTACTATCAAATGCAATATAACTAATTATATTCACAGAAAAATAAGTCCTGTTTAATAGACCAGATATTTTATTGAATTACAAAATTTAAAAAAGTAAAGCTACATAAGACTTTTTTTTTAAGTACATTTTTAGTAAACCAAAACATCTGCAACATGGAAAAGCATACATAAAGTATGTATGTAGCCTAGTGAATGAAGAATTTAAACATAAATGTTAAGCTATAGGAAAGCAAAATCAATTAACAGTGTAATTACCAAGGTGATCTTAAAGGTACTGTTCAAGATTAATATTTTTTTACCCTGGAATCAGCTTGAAAATGATACTTTTGTTTTTCTCTCAAAAATAATTGTAAAATTGTGCTCAAAAACATGAGAATCCAAATAAAAACAGTATTTATAGAGAACATTCTTTATAGGAAGCAGTTAAAATTCGTGGTCTAAGTCTCACAGCTAATTCTATGAAAACAACATATTCCTTTATTTTCTGCCTAGGATTTAAATGCCAAATTCTTAACCAGGACTGATAGCAAATTCCCGATATCTATTAAGTTGAGAAATAAAACCTATGGATCCTCTATAGTACAATGCACGTAATGCCATGCACATTAAATTAGATTCAATGGACATCTCCTCTTTACTTTATTCTCACTCTAAATGTAAGGCTCCAAACCTCTAAGTTAAAGAATCCAGAGGCGAGGTCATAGCTCAGCAGTAGAGCGCTCCTCTAGTTAACAGACTAAGTAATCAACTGGCTCAAAATGCCATTTACAGTAAATCTATCTTGAAGTTTTTAAAAATTTAAGAATAGCTATAGTATTTTTAAAAAAGCATGCCAAGCTAAGTCCAGAAGGCATATCAAAGCATATCAATGTGTGATTAGCAGTCTATTGTCCATTTTATTTTTTTCCTTCTTTTTTAATTCTATTTTTTTAGTTGTTGATAGAACTTTATTTTTATTTATTTACATGTGGTGCTAAGAATTGAAACCAGTGCCTCACACATGCTAGGCAAGAGCTCTACCACTGAGCCACCACCCCAGCCCTGCTTCTTTTCTTTTTTATTTGTTCTTATTAGTTATACATGAGAATAGAGTATATTTTGATATATTATATATAGAGAGAGTATAACTTCTCATTCTTCTGGTTGTATTGGCCATGTAATCACGTATGCACATAGGAAAGTAATGTCCAATTCACTCTTTCTTTTTCCTATTTCCAATGCCTCCCTTCCCTTCAATCCCCTTTGTCTAATCCAAAGTACTTCTGATTTTCCCTACCACCCCTTTACTGTGAGTTAGCATCTGCATATAATAGAGAACATTTAGTCTTTGGTTTTGGGGGGATTGGCTTATTGCATTTAGCATGATAGTCTCCAGTTCCATCCATTTACTGGCAAATGCCATAATTTCATTTCTCTTTATGGCTGAGTAGTATTCCATTGTGTACTTGTACCACATTTTCTTTTTCCATTCATCTGTTGAAGGGCACACAGGCTGGTTTCATACCTTAGCTATTGTGAATTCAGCTGCTATAAAACTTAACACCAAAAAAAACAAATGACCCAATAAATAAATGAGCAAATGAACTGAACAGGTACTTCACAGAAGAAGAAATACAGTCAGTCAACAAATATATGAAAAACTGTTCAACACTTCTAGCAATTAGAGAAATAAAAATTAAAACTACACTGAGATTTCATCTCACTCCAGTCAGAATGGCAATTATCAAGAATATAAGTAACAATAAATGTTGGTGAGGATGTAGGGAAAAAAGTACCGCAAATTGGTGCAACCACTATGTTGCAGTATGGAGATTCCTTAGAAAACTTGGAATGGAACCACCATTGACCCAGTTATCCTACGCCTCAATTTATATCCAAAGGACTTAAAATCAGCATACTGCAGTGACACAGTCACATCAATGTTTATAGTCCATTTTATATGGACTTAGAAATGGGGATTTCAGTATCATGAGTCCTGAGCATAGACTCACAAATTTGTCTGCTGACCTTTATATATGTTCATCTTTTCTTTTATTACATAAGTATTCCTTTGTTTGATAACAAATAATACTCTTTATATTCCTTTGAGAATGAATCTATCTATAAATATTTGGTGTGGAATGATAGAGACATTTTGCTTTAGCGAATATCACTCATCTGAATTCCATTTCATTAAGATTTTGAGAAGTTGATTTAAGTGTTATATACATACACAAAATACACTCCCAATGCAACAGTTAAGCCTACTGTATCAATCTTGTTCTATTCACCAATGATTATTTATCCAATCATAAAAATAATCCACAAAAAAAATTGCAAATAGCTCAATACAAGAGTATTTGCTTTTGTGTAGGTGTCCGTCTTAACAGTTACAAAATCAAGACCCCAGTTTCCCATACAAGGACACATAGATGGCTTCCTTATAGGCTATGCCACAGACACATGAAAAAAATTGATAACCGGATTTCTAGAGTGTCACTTAATACTGTGTATCAAGAGCCTTAAAAACATGCTTATCTTTGACTCTGAGATTCCTTTGTAAGAATTCATCCTAAAATAATAATTGTGAAAGTATCCAAAGACGTGTAAAAATTAATTGTCAGAGCTAGAATGTAGGTCAGTGGTAGAGCTCCTGCCCAGCATGTGTCCTGGATTCAATTCCCAGAATGGCAAAAAAAAAAAAAAAAAAAAAAAAAAAAAAAATTTATAACAATACAAATTTATAACAAAATTCTCTATTTCAATGTTTAAATGTTTAAATGTTGCAATAGAGGATAAAGCGGCTCATGTATGGTAGGTAGGAAGGTAGGTAGGTAGGTAGATAGATAGATAGATAGATAGATACACACACAACATACATACATACATAAATATAATATGGTTATTGAACATTATGTTTTAGAAGGTACTTTATGATGCAGGAAGATTATTAGGTGTTGTGAACAAAGGGAAAAAGAGGCTCTAAAACAAGTAGAGTATGGTCCCACTTTTCAAGAATTAAAAATAAATTTATGTGTACAAAAAGATTTAAAGAAAATACACCAAAATGTAACTACAGTTAAACAATGAGGTGGCGGAATTACAGGTGTTTTCAATTTTATTCATATTGCTTCTCTGAATTTTCTACTTTTTAAAATAAATGTGGGGTTGGGGGACGTAGCTCAGTTGGTAGAGTACTTGCCTAGCATGCACAAGGTCCCAGGTTCAATCCCCAGCACCACCAAAAAAATAAAATTTTTTTTAAAAAATATGTATTACTTCCATTTTGAAAAGGCACATTTCCTTTACAATATACCAGCAAGTAAGAGTAGCATGTAAAACATGAAAAAAAATACACGAAGAATTATAATTTTTTTGAAAAAAACAATTGGAGGATATTTTTCATCTACTATATAATATAAAGGAAATTTCTGTGGTCCTGAGCCATCTTATATGATTTGCTAGTTTCAGAATCACAACCAGTCATCTAATTCCCAAATCCCTACCCCTCTTTTAAAATAGAAGACATTACTATCACCACTGCAGTTTCTTCTGTGTCATCTTCATTCTTTCCTTTTGGCAAATTCATAAGTAACTGGATTCTTCATAATTTTTCTTCTCTTTCACCATTTTGCTTTCTCATTACTAAAGAAATGTTCTACTAATAAAAAACTACCTTAAAAATATTTTATCTGAATTGATTCTAGCTAAGTGTTTTCCTTTAAAAAGAAAACATAAAAGCCAGAAAGCAGAAGAACATTCAAAAGAAAAAAAACTGAAATTGTACATCTGTACTGATCAGAGAGAGAGAGAGAGAATATGAGAATGAATCATTTCTTCCTAACATTTTGGCATCTCTTTAGTTATTTAGTTTAGTTTTTTTAAGACCTGAAAGAACAGTTTATGCTGAAATAAGCCCTAAAGACCATATTGAGGAAAATTAATTACAATACTCATAAGTGTTTGAGTACTGCCAATTCTCTTGTCTTTGTTTTAACTAAATTTCTTTTGCCTTTTTTTAACAATTAACGGCTACCAGGAAACAGTTTTGTACAGTTGTTCCTCTGTATCCATGGGTTCTGCATCTGCAGATTCAAGCAAGCATAGATAAAAAGTATTTGTAAAACAATTGTATCTGTACTTAACATGTACAGATTTTCTTGTAATCATTATTCCCTAAACAATATCCTAAAACAACTATTTACATGCCATTTACATTGTATTTGGTATTATAGATAATCTGGAGATGCTTTAAATTATACGGGAAGATGTGCATAGGATTTATGCAAAAGCTATACTGTTTTACATAAGACACTTCATCATTATACAAAATACATGTATGAAGATGTGAATTTGGTGTCAACATACCTTATATACAAACAGAGATACGATAAATTGTGGTATAAAGGTGTATTCAGAATTGTAATGCAAAAAAAAATAAGAGAGCTCATGTATAATGGCATAATTTGGCATGAACATATTTTATATACAGAGTTATGAAAAATGGTGCTGTAAATGGATAATTATGAATCTAATGCACTCCACTATTGTTATGTATGTAAGAAATAAATAATAAAAAGAAAATATAAATACATTAGTCCATTAGTTTAGTTATTTAGAATAAAAATTGGCTGAGAAAAAAAAATACCTGCATTCAGGACAAAGATAGTAATTCCAAAAGTAAATTACTAGTACTGAATTGCTACTATATAATATTACAACATGCATAAAGATCCTTTTATTTACTGAATAAGATTTTTTAAGACACAACTTGGGTTTTACTCATTAAAGTAAGCAGTAGAATAGGTTACCAGAAGTAAGTTAAATCAGCACAACTTTCTAATTCAAACTCCATGTACGAACCCAATATAAAAAAGTAATCCTTTATTCTACATTCAAAATTCAAGTTTTTACTGGACTCAGTTCTTAACTTCTTTAAGGGGGAAATGGGAAAATCAGAGAGAGGAAAGATGTGAAGTCTGAAACAGGAAAGGGATAGAAGAAGAAGAAGGGATGAAAGATGAGATAGAACAAGAATGACAGAGAAATAGTGTTAGGTCATTGGTTGATAAGAGAAATACACATATACATAAGACACTTCATAATATAGAAGAAGAAATTAAGGAGAAAAAATATGTTATCAAACTCAAGGTTTGGAATTTATCTAGAAAAATATACCGATTTCTTTTCTTTTTCTATTAAAAAAAACATGAGAAGACAATACTTCTATGAAAAACACTGTGAATCAGGCAGGGGGACTAAAACATCATACTCATTTAAAATTGATCACTTCAGTTAAAAAAAAAAAAGAACAAGAACAGCAATCAGCTGCACACATTCTTCCCTTAGAGTGCTTTGATACCTGGAATAAAAAAATATATAGAAAATATTTTCTGTCATAATATTAAATACTAAAAAACAAAACTTTTGCATTTAACAAAAAATTTGATAGTTTCTTCATAGAATCCAATTATACCTGCAAATGCATTTCAAATGAAAGGAAATGTGGTTCCACATGACACCCCACCAATTTTTCTGTTTTTATTAAAACACTCTTCACCAAAGATGACTGGTTTGACAGAAACGAAACTATGAAGAATGTGGTCCCAGAACATTCATCTTCAAGGAGTATGAAACAGTGCAACATCCTAGACCATACAGAAACTGTCAGACTGACAAATTAAATCTGAAAGCCCAAGGAGTATAAAGCACAAAAAGAATTAAATGACTTTCAGAGGAAGTGACACCAAAAAAGACCTAATGAGATGAATTCTTACAAAATTATTAGATTATACAGACTTTTTATCAGATCTCAGTACACAAATGCCTTCTGAAGTAATTTATTCAATATGGTAAGATATCACAAAAAAATCCCATTTTCTAATTTATTAGTGTTTGCTACTTAATTACTCTCCTCATATATTCAGCCCAAAGATATTTCCTGAATATCTAATTCATGCCAAGTACTGTGGTATGCATTACTGATACCTACAGGCCACATGTACATACAAGAAGTAGATCACTAATAACTCAAATGTGACTTAATGATAGGGTAGAAATTCAGAAACTTCTAAAATATCTGGTTAGCCAAGAAGTTCAGCTATACCTCTACTATCTTAATTCTAATATCGAAGAGCAGTAAAACTTAACCAATCTCAGATTCAATTTCTCTTACATGTATGAATTTGCTTATGAATCATAAAAATGGTAAAAAAATAAGCTGCTATTAAGAGGAGACAAATTCAAAAAACCTAAAATGTCCACTAACTTAAAGAATTTCTTATACTACAAAAAGGCACTCTTTAAAAAAAAAAAAGTCTTTTCATATATAATAATTCCACTAAAAAGAAAAAAAAAAAAGAAGAAGAAGTAAGGCTGAGAAGGGGTGGTTGGGAACTTGCCTAGGATGTGTGAGACCTTGGCTTTGATCCCCAGAACCTCAAAGGAAAAGAAATGAAATGAGATCAACATTAAGAGTTTTAAAAATAGAATTCTTAGAATAAATACAGCAAACTCTAAGATCTCAAAGGACTCCTTTTTTGAAGGGTCTAAAGATTGACAAAAAAAAAAAAAGTATGCAGAAATCCTAAGTTTTTTTGAAGCACATACTTAAATTTTCACTCAAACTGACGTGTGAGAAATCGATCCCTTGGCCTGGGCATGAACCTACACAGGTACCATTTCTGCATATCAGCAAATCTTGCTTTTTCACCTCACTTTACTCACATATTTTATAATGGATGCACAGAAGAAATACATATTCCTTTCAAGCATACAGTGTTCCCACTGTTCTTAACCTCCTTGAGGATAATTAATGTCTTATCATCTTTGTATAGATAACCTTTATATAGTAACTGTTACAGTGGCTGTAACTATAGTAATACTAATAGTGATTATGATGATGATAGTTTACACTGAGATCTTACTTCAGAAGTACTTGATGCTATTTTAAGTATTTCACATATCTTTTAGTTTTCACAATTTAAGGAGATACTATTATTAATCTCATTGTACAGATAAGAAAACTGAGACTCAGAAGATCAGAAATTTATTTACATGTTATAAATCTCAGTTTGCTCATCTGCAAAATGGAGGCAATATTTACTTCACCATGATTCTGTGAAGATCCAATTTGATATCATCTGAAAGTACCTACCTAGCACATAAGAGGTAATCAAAATTAGTTCTTTCTTTATATCCATTCCTTTTTCTTCCCCTTTACCACTTGCCAAGATAGGGGAAAAGCAGACTAAAGATGCCTTTTCTATTTCATGGAATAATTTGGAGTACTGAAGGTCTGGTAGAACTCTGCTGAGTTTTGGGCTTTTCTTTGTTGATAGGCTCTTGATGGCATCTTCAATTTCATTGCTTGAAATTAATCTGTTTAAATTTTCTGCCCTTCTGTTTCAATTTGGATAGGCCATATGTCTAGAAATTTGTTGGCATCTTTAGGATTTTCTATTTTATTGGAATATAGATTTAAAAGTGGTTTCTGATTATCATCTGTATTTTAATAGTGTCCATGTGATATTTCCTTTTTTATTCACAAATTTTAGTAATTTTAATTTTCTCTCTTTTTCTTTGTTAGCTTGACTATAGGTTTATCAATTTTATTTATTTTTTCAAAGAACCAACTTTTCATTTCATCTACTTTTAATTTTTTGTTCTTGTTGTTGTTGTTTCAATTTCATTGATTTTAGTTCTGATTTTAATTATTTCCTGTCTTCTATTGCTTACAGTGTTGATCTGTTCTTCTTTTTCAAAGGATTTGAGATGTAATGTTAGGTTATTTATTTGGTGACTTTCTGTTCTTTTAAAGAATGAGCTCAGTGCAAAGAACTTTCCTCTTAGAACTGCCTTTATAGTGTCCCAAAGATTTTGATAAGTTGTGTTGCAATTTTCATTTACCTCTAATTTTTTTTTATTTTATCCCTGATTTCTTCTAGTATCCACTAGTCATTCAAAAGTGTATTATTTAGTCTCCAGGTGTTAGAATAGCTTCTATTTTTTCTTTTATCATTGATTTCTAATGATAAAAGGATTTCATTACATTATGATCTGATAGAATGCAAGGTATTTTCTCTGTTTTTTTTTTTCCTATTTGCTAACAGTTGCTGTGTGGCCTATGGTCTATTTTAAAGAAGGATTCATGTGCCACTAAGACAGTATATTCAGTCCTTGATAGATAAAATATTCTATATATGTCCATAAATCTAAATGATTAATTGTATTTATTAGTTCTATCTTATTCAAGTCAGAATGACAATTATCAAGAATATAAGTAACAATAAATGTTGGCGAGGATATGGGAAAAAAGGTTCACTGATACATTGTTGATAAGACTGCAAACTGGTGCAACCACTCTAGAAAGCAGTATGGAAAGTCCTCAGAAAACTTGGAATGGAAGAACCATTTGATGCAGTTATCCCACTCCTCAGCTGTGACACAGACACATCAATGTTTATAGCAGCTCAATTCACAATAGCAAACATATGGAACCAAAGTGGGTGCCCTTCAATGACTGGATATAGAAAATGTAGTATAGGCCACCAATCACACACCATTTGCCCAATTGCTCACCTTCTGCCTGCCCATCACCAGTTTGCCTGCCCATCAACCGCCACCTGACATTCAGCACCTGATTGCCCGTCATTTGCCTGCAAACAGCCAACAGATCGCCCATGGATCACCCACTGCCTGCTACCCACTGCTACCTGAATGTCTATAGTCAGGGTACCCACAGGTTTGGTTACACATAACCACTGCCTTATCAGGTCACTGGCCAGAGCCTAGAAGACCAGTGCCAAGGGACCTGGAGATTTGTCTCCATCACTACTACCATCTCACGGCATAGACACTTCAGTCTGGGGATACTGGCCAGGACCTGGAGATAAATTGTTGGGTACCTGCAGGTCTGGTTGTATCTGATGACTTCCTGCTGGGTGTGCTAGTGGCCGCCATCTGGTTGCCTCTTTGCAGGGTCGCTTCTTTGTGTGAGTGCATCCCTGGTGGTCTATCTGCAAGTTTAAATGGCATTGAGATCCTGGGACTACAGCAAGGCAGAGCCTGGGGAATCTGAAGTCAAGATTTATCAGATTGCAGCAGGGTCTGCAAGGACCAGTCTGGGCTTAGCAAGCCTGTGGAAAGCCAGAGACTGAGAGCAGTTCCCCAGGGGTAGCACAGGTTAGAGAAACTGGAGAAAACTGGGCTCTTTCCAGCTCATTGAGTCCTGAACTGTGCAGGAAGGGGCAGGCTAAAACAGGTGGAAAGACTGGAAGAGGGTGTGAGAGCATCTTGTCCGGCACCCACTGGACTAGAGCTACCATCAAACATCAGACAATCACAGAGAAAGGAAGCTGACAAAATTGTTGAAAGCCAATAGAAGCAATTGTTCAATTTTTCATTTAGACTTTCCCTTTTTATTTTTCTGCCCTCTCTCTCACATCTCTACCATCTTCAAATCTAAATATTTTTCATGCATCAATTCATTGAGGAATGGGATGTCTGAATTATATATTACAGTTTTACTATGTATTCTTATACTTTTACCTTTTTTTAAAATCTGCATATATTTTTTCTCTCACTTATCTGTCTCCTTGAATTCTCTTTCACACTTCTCTTATGCTAACAGTAAACCTCTATTAATTCATCCTTCACTCTTACTGTAAATTTTTACCTCTATCTTTTCTCCTTCTCCCTCATAAACATCACATCCTAACTAATTCTGTTCCCTCTTTGTCTTTCATTTGAAACAGTAAACCTTTTAAGCAAATTTAATGTTCATATTGTAGACAAAAATTGAACACATCATTTCTGTTTATTGCGACAAGACTGTAGACACCTTAATAGCAGCTATTTGGTTTAAGGTTGTGTATTGTTTGCATTTGGTGCTGTTAATATTGGCTTCCCCCTTAAAGGTGAGGTACTAGAAGCCTTCAGAAACACTATAAGACTACAGGGTTGAAACTGTACTGCCCCAGATCAATACTGCTAGATGGGAAGACAAACAACTTGAAAAAAACAAGGGAATAAGCATCTCAAACAAACCAAGATGTTCCAACAATAAAATCCATAAACACACAGTAGAAGAAATGTTAGAGAAGGAGTTTAGACAGTTCATAGTTAGACTGATCTTCAAAATAAAAGATGGTATCAGAGAAAAAATACAGCAAGTGAAAGATCACTTCAATAAAAAGGCTGATATTATAAAAAGGAATCAAGCAGAAATCCTTGAAATGAAGAAAACAATAAACCAAATTAAAAATTCAGTGGAAAGTATCACCAACAGACTAGACCACTTGTAACACAGAACCTCAGGCAATAAAGACAAAATATATACTCTTGAAAATAAAGTCAACCATACAGAGAAGATGGGAGAAACCAGGAACAGAACTTCCAAGAAATATGGGATAACATGAAAAGACCAAATTTAAGATTTGGTATAGACGAAGGTGTGGAGATACAAACCAAAGGAATGCACAATCTTTTCAATGACATAATATCAGAAAATTTCCAAAATCTAAAGAATGAAATGGAAAATAAAATACATGAGGCTTACAGGACCCCAAATGTACAAAATTACAGCAGACCTACACCAAGGCACATTATAATGAGAATGACTAACATCCAGAATAAGGATAGAATTTTAAAGGCTATAAGAGAAAAAAATCAAATTACATATAGGGAGAAACTGATTTGGATCTCAACTCAGACCCTCATCACCAAGAGGTCCTGGAATAACATATTTCAAGCTCTGAAAGAAAATGGAGCCAATGAAGAATTTTACATCCAGTAAAACTAAGCTTCAGATTTGAAGATGAAATAAAAATTTCCATGATAAACAAGTTAAAAGAATTCATAACTAGAAAACCTGCACTACAGATCATTCTCAGCAAAATATTCATGAGGAGGAAATAATTTTAAAAACAAAACAAAACAACAACAACAACAAAAAAAAAAAAACAATGAAAACCAGCAAAGGGAGAAACTACACTAAAGGAAAAGTAAATCAAAGGAGAAAATAAGTCAAGTTAAAAACCAAAAATGGCCAGAAATACAAATCATATCTCAATAATAACCCTGAATGTTAATGGCCTAAACTCATCAATCAAAAAACATTGGCAGGTTGGATTTTTTTAAAAAGACCCAAAAAATATGCTGTCTTCAAGAGAATCACCTCCTAGGAGAAGACATCCACATACTGAAGGTGAAAAATAACTAGGGATAGTAGAAACACAACTCAACATTATGAAAGCTATTGATTCTAAGAACAAGGGAGAAAAATTGAAAGCATTCCCTCTAAAACTGGAACAAGACAGAGATGCCCTCTTTCACCACTTCTATTTGACATAGTCTTGAAAACTCTAGCCAGACGAAATCAGACGAAAGAAATTAAAGGGATACAAAGAGGAAAACAAGAACTCAAACTGTCACTATTTGCTGGTGACAGGATTCTATATTTAGAAGACCCAAAAAAATTCCACTAGAAAACTTCTAGAACTCATAAATTAATTCAGCAAAGTAGTAGGATATAAAATCAATACCCATAAATCAAATGTATTTCTGTACATCAGTGGTGAATCCTCTGAAAGAGAAATTAGAAAAATTACCCCATTCACAATAGCCTTAAAAATAAATACTTGGAAATCAATCTAACAAAAGAAATGAAAGAACTCTAAATGACAATTAAAGAAATAAAGTTAGCTTTAGATTTAAGATTCATGCTATCAAAGTTCTATTACCTAGGAATTTACCAATAAGAAAGCATTAGAAATTTGGATTTCTGACATTCTCCAGTATGTATCTTTAACTTGATGGCCTCTATTTCATAATTCCATCACAATCAACACAGATGGAAGAGTTCATTTATCTTCAATAATTTTTACCTTTTAGAAATCTATGAAAAAAAAGAAATCTATGAAAAATAAACATAAATTCATTTAATTAATATTTTTTGAATTTCAACTCTGAGCTGGGGCATATACAAAAGATAATCATAATATTAACTAATGTTTAATATTATGTTTATTTTATTAACCCAAAACACCAGACTTGGTCACAAATTATTTGAGAAAAGAAATGGAGTGAAACATATCTATTCATCTTTGGTCTGAACTCCCTCTAGGCCCAACAAAAAGAGACACAATACATTCATATACAGTGCATTTTTGTAGATATGTTAATTAATAATTAGTGTATCTATATATAGGGGATGGAGAACATAATTTCAAGGAAGATGTGAGGGGGAAACCAGAGGATATCTCAGCCACGGGATAAAGCCAAACCCTGGGACAAAACCATAATTATCCTTAGAGGAAAATAAAGCAATGATGCAAGCTTAGATACGGAGTAGCTGAATATGATTAGCCCTGAGAGAAATCTGTGGAACTAAGCAATATTCTAGAGGTGAAAAACTTTAGATGGTACTGTAGGCAACACCCCTGTGATTTGGGCCACTAAATCTGTACTTACACAAATATATTAATGTTGTCTCTCCTTACTTGTAAACGTTCTCAGAAACAAAAGATGTAGGCACTTCTAAAAGTCACTGAACAAATACACAATTTCCTCTAGTGTGAAGATATAAAAATGATTGCTTTAGAATATTATAGAGCTAGGGATGTAGCTCAGTGATAGAGTGCTTGCCTAGTATGTGTAAGGCCCTGGATTTGATCCCTAGCATAACCAAAAAAATATCATGAACTTAAAATTATAATTATTCACTTTAATTAATTAATTTGATCCTGACTAGACTATAAGCTCTATGAAGATAAACCCTAGAATAGGATCATCTCTTCCTACATCCAATATCTTATTCTAGTTCTGTACCAGGTAAATACAGACAAGTAATGAATATTAGTTGAATGAATAAAAATAAATTAATGCATCCATAAGAAGTAAGAGGTAAATAAGTGAACAGAAACAGGGTAAGTGGAAGATCAGACAGAAGAAATAAGGAAACCTGAAGGTTGGAAAGCACTGAAAATATTCCAATAAAGTACTAAAAGCTAACATGAACTTTATCAAAAACATAATTGATAAAAAAACATAATTGATAAATTGAGGTTCAAGAAAATGAGACATTTTCTTGAATATCTCATTATAATGCATCCTTGATATTATCTGTACTTCTACTCATCTATAACCCCCAAATTTTTACTATCCTTCAGAGAAAAAGTCTATATATATTCTAATTATTTAATACACTTATACATTTCTAAGAGTACAAGAAAAAGTATAAGAAACTGTCTAATGGCATCCCTATGTATACGCTTATTTGCATCTATCCAGGAACTGGGATTTTTTCTCTAAACTCTCAAAAACATGAGTTTATAAAATTAAACTATCATTTCTAGATCAAAAAAGAGGGAGAAAACCTTTGCCCAATGTAAATATTGATTATCTTTGATTGTTTTAATTTTAAAAAGAAACTTAACACAGAACTGAACTTTGTCCAGTCTTTCAACCATTTTTTCAAACAATGACATTTTAAGTTGTTTATATGATAATCTTAACCAGATACTTTAATTAGAAATACACATTTCTTATTCAGAGGTAGAGTCAGAGCTATCTATCCCCAACACTATAAAGTTCTTAAGCAGTCGTATTTTTACATCTTCACACTACAGAAAATTGTGCATTTGTTAATTTGTTAACTTTTCAAGCAAAATTATAATTTAAACATGGAGCTAGAAAAAATCATATATCTCCAATTCATGTTAGTGTGAAGCAAGGTTAATGGAGATGCTCATTCTCTGAGGCCTGACAGAGACTGTATATTTCAAAGTGAATGTATGACCAGTACACTATTCAGTGATCTAGACACACACACACACACACACACACACACACACACACACACATACTATCACAGTAAAAATCAAACTAGAACTTCTTAAAAAAAAAAAAACTTTAAACAATCAGTCATCAAGAAGGAATTCTACACATATTGGGTTCTGTAACCATTTCCACATTAAACAAAATTATCATGCTGTAAAATGCTGACCCCACTTAAGAATCCTGCTGGACAGTGATTTCATCATTTTATTAAGCACATGAAGGCTGTTATCATCAGGTGGAATGTTGTTATAAGGTGGCTACACAAACACTGTTTGCTTAAAGATAGTGTTACCTGGAGAAAGAAATATTTTTACCAAAGTATGTAAATCATGTACCAAGATAGCTCACAAAACAGCTCAGAATCCTGAAAAATTTCCTATATGAGTATAGAAACAAGCACCCTTTCAAGAAAACTAGACATTAATTAATATATTGAAAGTAATGTATAAAAACTCACTTCTAAAGACAAGCTTACATTGCCATGCTAATAACTTCATTTTGGTGAGTTCATTGTTTAAGCTTCTCCTTAATCAGATTTTCTAAAATAATTACTATTAAGAGATGAATTCAGGGCTGGAGTAGTAGCTCAGAGGTAGATTGCTTGCCTAGCACATGTGAGGCATTGGGTTAAATTCTCAGCACCACATATAAATAAGTAAAATAAAGGTATTTTGTCCATCTACAACTAAAAAATAAAATTTTTTAAAAAGAGATGAATTCAATTTAAAAAAAGAATGATGAAATACATAAAAAGTTTTCTTAATTTATTATATTATGCTAGATTAGTCTACCAGAGACACTGTTATATAACACTTCTTTGATGTTTGTGAGTGTATATATTATATAACCACCCTAAGACTTTAAATCAATCAATGCTTTTTTTACAATTCATACTATATAGACATATTAAATATGTTTTTAATCCACATGTAATTATAAAGTGTTCCTTTCCAATCAGAATCTCAGATAATATTTACTAGTAATGATAGGTTGTTTGATTATAGAAAATATTAATAGTTTATAGAAGCATATCAAACATTTTAAATAAGATCTGATTAATTCCAAATTCACCATGAATTTAGCAAATAGAAGAAAATGTGCAAGTGCTAAAAGCAGTAACAAGTTTAACAAAATGTTAAAGATATCAAGTTTTAAAATGCCATCAATTTGGCAACCTCATACTGATTTCTTATTTAGCAAAATAATCAGTGTGGTGGCAGCATCACAATACGTAACACAGAATTCTTCTGGAACACTCTGCTGACAAGCAAGACATGCTAGCTCCTTCTTTTACATGAGGACACCAGTGAGCATGGAAGGATGGCACAACACAAAAAGAAAATAAATTGGCATCTTGGGAAGTTTCCCAGGGGATTGTAAAGTGCCAAGCTGAAATCCTGTGGTCGCTAAGCAGCAATAAGGACAGTAGAGAGATTCCTGTCCAGCTTCACAGCACCTGCAATATAAGTTCACATTAGTGGGATCACAGCACACCCTGGTGACAAAAATGAGCTACCTCTGGCTGGCCTGATCAAATTCACATAGAGTAAGCTACCTAACATTTCTTCAAATCTTTCTGAGAAGAACCAAAACATGGTGAACTAGAAAACCAAAAAGTTTATATAATATAAATGCTAATGCTATTTTTAAATCATCTAGTTTAACCATATGCCAACAGCATCACCATGGGCGAACTGTTAGATTATTTGTGACCCAATTTCACACTGAGTAAAAATTTAAAAATAAAGAACAAAAAGGTCCTTACTTTATAGGGTATTCATAAGGATTAAATAAGTAAATAATTGAAACATGCTTAGAACAGAACCTAGCACACAAAAAAACACTGTATGTATTCATTACATAAATGATTAGATGAAACCAATGTAGAGATAGATTTCTTTAAGCCGAAAAAGAATATTTTTCCCCCTGGGGATTGAACTCAGGAACTTGCAAATGCTAAGTACATGCTCTGCTACTGAGCTATATGCTTGATCCTGAAAAGGAATAATATTAAAAACTGTAACATACTATCGGCATGCTATGTGCCTTCTATTATGCTCTTGACATATGTAATCTCCCTTCTTTTTTTATTTGTTGTAACTTCCTCATTTTTTTTATACCTTGATTTATTTATTTATTTATTTATTTATTTATTTATTAATGTGGTGCCTAGGGATCAAACTCAGTGCCTTACAGGCTCAAGGCAAGTGCTCTACTACTGAGCCACAGCCCCAGCCTCTCTTCTTTCATTTTTATGATAAATATACATACTAGTCATCATTATCTCCTTTTAAATATGAGAGAAGGCAAATGTTAAATCCAAAACAAAAATAGGAAGCAGCAGAGCCTAGATTCAAACCCAGATATTTCTGACTCCAAAACAGGCTTTTAACCTTAATGCATGTTAGACAAAGTTTATTTACTCATCTATGTTAGGGATGAGGAAATTGAAGTGTGTCAATTAAAGTCAAACAGAGGGCTGGTGAATAAAAAGCAAGGAATTAAGGTATTTTAGACAATTACAAGTATGTTTGAAACAATGAAATAGGTATAAAATTCCATTATGATGGGAAAGATTCCCTTGAATAAACCCGGATTTTAGTCTAGGGATATCCACCCTGCACACAACATACCCATAAATATGTTATACTAAATTTGGAAGAATAAATTTTTATTCTTGGGTGAGAGAGGGTAAGAAGGTTGCCTGTCCTAAATGACTCTAATATGATCAACTTCTTCATTAGAGTAAATGCCAAGTCCAGTACAAAAACATGGTAAATTTCATCTTTCTTTTCCCAGCATAGAAGGGAAGACCTATAAAGAGGACTGGGTAGGGCACAAAAGCCCACCAGCTAACTCTCTTGGCCAATAACATTGATAATCAATTCAAAAATAAAGAGCTCTGTGGCAGGTGCACATTCCCAGAGCATGCCCGGTCTTGAGGATGAAAGAAAAACCAGCTAGCACTCTGCCTTCTCCATCGCCACAGGTATTGGCTAGAAATCATCTGGCAGCAGTCAGAGTATACATAAGCTCTATTCTTTGCAGCCAAAAAAATTAAATTTAAAAAGTAGATATTTTTAAATCAATGGTGAAAATGTGGGTAAATATATTAAAAATACAGAGTACATCTGCAAGACATAGAACAATTACAGCTCAGCATTCTCACCACTGTAATAAAAATTAATCAACTCCTTTCTAGTTATATTGAATCAATCTAATTAAATGTTTTACTCAAAGTCAAAAGAAGAATATTGGTTTGGAATTTCCTACAAAAGTATTTTCAGAAATTTTTTTATGTTAACTAACAAAAATAATACCTTTTTCATAAAAGTATCATTTATATGACTTTTATATATATTATAATGAAAATGGTGATCTTTCCTTTAAAACAATAAATACATATTCATATTATAAACACCTTGCAAGAAAGCCAGTTTATCTAGAAATGGTCAAACTCCTAGTAAATGGCAAACCATCTGGCATAGATCATTTCATTGTATTTGTATCCCATTAAATCTCACCATTATTATTTTATCAACTACAGGCATTTTCCTTAGTAATTCAAGACTGACTACTAATACGCTACATGCATGAAACAGCAAACATACTCTAAAACTATTACCAAAGGCCGGTTTATCATTTCACAGATTTTAGTTAAATGTTTTCCTGGTCTATATGTCTCTTATTAGCCAGTACCATACTGTTTTGATTATTATTATAGCTTTGTAATACAATTTGAAATCAGAAAGTGTGATGCCTCTACCTTTTATCTTCTTTCTCAAGATTGCTTTTCCTACTTGGGGTCTTTTGTGGTTCCACATGAATTTTTGGGATTGTTTTCCTATTTCTGTGAAAAATAGAAATTTTAATACAGATTACACCGACACCGAGAATCACTTTGAGCATTATGGTCATTTTGAAGATATTGGTTCTTCTGATGCAGGAACCTGGTATCTTTCCACTTACTAGTGTCTTCTTCAATTACCTTTATAAATGTTTTATCATTTTCAATGGACAGATCTTTCATCTCTTTGTTTAAAGTTATTCCTAAGTATTTTATTCTTTTTGATAGTGCTGTAAATGGAATTGTTTTCTTCATTTCTCTTTTGGTAGTTCTTTGTTAGTATAAAGAAATGCATCTGGTAACTTTCCTATGTACATACATGAGTATAACACAGTGAATATCCACATAATGTACATCCACAAGACTGGGATCCTAATTGGAATTAGATGGTATAAATATGTCAAAATTGCCTCTACTATCATGTATAAATAAAAAGAACAAATAAATAATAATAATTTAAAATTTTTAAAGTAAAAAAAAAAGAAATGCATCTGATTTTTGCATGTTGATTTTGTATCCAGCAAGACCATTGCTTTAAAAATATTCTACTCATTAAGCTGTTCACAACTTTGTTGTCATTACTAGGAATTTTGCATTTCTTAAATACTTAATGGAAAAAGCTGCAGGGAAATTATAAAATAATTTCTCTTTTTAGAGCATGCAGATAATTTGAAAATCCCTACTCATTTGATATGAGTTTGTGTCATACCTCTACAAATAAAAAAGAGATTATTGATGACCAGATTTTAGTTAAATATAACTGAATATATTAGACTTCTATAATATTCAGAACAGTATGATAAACTGCTGGTTCTGAAATACCATGTTTCTCTCAGTGTTTAGGAAACAATCTCTTTAGCAATTTTCAAACCATGTTATAAGTAGAAAGTCCATTTTCAGAGAATTATTGTTAGAAAAGTAAGGTTCATATTAACATGTAAAATTCTGTCAGAAGCAGACTATAACTTGATATAAAACAGGCTGCCTAATATTGTTGAAATTGGATCATAAATAAGTCTAGAGGAGATCCAACATGGCGGCGGGTGGAGAGGCAGCATTTTCAATACCCCGCCAGTGATGGGGTCATAAAGACGCATAGATAACACTTAGATTCTACCAACGGAGATCTCCTAGCAAAATTCCACTGAAGAGAGACCGGCCGGGAGCTACTAGGATTTTTTGAAGCGACAGATTGCCCCAGACGAGCAAATCCCTGCCAGGAGACGCAGAGGTCCAGTTCCGCCAGCCACAGTCCGCGCACCGCGGCGCAGCTGCTGGCCCGTCTGCCAGCAGCAAATGCGACCGGGTCCCGCTAACCTCCGAGACTCAGCTTGGCAGGAAGAAGTCTTCAGCCAAGCCTTCATGAAATAGTGAGCTGGGAGCTGAAGCCAACCTGGGACGGACCAGTCCCACCCCTCCCTTCGGACACTCCGGCAAGGAGCCTGGGGCCCGCCATAGCAGAGAGGTGACGTCAT
>NW_026000026.1:38728881-38738201 GCF_001458135.2 Marmota marmota marmota | reverse complement strand
GAATGTCTTCTCTGATATAAGGGGGGTGACTCAAAATGGGGAAGAGAGGAAGAGCATGGGAAGAAGATTACCTCTACATAGGGAAGAGGGGTGGGAGGGAAAGGGAGGGAGAGAAGTGAACAACAGCAGATGAGGTAGAGAGGGAAGATGGGAGGGGAGGGGAGGGGGGATAGTAGGGGATAGGAAAGGCAGCAAAATACAACAGTCACTAATATGGCATTATGTAAAAATTGTGAATGTGTAACTGATATGATTCTGCAATTTGTATTTGGGGTAAAAATGGGAATTCATAACTCACTTGAATCAAATGTATGAAAGAAGATATGTCATGAGCTTTGTAATGTTTTGAACAACCAATAAAAAAATTTTTAAAAAAGAAAATTTTGAAAAGAAAAGAATAAATAAATAAATAAATAAATAAATAAATAAATAAGTCTAGATTCAAAAACCTTCATGGCAAACATTCGGTTCTCTGGGAAGCAGAATTCTTAACCAAGATGAGTAAGAAGGATGATAATTAAGTACTACCTCAGGGATCAAACCTGTGGAAAAGGAGGGAAATGAAGCAGGTTTTGACACAGGAAGAAACTGAACTATGATACAGGTCTAGCAATAGTCTTGATTGACCCCACTGGGACTTCTGGAACTAGAATGGCCCTTCAGAGTTATTCCGAGTTAAGCCAAAATGGCCAGACCTTGATAGTTCTACAGCAGGCATTGGGAAGGGTATTACCATAGTCAGGCTAGCTCCCTGCATCTGAGGTAGTCTCTGAAGTTGTACTCCCCAAAACTAGGGCAATAAGCTTTCATAAAAGAGAGGTTTGTGTGACATATCATATTATAGATGCTCCTTGACTTAAAATGGAGTTATATATAAAAAAAAACCACCACCATTCCTGAAAATATCATAAAACAAAAATGTATTTAATACATCAACCTCCTGAACATTATAGTAGCAATACTGCATTGTTTTTCTTTTTCATCCTCATGATTATAAGACTGACTGAAAGTTGTAGCTCACTGTTGCTTCTTCCAATATTAAAAGAAGCATTATACTGTATATTGCAAGCCTAAGAAAAGATCAAAATTCAAAATTTAAAGTACAGTTTCTACTGAATATGTATTACTTTCACACCATCATAAAGTCAAAAAAATCGCAAAGCTGAATCATTATAAGTTGGATACTGTTTGTATCTACTATATAGGGCAAATTTTTGTAGAGATATAAGAAACAAAAATCTTCAACCATGACAGAAATTTTAGTTATATATGTTTTTATCAAGGTTTATATCATTTATTCCTCCACTCCATTCAGATGTCTATACAAATGTCAGGCCTTCAGGATTTTCCCTGACCAATCTATCTAAAATAGCTTCCCTTTACTATGTTTTATTTTTTTCATGGCGCTACCTGACCTTTTAATATATTTTTGTTTATTTCACTTCCATTGGACTACAACTTATAGTAAAGTGCAACTTTATCTTGTTCACCAATTTATCTTCAGGGTCTACAATAATGTGGAAGAGGATAACATATGAGTAGAATATCCTTTATCCAAAATTCTTAGGACCAAAAGGAAATTTGTTCAGATTTTGGAATATCGGCTTTTACTGAGTTTCAAACCTGCCAGTCTTTGAACTGGAACTATACAGTTGACTTCCCTGGGTCTCTAAGCTTGTCAGCTGCAGATCTTGGAATTTGTCAGTCTCCCCATCAGCATAAGAGGAAATTCCTTTAATTAATAAATATATGTATGTTTATATATATATATATATATATATATATATATCTCACACATACACACATACATACATATATATAAAAACATATCATGTCATCATCTCTGGAAAACCCTAACAAATACAGTCATCTTACTTAAAAGAAAAAATGTCCAACAATGAAAGTAAACTATAAATAGAACCCTAATTAATAAATGTATATGTTGTCATTCTCTGCAAAGAACATTAACTATCAGTTGGAACTTATCTGCCAAATGTATTGTTTTTTGTGGGTTTTTTGGATTGGTTTTTGAGAAATAAAGTGTCTTGCAAAGGTCTCTATCTCTTAAGAGAAGGAAATCCAAAAATCTAAAGATAGAAGTATAAAATCTTATACATAACTGCAATCAACTTAATACATTCCAATATTTATTTAAAATTCAAAGGCTGTCAATAAGCCAAAAAGATACTAGTATAATGACACCTTTATCCAAATGTAGTGCCAAAATATCTTTAAATGCAAAGAAATAGTTTTCAGATAAAAGACCGCTTAGGAGTCTACATGCCTATGTTCTCCTTCCATTATTGTGAATAATCAAAAACCAACTGGTTTCAAGTGGAACATTTAAGTTGACCTCTTCAGATAGTATTTCATCCAAATCATTTTGAGACACAGAAATTTTGCAGACATTGTACTACTTCTTGGAAATCTGCATTTAAATGCCTCCTCATGAGCAAATGCCTATTTATGTACACAAAGTAATCTAGCTTACTTTGTGTGAATTTAGATGGTTTTGCTCTGTGACTGATGATTAATATGAAGCCTATAAAGTTTATTTGTTTTAAGCAATAGAAACAAAAAAATAATATTCCATTTGAAATATATTGCCACCTAGATTTTAAAATCAAATATATACATTAGAAAACAATTCTTTATCCCTTGCCTAAAAGAATAGCATACATAAGAAGTCATAAATATTATCCACAATGAAAACATTTTCTAAACTGCCAAATTTTTTTTTAATTTCTATATACACAGATTTTGAAGATAAAAAGTAAACACTTGGTCCTTGAAGTATCTATAATTTTTCTCAGAAACATGACAAACTTATCCCAGTTTATTCCTAGCTAAAAGGAGTACTTCTGTTTACCCAAAGGAAAATGTAGAACTTAACACTTTTGCTCCCTATAAGATAATAAATCCTGATAATGGGTTAATTATGAAGTGCCAAAATGTGCTATTTCTTCATTAAAATAATAGAAATATATTGTTTTAATGAACTGTTCTATGATAAATGTAAATATTTTTCTGATATAAAAAAGGGAGGAGCCAGACACAGTGCTGCGTTCCTGTAATCCCAGCAACTAGGGAGGCTGAGGCAGGAGGATAGAGAGTTCAAAGCCAGCCTCAGTAAAAGCGAGGCGCTAAACAACTCAGTGAGACCCTGTCTCCAAATAAAATTAAAAATAGGGCTGGGGATGCGGCTTAGTGATTGAGTGCCCCTAAGTTCAATCCCCGGTACCAAACAAAAGGCAGAGAGGTCAAAAATTTTCCTAATGTTCTTGTCACTTAACATTTTTTTAATCAATTTTCTCCTCTCCAAATCAGAGCCATCCCTAACAATGTAAGAAAATATACCTCTTGGTAAACTTGGATGACCCAGTTTGGTTAAGTACACATAGTAAAACTCTTGTAGACAGAATAACATCATCTTTTAGCTTGGAATATGTTATGGACTAAGTTGTGTACCCTCAATATTCATATATTGAACCTTCAACCTATTACCTTAGAATAACTATACTTGATAAAAGGACTTTTATAGGAGTAATTAATTTACAGTGAGGCTATTAGAATGTGCTCTGATACAATCTGACTGTATCCTGTATCTGGTGTCCTAATAAGAAGTGAAGATGAGAATATACAGACACCAGTGATGCACAGAAAAGAAGTTATATGAAGTCTAGCAAAAAGGTAGCCATCTGAAACCCAAGAAGAAAGGCTCAGGAGAAATCAAATTTACTTACTTGGTCTTGAACTTCCATCCTCCAAAACTGTAAAAAAATTAATTTCTGTTGCATGGGCACCCAGCCTAGGATATTTCATTATGGCAACCCTTTCATAGTAATATAAAATATATATTATATATTTTTAAAATAAAATTTTAAAAGTATATATGTTTTAAAGTAAAATTGGTATATTGTTACCAATAAAGCTTACACAATCTTGACATCCTAAGGGAAAAAGGGTATATAAATTCACCAACTAAAATTCAGTTAAGAGAACATGATAACAAAATAATACTGAATATTTCACAAGTTCTACACTGGTTTCTAGAGACTGCTGATTTGAATACATATAATCCAACACAGTCCTTCCCAATCCAATAAAGTAGCTATTTCCTTTGAAATGGGATTCAAAAACAAATGAAACATGATCTTTACACTATTTTGATGCTAGTTAAAAAAGAAAATTTTTAAAGAGGTGTGTAGCACACACTCATGAAAATACAGGTTTTGCATTCCTAATTCAAAAGCCTGAAATTCAGATTTTGGAGCATTTTGGATTTCAGAGTTTTGGGGTTGGGGATGCCCAACTGGTAAAGTCTATGCAATATTTCAAAATCTAAAAAACTATGAAATCTGAAACACTTCTGATGCCAAGAATTTCAAAAGATATGGGATAGTCAACCCAGATAGAAACAGACAAAATTATTATCTAATTATTATCTAATGTGTAATAATAATTCAATCACTTAATTTAATGTATGATTAAGTGATTGAATTATTTTATAAGCACTATGATTGAACTCATGTTTCATAAACATGCACATATATTAATAGAGTGTGTGCACATTCAGTGTGAAATTAAAAAGCAATGCTACCACAATAAAGGTTGCCTAGGCCTGAAATTATTCAAAATTTACCCAAGAAGACTAAAGGGAGCAAATTTCAATCAATAAAAAGAAGCTCACACTAAATTCTATGAGTTTGATTATTTGTTTATTGAGGTGACATTCATATAACATAAAAATTAATGTTTTTATGAGCGGTTTCATGGCATTTAGTATATTCACAATGTTATATAGTCACTATTTCTATCTAGTTCTAAAACATTTTATCACCCCAAAAGAAAACCCCATACCCAGCAAACACCCCCACCAATCCCCTTGGCTACTATCATTCTGCTTTCTATACCCATTATCTATTCTGGATATTTCATATAAATGAAATCATATGATATGAGATCTTTTTTGTCTGGCTTCTTTCACTTAGAGTAATGTTTTGGGTATTCACCTATGCCATAACATATCTTAGTATTTCATTCCTTTATATGCCTGAATATTCCACTAAATGGACAAATCACATTTATTTATCCATTCAGCAGTTGATAGACATTAGGATTGTTTACACTTTTCAGCTAGGAATAATATTCCTATGAACACTCATGTACAAGCTTTTGTGTGGATAAATGTTTTCAGTTCTCTTGGGCATATATTTAGGAGTGGAATTGTTTGTTCATTCCATGATAGTTCCACATTTAACTTTTGGAGAAACTGACAAAACATTTTCTACACTGGCTTTACCAATTTATATTCCCACCAGAATATAGGAGGTTTCAAGTTCTCTACATCCTAATCAACACTTGATATTCCACCACCTCTCCACTTTTCATTATAGCAATCCTAGTTGGTATGAAGTAGTATTTCACCATGGTATATGTATATCATGTTGTAAGCATAATATACACATAACTGACATTTCAGTTCTAAGACTCACACAAGAAATTCCTAGCAATTAAACCAACTTATAAGATTCTTTTTATGTTTTTTTATTTTTTTTTATTTTTGATTGTTTGTTTGTTTGTTTTTGAGACTGTGTCTTCCTAAGTTTTTCAAGGCTTCACTAAGTTTCTGAGGCTAGCTTTGAAATTATGATCCTCCTGCCTCAGCCTCCTGAGTCACTGGATTACAGGCATACACTACCATGCCCAGCAGAAATGTTAACATTCTTGAATAATGATAATTTCTCTGTCTTCAGATTTTAGATTTTTTTTTAAGTTGACTACTTTAAAAGCCTTCTTTAGGTTAGCTGACTTCTGGGAAGGCAGAACTTGAGATTTTCATCTCTAAGAAAGGCTACTCATATGAACAGCTATAAAATATCTTCGGAAGGCATAGGTAACCTGGTAAAGCATGTACCCTGGCATCACAATCTTCTTCCTCCCTTCTGTACCATGGATGCTTCAGTGACAGCAAAGGTGATACTTCTCCAGACAAGGAAACCTTAATTAGGAGAGAAAGATTATGGCCAATACTACATGACCACTGAGAAACAGTTTGTTGAGAGGGATAGAAATAGTCAAAAGCAAGGCACACATTAAAAAGTTAATGAGAGTGTACCTTTTTCCCCACATCCTCACCAACACTTATTGTTGTTTGTCTTCATAATAGCTGCCATTCTGACTGGAGTGAGATGATATCTTAGATTAGTTTTGACTTGCATTTCTCTGATTGCTAGAGATGTTGAACATTTTTTCATATATTTGTTGATTGATTGTATATCCTCTTCTGAGAAGTGTCTGTTCAGGTCCTTGGTCCATTTGTTTATTGGGTTATTTGGGGAGTTTTTTGGTACTTAGCTTTTTGAATTTTTTTATATACCCTAGAGATAGTGTTCTATCTGATGTATGAGGGGTAAAAATTTGTTCCCAGGAAGTGGGCTCTCGGTTCACCACACAAATTGTTTCTTTTGCTGAGAAGAAACTTTTTAGTTTGCTGGTGGGACTGCAAATTGGTGTAGCCAATATGAAAAGCAGTATGGAGATTCCTTGGAAATCTGGGAATGGAACCACCATTTGACTCAGCTATTCCTCTCCTCGGACTATACCCAAAGGACTTAAAAATAGCATACTACAGGGACATAGCCCCATCAATATTTATAGCAGCACAATTCACAATAGCTAAACTGTGGAGCCAACCTAGATGGCCTTCAGTGGATGAATGGATAAAAAAAAAAATGTGACATATATATACAATGAAATTTTTCTCATCAATGAAAGAAAATAAAATCATGGCATTTGCAGGGAAATGAATGGTGTTGGAGAAGATAATGCTAAGTAAAGTTAGCCAATCCCAAAAAAACAAATACCAAATGTTTTATCTGATATAAGAAGGCTGACTCATAGTGCGGTAGTGAGGGTAGGGAGGGGGATCATGGGAGGAATAGATGAATTCTAGATAGGGCAGATGGGTGGGAGGGAAAGGAAGGGGGTAGGGGATTATCAAGGATGGTGGAATGTAATAGACATCATTATCCAAAATACATGTATGAAGACACAAATTGGTGTCAACATACTTTATATATAACCCAGAGATATGAAATATTGTGCTGTATATGTGTAATAAGAATTGCAATGCATTCTGCTGTCATTTATTTTTTTAAAAAATTAGTAGAAAAAAACTAGAAAAGTTAACTAGAGACGGGAGTGGCAGCACATGGGAGTGGTAGTCACTATAATCCCAGTGACTCGAGAGGCTGAGGCAGGAGGATCAAGAGTTCAAAATCAGCCTCAGCAAAAGCTAGGTACTAAGCAACTCATTGAGACCCTGTTTCTAAATAAAACACAAAATAGGGCTGGGGATGTGACTCAGTGGTCAAGTAACCCTGGGTTCAATCCCCCATAAGCTCCACCCCACAAAGAAAAAAAAGTTAATTAGAGATCCTATATGTTACATCAGGTAGAAAAACAGATGTTTAATCAATGTTAAAGAGATTATCTTTGTATCAATCAATCATTTCAATTTTATGACATTCAGACGATATTGGTTAAAATAGGGCTTATATATTAAAAACCAAATAACTTCTAGCAAAGTCAGGAAATTATACTCACGTCTATGCTTACTTAAAGTATTGTACTGAAAATTATGAACCTTATTCTCTGCCTTTGCACATGAGGCAAGCTAATTTCTCCAAGTTACTACACAATATCATGTTCATTCTCTTGCCTGACTATAATCTCATCAAAGACACAAACAAACAAATTGGGAGTGGTGGCACACGCCTGTAATCTCAGGAGGATCGCAAATTCAAAGCCAGTCTCAGCAAAAGTGAGACACCAAGCAACTCAGTGAGACCCTGTCTCTAAATAAAATACAAAATAGGGCTGGGTATGTGGCTCAGTGGTCAAGTGCCCCTGAGTTCAATCCTCAGTATGAAAAAAAAAAAAAAAAAGCAAACAAAAACAATGGTTTGGTACTAGACTTGAGTGAAACTCCTTTCAAGTTTGAAACTACTTGCCAGATCAAACTACTTTCATCTTTCAAGTTTCACTTTGAAAGATGCTACACAATCTCTAATGGTGAGAAACTGATATCAAGCACACTAGAAAGGAGGTTTTGTAGGTCAGATAGGCACAGACTGTGTAGGGATAGGCGTCTGAGTACCTCTGGAATCTAAGATGGGAAAGTCAAGGTTACAAAGGTGAAAAGTGAACAGATAGAACTAAGAAATTACACAGAATTTCTACATATGAGATACTGTCATCCATTTACAGTCTCCTATCTAAATATGTACTATTCCCAGGATTAGAGAAAGATAATTGCCAGAAGGAAACTATTTGTCAAATATTTGTCTTGATTTCTTGTAAAAAAGGAACTGTCCATCTTATTATAGGAGAAAATAAAAATGCTTTAATAGGATCATCTGTGGGGACCTCTACTAGTGAGACAATCCCATGTTTTCCATATAAAATATTATTGGCAGCTAAGAAAATATGCCTTTATACAGCAGGAAAAAAGTACAGGGGAAAAAGGATTCTCATGTCTCTAAATTAAAAGGAAGACCAGCTTTTATAAAGGCAGTAACTGAAATAACCCTTAGACCAATTACAGATTTTCAATATAATATAAGTAAAAAATAGAAGTATATTCCTAAGACATAAAATAAATAAAGCAGCTTAACAACTAATATATTTTCCATTCAAATAAAAAATCAATACTTTCATTAAAAAACATAACAATGCCTCTTTTAGTTTCGTCACTTCAAGTAAAAGGAGATCAATAGAAAAGCAGTCAGGGGTTAGTAGAAGAAAGCATATTTACAGGGGTGTTTCCTTGCTCTAACCAACAACAAACCAAAGTTTCTCAGCAACAATACAATATGAAAATCTTCAAAAATTCAATCAGGCCAACTATGATGCTTTAGTCAGAGGTTTCGGTCACTACCATTTTCATCCAAACAAATATTTCAAAACATAAGTTTCACTGAAGATTTTAATAACAACCACACTGTTTCAATATTACAGAAAAGAGGACAAGTGTTAAAATTAACCATAGTCAAACCTGCAGAATCAATTTCATATCAGAAAGTATATATCCAGTCTTTTTTTTTATTGGCTGTTCAAAACATTACAAAGCTCTTGATATATCATATTTCATACATTTGATTCAAGTGGGTTATGAACTCCCATTTTTACCCCGTATACAGATTGCAGAATCACATCGGTTACACATCCACGTTTTTACATATTGCCATACTAGTGTCTGTTGTATTCTGCTATCTTTCCTGTCCACTACTATCTCCCCTCCTCTCCCCTCCCCTCCC
>NW_026000026.1:38689503-38728873 GCF_001458135.2 Marmota marmota marmota | reverse complement strand
GAAGCTGAACCCCTTTCTCTCACCATGCACAAAAGTTAACTCAAAATGGATCAAAGAGCTTGATATCACATCAGAGACTTAGAGTCTGATAGAAGAAAAAGTTGGCTCCGATCTACATATTATGGGGTCGGGCTCCAAATTCCTTAATAGGACGCCCATAGCACAAGAGTTAAAAACAAGAATCAACAAATGGGACTTACTCAAACTAAAAGTTTTTTATATCCAGTCTTTTTATTTGTTCTAATTAGTTATATGTGACAGTAGAATGCATTTTGGCACACTGTACACAAATGGAACATTACTTCTCATTCCTCTGGATGTACATGGTGCTGAGTCACATCAGTAGTATAATCATACATGTAAATAGGGTAATAATGTCTCATTCTACTGTTCTTCCTATCTCTCCCACCCACCCCTCCCCAATGTCCAGTTTTTAATAAATTTAGTATGATAAACAGTATATGGAACTGAATTGAGGAAAAGTATAGGCATGTCAGGAATCCTAATTCCTACTCGTGGTTTTTTCAGATAAGGCCTGTATGTAATTGAGCATATTACTTCCAATTCTTAGGGCTTGGTTTTCCATCTATAACATGAAGCATCTGTCCAGGACTATATTTTGATTCCTGTCAATCTTTAAAACTATATGACATGAAGCTGGGCGGGGTGGCAAACATCTATAATCCCAGTGTGTCGGGAGGCTGAGGCAGGAGGATCTCAGAGTTTAAAACCAGCCTCAGCAATTTAGCAAGACTCTAAGCAACCCTGTCAGATGCTGTCTCTAAATAAAAATTTAAAAGGGCTGGAGATGTGGATCAGTGATTAAGTGCCTCTGAGTTCAACCTCTAGTACCAAATAAATAAATAAATAAATGACATAATTTAACAGGATCACTTTCTAACTTCCTAACATATACATAATGACTACATACTCTTTGGGTGGGGGGGAGGAGTAACCAGGAATTGAACTCAGGGGCACTCGACCAATGAGCCACATCTCCGGCCCTTAGCAGCTGGGATTACAGGCCTGCACCACTGTACTAGGCCAACTATGTACTCTTGACAGGATCATAATTAAAGTGTTCTCATTTCCATACTTATATCACTGCTTAAATTAAGCTCTAATACCTGAAAAAATTATCAAACATTTCCTTTATAAAAATCAAAATACTTTCTTAAATTCAGTATAACTACTAGCTTTTGCCTATGTAAAACCCAAGACTTCCTGTTAATTCTAGCAGAAAATGAATATATGTACTTTACTTTCTGGCATTAAAGATTTTCTTAGCACAGGCTATTTAATATAACATGCCAAATGAGAAAGGCAAAAAATAACAAGGTCTTTGTAGATCCCTACCATCATATGTTGAAAGAACAAATGATCCATAATGGTAAGGATTCCCTTGTATAGGATGCTTTCAACATCAGTTCAGGAATGTTATAGAAATACCTGAAGCATCAACAATGATCAATAATATAGAGAGATGTCAAAAATCAATTATTATATTGCCATTTATAACCATGCTTTTTAGTTTAATACTAAATTCATAAAAGAAAACTGAAAACTCATCCTCTTATAGAAGGTTCTTACAGAAGCCCATTCTAGACCAGAACAACACTGATTATTACAGGAGATAAGCTAGAGCTAGGCCATTCAGAGTATCTGGAAGAAGGCTGGAATAAAAATTAAAATCTGGCTGGGCATGGTTGTACAAGTCTGTAATCTCAGCAGCTCAGGAGATTAATGCAGGAGGATTGCAGGTTTAAAGTTAACCTCAGCAACAATGAGGCTGTAAGCAACATAGTGAAACCCTGTCTCAAAATAAAAAATAAAAAGGGCTGTGGATGTGGCTTAGTGGTAAAGCATGCTTGGGTTCAATCCCTGACACAATAAAACAAAGAAAAAGAAAAAAATGAAAGTCTAGAGAAGTTTTTTCTTAGCAAGAACTATAGTGAAAGAAAGGACTAATGACTTTCCTCCATTGTTAGCTCCCCATTGAAATATTAGAGTAAAAAGTTCTATTCAGATATCCAAAGGAGTGCTTTGAGTGAGCCAGAAAATCCCCAAATTTTTCCAAAAGAGGATTTCTATTTCTCCATAGCTAAGTAGTAATGGGAATAGGTGAATGTTTAGGGTGACTATTTAAGGTTATAAATTACTATGCAGAAAGGATGCTAGTGACAAAGTCCAACAAATTCATCATTTGAGACTCAGACTCAAATCCTCTGAGTTCTACCATATCACCTAATACCTTATAAAATTTGAAGAAGTTCTAGATATCATCAAGAAAAAATTCAATAGATTTAATATAAAAAAAGAAAACCTTTAGTACAATCAAAACTCATAAATAAATCAAAAAAGATATTATAAGTAGCGAATATTACAAATCACTAATATATTACTGTATTCATTTTCTCATGGATAGCAAACTGCTACAAATTTAATAGCTCTAAACAACCCATTTATTAACGCACATTTCTGTAGGCCATAAACACAAAGAAAACTGTACTTTCAAAGGAGTACTGCAGTCAGAATTTCTAAAGTAAGGTCAGAAGATTATCAGAATAACCTTAAAGGCATGTGTACCATATAACATAACCTAATCATGAAAATAATCATCAAATTTATGGTCCAAGAGATTACCAGGAGCGAGTATACTCAGAGGGGTAAAGGGAATCTTGAGGCTCATCTTAGACTACCATAATTATAAAAGAAGGTTTCATAATTTTGTGAAAAAAACATATTTCAAAATGCCAAATATAAATCAGAAGTGACATGAGCAAACAATGCACATTTGAGAATTTGCACATTTGAGAAGAGAATTTATTGGGAAATAATTGATAAGAAAAATCAAGCACCACAAACATATTAGTACTTCTTAGCCTGCCCATACCATTGCTGCAAATACAGAAATGAAAACTCATAAGAAACAAAAAGCTATGGCATACATAAATCAGTCTCCTCTGGGTTCTCCTAGCACTATATACACACAACTCTAAAACAAAATAATCTCTACATAATATCTACCTATTTGTCTGCCAGTATACTTTTAAGCATCAAATCCGGAAACCTATCTTATTCATCCTTTTATTCCCAGACCTTAGAATGATTCTGTATTCTGTAAATTTTTGCTCAGGGCCTACTATGTAACTACCAGTGAGTGAGGCATTAAGACACAGAGTTGTATAATCCATGTTCTGATGTATCTCATTTCTTGTAATTTCCATTAAAAGAAAAAAGATTTAATATTAAAAGTTCTATAGTGAACATGTAAAGTATAGGATAATAAAAATAAACAGAATTGAGGGGACTGTTGAAAAACTAAGTGGAACCTTGAAACCCAAATGGGAATTTACTAGAGACACAAAAGTGATGGAGAAGTGGACTATTGGGGGAAACAGGATATAAAAAATATACTATGTAGAAATTTAGAATTATAATTATGAGCTGTATAAAATTATATGAAAAAAATTAATGTTAAGTAGAAACTCAGTACACAAGTTCGATCATAAAAATGCAGTAAAAGTATATAAATGCTTAGAGACTAATACTGGAAGATAATCAGTAATTTTATTTCTTCTTGTTTTTTATTATGTTTGTAATATTGTTTGTGCTTTCAAAACATTTTTAAGTAAAAGAAAAAAAACATGCATTAAAAAATATTAAGCAGTAGTATGAATTTGATCAAACTTTCCTGTATACATATATAAATATACCACAGTGAATGTCACATTTATATATATATATCAACATATTTATATATTTATTTTAAACTATAAATAATTCAGTAAAGGAAAAGGGAAAAGGGGAGAGAGAGAAGAAGAAGGAAAGGGGAAGTACTGAGGACTGAATTCAAGCAAATTATATTTCAAGCCTGTTTATATCAAAGTGAACCCCAATATTATGTATATCTATAATGAAACTAATAATTAAATAAACAAATAAATAAGCCCAGGGAAAGACCTGATAACTTACAGAAAGTAGAAAATCCTCTATGTATAATTTTATCTATCACTTTTCTAACTATAAATCCTGATAATAGGAAACAATCATTATTTCTACAAATACTTCCTAAATACTAACAATGGGCCAGACATGCTACAAGCTATTGGAGGTATATAAATTTATAAAACAGTCCCTGATCTCAGAAAGTTCTTGATCTGATAAATCACCATAATGAGAGAATATATTATTTGGTAAAAGCACTTTAATAACAACTGAGAAGACAAAATCCTCTAAATAATTCACTACTACAGGTGAAGGCCTCAGTTTGACAGAATGAATAGAATAGTTCACTATCTCAAATTACAAGCTACATCAGGAACAATACTTGTCATTAAAGCAGTCTTCCCAATATTCATAAATCTGACTCACTCGATTCTCAAATTACATCATTTCTATCACAATGCAAGGTAATCTAGTCATTTCTAACCTATGTAGATCAGTAAATCTACAGATATAAAATTTGGGTCATTAATAGGTTAGCCTGTGTTATATTTGAATAATATCCCAATAGAAGTTTACTTACTGGATCTCAAATTCCCTAAGGGAAAAAAATCAGAATCACCACCATTTATGTATTTCTATGTTTGTTCTATTTTATTTTATTTGGACTTTTTTTCTCAGTTCTTACCAAGAATGGCCACATGTATGTGGCACTGAAGAAAAATATTCAACTCTCAATTAACATTTAAACTCCTAGAACTTTTGAAAGCAGAACTAAAGCAATATGATCTTCTAATTGATAAACACAGCAGCAACTTCTGATGCCCACTAAAGTTTGACACAAACAATTCTCTAATAGAAAGAAAGTAAAATATGACCCAAGGATTTTTTTTCTAATTTTGGCTTGATTCCCAAGGGCTAGTACTAGACTCAGTGACCATTTTCCATCAAAAGTAGAAAACAAAGTCCAATTGTCGAAATGACAAGGTTGCAGGTCTGCACTATATTTCAGGAGAAAATGCCAAAGACTCAGCAAGGGGATTTGGGAAGGATGGCAGGATGATTCAACACAGATCCCCTCTAGATTATGAAGCTACTACTTTAAAAACCCTGGTCATAGAATAATAGGCAAAATTTGCCTGACATATGTAATCAATGACAGGGTTATCCCATTTTGTGTTTTTTTTTTTTTTTTGTCATCTTGATTATTTTTCATTGACTTAAATTCTTTTGAAGGTACCTCAGGGTTTGAAAAATTATAAAAAAATTCCCCAGTGTCCCTTCCTGGAGTTATATCATAGATCTTATTGATCTTGTGCCCTCTTCTTCATTTTTCAAATTCCTTCTTAGAAATGATTTGTTATCAGCTTCCCTCAATCTTTTTATAAAATGTAACAGTTCATGTCAGGGTGCAACTAATCTCCTCTAACACTTCATCCTCATCATGCTCTCAGAGTTACAGATACCTAGAGAAGATGACATATAAGGGAGAGGTGCCTATCTCCAGGCTTTGGACAATCAATCACTCTATCATCGTCTATTGTATTCTTTTGTTCTGTCATTTTTTTACAGGACACATTTGCTTTTCAAGGATCAATATTCAATTTAACTTTCTACGCACTATACATCAAATCTTTAAAAGGTGAAGAAAATGTGTTCCTAGTTTTGAAGTTATTTTAAACTATAGCCAGGTCCTAAGCCAACACCAACTAATGAATCACGTCCCTGTGAAATCCAAGCAGAGTCAGAGTGTAACCTATAAAAAGCAGGTCACCTTTCTTCCTTATTGTTAGGAACATTACTTTAGTAGATATTTTTAAGTAAAATAATGAGTTTAAAAAAGATATTTCTAAAGTACTTAAAACCTAATACCTTTAAGAAATAATTTCTTTTGGTCATTATTTCTTGCTAGGAATGCTATAAACATATTCAAAACCTTATGGGTTTTCTATATGTAAAGATATAATTATATTCACAAGGTCATCTAACATTTTAGTGGTTATTTCACCAATGAATAAAATTAATAATTAAATTTAGAAATTTTCTTACATGAATAAACTTAAAAAATTCAATGTTATAATTATATCATCAGATACTACAACCATATAAATATTTTAAGAAAGAACTGGATAAACCAAATGGAACCATTAAGAAAACCTGGTTTCTGCATTTAAAATAATTTATTTCTAAGTATCCTCACAAAGCTTAAGATGGTCTCTTCAACCCAGCAGTGTTGGACATGTTTCTGAATTAATTTCCACCTGAAAACCCTTGGGATGAAAATTCTAACTGTGTGATAAATTAAGTTGCCAAATGAAATGGATTAGCGATCAGTGAAACTGCCTGATAAGCTGTCAGATCCATTTTAGATTGGTATTCATCCTCTTTCTCCACCTGTTCATTAAGCTCCAAGTTCATGGCAACTCTAGTCACTGATTGCACATTAATAGGCTGTTTATATGGGAAGATGTAGTTAGCCTAGTCAACATCCGTATACTTCTACATTCATTTAAACATTTCTCTGGTTATTTATTCTATTCATAATCCCAGTGTGGGAAAATATAACTTACTTTGAAGTTTAATTTTGGACATGACAGAGATGTGATGTGTCATAAAATTAAAACTTAACAAAGCAAATCACATTGCACTTCAAAGTTAAAAGAAGCTATGGAAATTTTATACCATAACTTTGCTTCTTCAAAAATATAAAAATGGAATGTGTAGTGAAAAAGTTGCTGCCTTTGTACTGATACTTTGTCAAAATAAAATATTTATTTCTGTCTTATTTAAATGTAAACATTGATTGTTTCTGTAACTAGAAAGCTAAACTACAGAAGAATGCTGAAAAATAATTATCAACCTTCTTTTTTATCAAAATGATCAAATCTTCCTTTATAATAACACAAAATTTACCACTGTCAATCAAAAAACAGCAAATATGAAATACAAATAAGAATACTGTTCTACTCAAATATTAAGCATTGACTCTTTCATTTTTAAAAACAGGGTTCACTTCATAAAAGAAATCCCCATATTACATATAAACTATGGCTTTAATTGCAGAAAAAACAAGTAAACAAATAATTAAATAAGTACATTGATATTCAGTTGATTGAACAAAATGAATACCATCCAGTAGTTTTTTTAATACCTTTATTTTATTTATTTATTTTTATGTGGTACTGAGGATCAAACCTAGGGCCTCACACGTGCTAGGGGAGCACTCTACCACTGAGCTACAACCCCAGGCCCCATCTAGTAGTTTTAAAGTCCACAAAAGTAGAAGTTTCCATACTCATTTTAAAAAAGGAGAAAAAAATAACTTTTTTAGATATTTTTTAGTTGTATATGGACACAATATCTTTATTTATTTTTATGTGGTACTGAGGATCAAACCCAGTGCCTCACAGTGTGAGGCAAGCACTCTACCACTGAGCTACAGCCCCAATCCCAACTTTTTGAAATTAAGTTTACTATTACCTCCATATATATTGTTCTGCTGTAATAGAATACCTGAGACTGGAAAATTTATAATGGTCATAAATTTATTTCTCATAGTTCTGGAGGCTGGAAAGTCCCAGACAGAGAAACCAACAAGTGGTTGGTGCTTTATTACTGTCTCCATAATATGTAGAAGACATCACATGGGAGAGAAATAAGAGAGGGAGAAGAATCAGGGGAAGAGGGGGAAAATAAAGTGTAAGTACATAGGCAATCTCATCCTTTCATAAGGAACCAATTCTCTGCATAAATGACTCCCATGCTAACAGTATTAATCCATTCATTGAGCAAAACCCATCTAATCACTCTTAAAAGTCATACCTCTCCAAAATGTTGTATTAGAGAGTAAGATTTCAATACATTAACTTTAGGGAACACAAACTGCGAAACCTTTATATGAAACAAAAAAATATATTTATTTCATTAAATTTAATAGAACTGCACACCAAAAAAATTTTCAATTTTACTATGTAATTTTAAAAATTAAATTGTAAAAAGCAAAAAGAATGGTGTATTCCAAATAGCATGAAATGCCAGTTTGTATCATTATAAAGTTCAACTTTTATTTAAATTTAACTATAATCCACCTCACAAGCCATACAATTACAAGAACTGAACTTGTAAAAAGAGGATATGTTTATTCATTGTTAACTGCAGACAGAATTAGAATCTACTTTCCCCATGGCCCTCATAATGTAAATACTAACTGTATACCATCTTACAGGACTGGTTCCTTCCTCTACAGTCTTGGTCCAATTGTTTCCATCCACATGAAAAGTAGCATTGAGAAGACTTAGTAAACCTTCTGAAGCTGAAGATGAGAAAGCATAGCTGCTCTGTCTAATACAGCACCTATGGAGCTTCACTGATCCTAGGTCCAGGGGTGGACTTTACGATCATCTTACCTACAAAATCTTGAAATTTTAGAAAAACTATCCTCAGTGCCCTCTTTGAACCAAAATGGTAGCCATAAGATCTCCCCACTGCTAAGTGCTGTGCTAGGTGTAATATACCATGAAAGTGAAAAAAAAAAAATTCATCTCTCATTTTGAGGAACTTCAGTAACCATCTGACCCTACCATTTTAAATTTCAGGAAGAGAAGCAGCAGCATTAAAATTAAGCTATTTGGGTTTCTCAGTTTGGAAACATTCAGCATTGGATGTTACCCAGGCCTCAGCCAACCCGAACTCCATCATCCACTGCCTGCTGGTAAAATCCACCAAGTTACTTGTGGCCTACTAATGTCAATAAAATTTTATCAGTAAAATCCTGCGTTTTACTACACAAGGTAGTAGCAAAACCTATATTCCTTTTGTCTTAAAAAAAAGCAATTTAAAACAACATTGAAGTACAATTCATCAAATCCTATATTGAGCAAGTTTTATATCTTTTACACCTTGAGAGATATTTTAACCCTTCCATACTACCAGGTTACATATATCCAAAAATTTAAAAACTTTTATAACCCTACAATTTCACTTCAAAGAACTTATTCCAAAGAATAATTAAAGATTTTGGCAAAGATTTCTCAGCTACAATGATATCTCAGCCTATCTATAATAGCAAAAAACATGAAACCATGTAAATTCCCAACAATCAGAGAGCAATTAAATGAATTAACATTCAAGCATATGATTAAATACTGTGCATCCATTAAAACTTATACATAAAATGATTACTGTATTTACAAACAAAAAATCAATCATCAGATACAAAATGTACTATTATACCAGTTTTATCAAAAAAAATCTATGAAATAAAAAGAAAGAACCTGAAGTAAACAAATATGAACTTAACAATAATATGTATAGATGATGTTTTATTATTGTTTTCCCTTTTTTAACATATTAAGGTGTATTTTTTAACCAGAAGAAAAGTATTCTTTTTTAAAAATTCAGTTGACCAGTATGTATATAACAAACAAAATATATTTCCCTAAGTGACACTGAATAATTCTCAAAAAGAGAAAAAAAAATCTCTAAATACAAAAAAAAAAAAAGCTCAAGCAGATGATGCTGCTTCCCCCTGCATTTTTTTTTCTTTTACTTTCTTATAAAAACTAAAAAAAAGTTCTGCATTTTGTTGCTATTTAACTCTAAGAGATATTTCCTTAAAAGTAGAGACAGGAGGGGTCAAAAATAGAAGAAAACTCCAGAGGGGAATTTCTTGGCAACCATCCATTCCCCTTGGCAATTATTTTCTCTTGAGAATTATCTTCTAATACTTTAAAGGATTTAATGTTTGATTTCAAAAATTACTTCAGAAAAAAATGAAGATCAGAAAAGCAAAATGACAGGCCAGAGAGCAGAAAAATATAACAAATAAGAAATGATGATTTAACACATTACAAAGCTTCATTTTTATTCATACTTTTACCGTGTCCTCATAGAAACTGTTTTCTAGTTATCCTCGCACTAGTTAAAAGAAAGACACTGAGATCCTAACAGCTAAAAGCTCAAATTTATCATTGCATACCTTACAAATTCATTAAAATATTACCATTTAACCTAAGTCATGCACTATTTTTCTAAAACTATAAAAAATACCAAATGCTTATGAGAATGCCCTGCTAATGAAAATATAAAGTTATACTTTCACTTTGAAAACCACAAGGCATTATCTACTAAGGCTTAAAGTGACTCCTATACCAGATAAAGACCCAATAGAAATACATATTTGTTTATAAAAATATATACATACACTATTATAAACACAAACATGTTAGAATGTTCACTGTAATACCAATAGACCCAAACTGGAAACTACCTAAATGCCCACTAATAGTAGACTGGGTATATAAATTGTGACATATTCACATAATGAAATATTAATACCAATGATAATTGTCTACATTGATACCAAACAGTATGCATCAATCTTGCCAGCATAAAGATGAAAAAAGTAGCCAAACAGTGAAGCATAAACAATACATTGTTCTATTTATATAAAATACAAAATGAATCTAAAATGTAAAACTAATAAAACTAATTTATGCTGCTAGAAGTTAGAACAGTGACTACACTATTCTGTATCCACTACAGGATTTTATGGGAAACCAGGGAACTTTGCAATACTGATATTTTTTTTTAATCTGGATGTTAAATCATAAGTTACCAGTTTGTAAAAATTAACTGAGCTGTATACATTTGTATGTGTGTGTCATTTATTGCTCAACAAAAAGTTAAAAGAAAAATTATAATACAAGAACTCAAAAAAAATTTTTAGTGCTTTATTAGTACCAGGAAATTTCTTATATAGAATCAAATAATAGCTGTCAATCCTGTCCTTAAATATTTTACAGATTATATGAATCTTATTTTTCTAATGATTTCAATTATAATTTCAAAATTCTAATTTCTGAATTATACTTTAGTTGAACAAATACATAAAAATGACATTTAATTTAATCAAGTAAAGGTGACTAAAGAAATTTGTATAAAATAAAATTTCTCAGTGGCCCTGGGTTAGATACCCAGCACTAAATTTTTTTTTAAATATTTCATCATATGCTGTCATACTGCCTGACTCACCTACATAAAAATTCAAATATTCTACTTTAAGTTCTCTACATTAAATTACACCCATCTATTAGATGGTAATCTATCTGATCATATTCTAATCATATGTCACTATCTTCATTTTTTACACAACTATAACAATAGTTAAAATACTTATCACTAAAGTAAACTAAATCTATTCTTTTCCTTGGCCATTGATTCATATAGATTACTACTAATATTGCAGAAACATGATTTTGTTTTACAGTTTCAGAATTCCTGGATATAGGTCAGGTAAATACTATAAAAGTTAAAGTTGGTCATATACCCATCTTTCTGTGCATAAGACTTGAAAACACCCATAATAACCTTATGACATTCATATAAATGTCATTTTTCTAATATTAGAATCAAGATCAGTAAATAAGCATTAACTGAACATGTATATATACTAAGCACTCTGTGAAGTACTTGTATCTCTTTTGATTTTCATTCTCTGGATTTTCAAAACAACTCTGTGAAGCAACCCTATTATTATCCCTAGTCTACTAATGAGAAAATGCAGTTCAGAACAGGTGAATTATTTGCTAAAGATTATTTGAACAGGAGGTTGAAAAGACATAGTTAAAATCATAATTGATCTGACTTTAAGCCTTATATAATAGCCACAATGTAAATGTACCTTTTCTTGGCATGTATGGGTAGAAAGAACTACTAAATTATAAATCAACCTTCATTAGTTTTCCTTTTAAAAAATCATTTTTCTGAAAAATTTTAATCTTTGACTAAAGCAACTCCTCTTTATTCTCCTAAAAACCTTTTGAGGATATTTTATTAATAGATTTTTATTGGTGCAATATAATTAACAGTGGGATTCACTGTGACCTATTTGTGCTTGAACATAAATGTCATTTCCCAGTACCTCTTCTTTCCCTGCCATCCTCCTCCCCCACCCAATTCCCTTCCTCTACTCTATTGATTTCCTTTCTATTTTATGAGATACTTTTTTTTCTTTTTTCTTTCTAGCTTCCCACATATCATGATTTAAGTTTTGAGTTTTAATTTTGGTTACTGAGTTAACATGATGCTTCTCAGTTCCATCCATTTATCAGCAAATGGCATACTTTCATTCATTTTTTAAAAATTTTTTAGTTGTAGATGGACACAATATATTTATTTTATTTTTTTATTTTTATATGGTGCTGAGGATAGAACCCAGTGCTTCACACATTCTAGGCAAACACTCTACCGCTGAGGTACAATCTCAGCCCCAATTTCATTCATTTTTATGGCCGAGTCAAACTCCATTATGTACATATGCTAGATTTTCTTTATTCATTCATCTATTGACAGACAACTAGGCTGGTTCCATAACTTGGCTATTGTGATTTGTGCTGCTATAAATATGGGTATGCATGTATTGCTTCTAATATGATGACTTTAATTCTTTGGGATAATATCAATGAGTGTATAAATATATTACTAGTCTTTTGAGGAGCCTCCATACTAATTTCCATAGTGATTGTACTAATTTAAAATCCTACCATCAGTTCCTTTTTCTCCACATCCTCACCAGCATTTATTATTGTTTGTATTTGTTATGATTACCATTCTAACTGAAATGAGATAAAATAACAGGGAAGTTTTAGTTAGCATTACCCTGAGAGATAAAGATGTTGCGAATTTTTTCGTATATTTGCTGGTTATTTGTATTTCTTCTTTTGAATTTTGCTTAATTCACTTGCCCATTTATTGAATGGGTTATTTGTTTTTATTAGTTTTTTATGATTCATTTTTTGAGTGCTTTATACATTTTGGATACTAATCCACTGTTGGAAGAGTAGCTGGCAAATGTTTTCCCCCATTCTGTAGGTCCTCTCTTCATGGTCTCACTTCCTTCATTGTGCTTTTTAACTTTATGCCATCCCACTCACTGAGCCTTTGTTTTATTTCTGGAGCTTTAGGGGTTTTGTTAAGGTGTTCAGCACCTGCATCAATATGTTGAAGTGTTGATCTTACATTTTCTTCTAGTTGCAAAGATTTTGCTCTAATTCCCAGCTCTTTGACCCATTTTGAGTTGACTTTGTGCAGGATGAGAGAAAGGGATCTGATTCATTCTTCTACTTATGGATATTTGGTTTTCTCAAAGCCGCTTGTTTAAAAGGCCATCTTTTCCAATGTGTTTTGGTGACTCAGTCCAACCCATTTATGCTTGGAGAATTATCACTTTTTATTGTACAACCCACATCTACAAAATAATGAAAAACTATATCTCCTATAAAATATTTATCTGTGATTATGGTACAATTTAAGTTTTCTCTAATCACAGAATATTGAAACATAAATTAAGTGGATGTATTTTCCACTTATGATCTAGCAAAGACCAAAACTCTATGAACACATTTCGTGTAAGATGATACAAGGACCTGGTCACTATAAAGAGATCATCCTATGTGGTGCTACATTAAGATGCTAGGCCAGCCGGATGTGCCCCCAAGTTACTGTAAACACCTACTATATACTGACAATATTGTAAATACATTTAGAAATAGAGGAGAAATGGATCTGTGTTCTGTCTGGGCTGAAGCCTTACAGAGAGAAGGTGGCAGTGTCAGGAAATAGAGAGGCAATTGGTAACATCAGAAATTTATTCAAAGAATATTTCAGAAGAAAAAGTCTTCATCATAATGTAAGTATTCTCTCAAAAAAAATCATCAGAAATCTAGGAAAAGCACTTAATCTCTAAGGGCAAGAAGATTTGAGGATGCAACTATTATCCTCTCCCAAAAAAACAACTGAGGAAATACTATGTTAAAACTAAAGAATAAATATATACTTAACTGTATAACTGAAAACCACAAGGTAAGGAACTAATTATCCTGCCCACAATGCACACAGGCAGAGTGTTTTTAAAAGTAAACAACATAGATATGGAGCCTAAAAATTCATCCTCTGCCTCAAAACTACAATTTATTCATCACAAGGATGAAACCAAAATAAATTAAGAAAAATTAATTTACCAGCTTTCTTGCATTTCCAAACAGAATATATGGTATATACTTTGCATACAATGAACCTATTTGCTTCTAGGCCTATTTTCTGTATTAGAGCTAGCCAATCTCTACATGGAAAAAAGAAATATAATCCACTCTCAATCCAAAATAGTGCCAATAAAATTTACTAAAAGCCACAAAAGTTTTTAACCTTAATTCATCCTTGTATTTATCTGTCTAGGCCTACTGATGATAAATGCATTCTCTCATATAGACTACAAAATTGAAACATTAGACGAGAAAAAAATAATCTTACCATGTACATTTTTTTTTTTTTGGTACCAAGGATTGAGCCCAAGGACACTTAAACCACTGACCCACATCCCTAGCCCTTTTTGGTATATTTTTATTTAGAGACAGGTTCTTACTGAGTTGTTTAGGGCCTCAATAAGTTGCTAAGGCTGGCTTTGCACTTGCAATCCTCCTGCCATAGCATCCCAAGCCACTGGAATCCCAGGAGTGTTCCACCATGCCCAGCACCATGTACAATTCTTGCACTGGAGAGCAAGGTATTTTTATTTTTTTTATTTTTTTGCCTTTGAAAAGGCTTGGATTTAATCCTTTCATAATTAGAATAAACTATGAAAGATATGCCAATTATATTTCAATTGGTCATGTTTTCCAGATTTTATCAGACTGCTTGACAGCACTTCAGTAAATGACCTGCAGTCAATTCACTAATAGTGCAAGTTGAATTTTTAATGAAGGATTAAAAGATGAGATACTATTTGATAGACATGCTAATTACTAGGTATTTTTTATAAAAACTCCAAATGTTTTGTTGGTTAATACTATTCCCTGGACCCAAATGTCAATATTCGCTGGACAAAAATGTCAAGGAATTGTCTATATTCAATATAAATGGCTTGGAATAATATCATAGTATCTATATTAAAGAATTCATTACCTTAAACTCAAAAGGTATAGTAACAAAATTAACTGCTTAAGGGAGTCCAACAATGGGGGAAAATATGAAATGTGAGATAAATAGTACAAAAAAAATTAATTAGAAGTTAAGGCAGCTGAGTACAGAGGCACACACCTATAATCCAAGTGGCTCTAGAGGCTGAAGCAGGAAGATTCTGAGTTCAAAGCCAGTCTCAGCAATGGCAAGGTGCTAAGCAACTGAGACCCTGTCTCTAAATAAAACACAAAATAGAGCTAGGAGTGTGGCTCAGTGGTCAAGTGCCCCTGAGTTCAATCTCCAGTATCAAAAAAAAAAAAAAAAAGTTAAGGTAGCAAATACTTAGATCTGCATCAAAATACTTATTGGTTTAAACTGGGCACCATTTTCATTGCTATTATAACTAAATTATCTGTACAAAGTATAATATATACCTTTTGTGTTCATTGGTCAATGTTTTTTAAGTCATATTGCTATGGATTACTGACTGTAAATTATTTGAGCTCCTAAATGCACCACAATATGATACTTGCTGCCAAAGAAACTACAGTAAGCAGACATAAACAAACATATCTAACGCAAAAGGACTCAGTTCTATGACAAAGTTCTATAGCATCTCTATAAGTAAATAGTGAATATAGACATACATAAATTTGCTCAGATTGGGAAGGCAGAAATGAAGATAATAAAGTTATAGTTAAAAATGAAACTGGAAAATGTGCCCTAGGTCAAATCATGAAGGATTTTGTTCCATATACTAGGAGAGGACACTTCATGGAATAGGCAGTTGTTGAAAGGTTTTTGGTAGAGAAGTAACATGATCAAATATTACTAGAAAGATAACTCCAGGGGCAACACTAAAAAAAGCTGTGGTTCTTAAATATTAGGGATTGTATATATTTATGAAAATACACTGAGTCTTTCCTTTCTAGTGACATGGCAGACTAGCTATCAAGAAAAATGTCCATTATGTGTTAAATATTTTGAAAATATTTCAAACTTTTTATAAGGCCTGAGCTGGAAAGAAATTAAATATGTTTACTAGAGACCAGACATGATACTAATGAGTGACTCCTCAACAGGGTTGATTTCCAACAGGAGTTGACAGCTGATCTGACATGCAAGGCATACTTGAGGCATTGAGTTCGATCCCTGGCATCACATAAAAATAAAAATAAAGGTATTGTGTCATCTACAACTAAAAAAAAAAATTTTTTTAAATAGTTTCATCTTTGAATTTGGTCTTCCCTTAAATTTATCATTCCCCAGTTTATCTTCACAGAAGGATCTTTCTGACACATAATCTGTAATGCATCTTTCCCCTCTGAAAAATTCTTCGAAGATGCCCCATCTTCTTTGATTAAAAAATACATAATCCTGTGAAGGTGACACAGGAAGCACTTCCTAATCTAGCCCCTGACTGTATTTGCTCTCTGCACACTCAGCCACATGTGGTTCCCTATGTGCACCATGTGTTTGCCTATGTGCACCATGTGTTTGCCTGTTCCCTTGGGTTATATTCTTTTCTCTATTCCCCATGGCACCTTAAACACAGCTCTAATAGAGCAATTTATCATGCAAATGGCAACTGTTAACTTACTTTCTTTACCTCCACTGTTTAACCCAGTTCTTGACTTATAATAAGAACTCAGTAAATCTATGCTGCTTCTTTTGTCAAGTAAAAGTTTCTTACTCTTCAATTTAGGTGGCACTTGAAATTTTGTTAGCTTACCCCTAAAGATTTAAGGATGCATACCAAAATGTTTTCAAGTATCACCGTGAGGTAATTAATTTAAAAGTGTGAATTTCACATGGAAAAGGCTTATTTTTTTTCCTAGAAAAATACTGCTTGTGAAATACAATTTTCATAATCTGTACAACACATATACATAATTCATAATTGAAAATACCACTCTGTTACATAGTCAAAAGTACTTTATTTAAAATTAGAGATAAAATAGGGTCAAACTTAAGGTACATATAGATCAGTGTCAATTACACATTAATTACACAAATTCATGTAAAAATAACTGGTGTTTTAAATGCTCAGGAAGAAAGCAGCTGCTGTCTTGAGTACCACTGTTTTACACTAAGAAAAACTTGTTCAGTGCAATAGAAAAATAATGCTTATAAATGTGGAAGGTATTCTCCATCTTCTCTACTAAGTTGAGTTATTTGGAAAAAGAAATCAGTGGTATGAAATCTATTCAGTATCTACATGTTGGTAATTATGAAAGCTAAAATATATCCCTGGATTCAATTCCTAGTATAAAAAACAGTTCTTTATCTGGATTGTATGGTAGTTAAAAAAATTTATACATGGGACTAAAATATATATATGTATTTTATATACATATGCGTGCATGTGTGTATATGTATGCACACACACACACACACACACACACACACAAATATAAGTTAAAATGACGAACAATGGGGTGGGGATACAGCTCAGTTGGTAGAGTGCTTGCCTTACATGCACAAGGCCCTAGGTTCAATCCCCAGCACACACACACACACACACACAAATGTAAGTTAAAATGATGAACAATGGGCTGGGGACACAGCTCAGTTGGTAGAGTGCTTGCCTTACATGCACAAGACCCTAGGTTCAATCCCCAGCACACACACACACACACACACACACAAAAAAAAAAAAAAAAACGATGAAAATATATAGTCTAGGTCTAGACAATAGTTACATACAAATACCAATTTCCTGGGTTTTATATTGTATCATAGCTTACAAAATATCACTATTGTAGGAAGTTTACATGAGTATAAGGGAAGGGTACATAGGACTCTAATTAATAATTAACAATTAATTTCCTATAATTATTTCAAAATAAAAATTTTACCAAAAAATAGTCCTGGAGAGAATCTGAATTTGAGCCTAGGTCTGCCTGATTCTCAACTAGTACTACTTCCCTGCTACCATGACACCTACAAAAACTATTTTATGAAAATATAATCACATGAAAAAAGAATGTATAGGAGGCTATCCCGGGTAACATCTAAAGAAGTTTAAGAAAATTTAAAACGTACTTTATTAGGAAAAAGTTTAAAATATCAAATTATTCCATTTGTAGCTACTAAGACCAAGTGTTTCAATGTTCTAATGTAGTCCTGGAAAGAGAATCTTAGAAATCTAATAAAAAGTGATGACTGGGCTGCTCTCGCACTATGGCTGGGAGGCACTGCCTCTCACTTACCTCTTACTAGAGGCAGCTCTAGAGTTTCCTCTCGTGTTACCTTGTTCATCTGAAATGTTAACAGCTGTGCCTCTCCTCCCACACCAGGTAAACAAATTGCACACCAGCAAGCTGTAAATAGAGTCATTACACTATACACTTGGCATCTCTTTCCCATCAACCCAGGAACTTCCTGATGAGGTTATCCTTGTGATTTACAGAACATGGCCAGATGACAATTATCACAGCTAGAAATATAAGCTAAAGATGCCAAAGGGAAGTGAACAAAAGTTGCTATTATCTGTAGATCAATTCATTGTATGGCATCTATGTAAAATTATAAATACAAGGAAGAGCAAGATAAAATGTGAAAGAATCTAAAGAGTTAATAATTTCATTTTCATTTCAATTAAAATTAACTATAATGGTTTTTATCAAATAAATAATTTTTAAAACCAGAACCAAATCATTTCACTGTGTAAAGTCCGAAGTGCTAAATATGCTACTGGTCATGGGTACTACAAATTCAATTGTATCTAATTCATTTTCACAAATATATAGTATCAAATAAATTTTAAGAATATAAAGATAGGACACTGCTTTTCCAAGTGACACAGAAAACAAAAAAGGTACCATTTTGTGCTTCAAGGGGGAAAATATAGATACAGAGTTAACAAAAGCCAAAAAATATCATATTTTGATATTAAGTGTATTAACATGGCAAATTTTATGTTATATTAATAACAAAAAAAGAGAAAACTCATGAGAGTGGTCTTCAAGTCTTCAAGTATTCCAAAGGAGATAGATGTCGTCAATTGTACTACACAGGGCAAAACTAGATATATAGTTGTTTTGGTTTTGTTTTCATTTTTCTCATATATATATATATATATATATATATATATATATATATATATATACACACACACACACACACACATATATATATACACACACATATATATACACACACACAAATAGAGATGTGTATTTAAATATTATAAAATTAAAGCTCAACTATTTATAGAATCTTCGTTATAATAAATCATTAATGACTTGTTGACTGTGGAAATGCCTAAACAGAACTCCATACTGGAGAGGAGATATGAGACCCTTTCCAAGAACCTATCCTCCCCAGTGGCCCCAGAGGTCAAAGCAAAGCATCTTGATACCCAGGGCCACAAAATAAACAGTCCATAGGGACTAGATATAAGGAAGCCCTGTAGCCTGTGAGGTGACTTGAGGATGACATTTTATCCAAAAGGAGTGAGACATAGAGCACAGAGATTAAATGACCCAGACTACTTTCTCAAGAAAAATTTTACATTTTAGAGAAGCAGCAGAAGCAACAGAGAAGAAAGGAAATACAGGGGCATTGGAATAAAAAGAGGAAACAGCACTTATTATGGCAAAGCTGCTACATACAAAGTAACCAATACCCAACTTAGGGAAGAACAAGCTGACTAGGCTTCCAGCCTTCTTTCTAGGTCCCCAGAATTGTGGAAGGTGTTCTAGGAAAACTTGATTTCACCTACCAAGGCATTTTCCTACTACCTTGTGTAAATTTACTCATCAGAAGAAATCTCTTTTTTTCCCCTTGGTTTTTGGTTTTCTTTTGTTTTGTTTTCATCTTCGTTTTTCTCCCTTTTGTTTTAAGCCCAGGGCCGAGGACCTAACGTAGGGCCTCGTATATGCTACGCAGTAGCTCTGCCACTGAGCAAAATCCCCAACCCTCATCAGAAGGAATCTTTAGACAATGCTGAACTTTATCTGAACCCCATACTCCTGGAAAAATAATGACAGTCAAGAAATTACTCACCTTTTCATGTTCTGAGAAATGGCTTACTGCAAAGAACCATTCTTCCTAATGACTTAAATAAAAGGCCAGACACAGACCCTCCAAATTCCCATTCTTTATCTCATACATGATCACCTCAACTGTTTTCATTTATTATCTGGTTGTTCACTGTCTGGGAACTGGACTTTACCAAATTTTACTCAGGTTTCTTACTTTGGCCCACACTTCAACAATGGAAGGTCAACAACTCTTCTTTAATGGCTCCTGCCAGGAATCAGCTGACCTCAGGGAATATTACTGTGCATTCATACCAGTCCCTCTTCCCATTCCCCCACACCCATTTTCTTCTAGCCTTCTTTATTTCCCCTATAAAACAAAAGTCCTTTTCTGCTTAATCCTGGAGATGCTTATAGATCGCAAGGTTAAAATGGTTTTCCCTTTTGCAATTTTCTTCCTCCCCACATGGCAATCATCCTACTGTCCTATGTTAATTAATTAATAGTCTTTTGGGATAAAGCCTCTCCTTATCTATGTCCAAATTTGTTTTTATTTGATAATTTCAGTCTGTAAAGGATCTAACTTTACAAAATACAAATTAAAGCCATTAAATATCCTCATATTTATTCCTTTTATTTTATTTTATAGATTCGAAACTATTATGTCTTTCTTGATATATGACCTCATTATAAAATACATGGAAACATAGACCATCATAAATAACATGTTATACTTCCCCAATGTTCAAATAGAAAAATTAGACTATTAATTATTAAAACAAACTATGATTGCTAATAAAGCATTTCATAATGAAAATGAAAATCTAAAACCACACAACTAAAGTTTTGAAATCAAAGAAATCATTTCTTTTTTTAATTTTTGTTTAATTGTAGATGGACACAACACCTTTATTTTGTTTATTTACTTTTATGTGGTGCTGAGGATCAAACCCAGTGTGTCACACATGCTAGGCAAGCACTCTACCACTGAGCTACAACACCAGCCCCAAAGAAATAATTTCTTTGGGTTTTACTTTTATCTAATATAGTTCAATCATCTCGTTACCACCTATTCAACATGAAAATAGCTTAAGGAACTTGTGTTCACTTTGGCCAATTATTAACTCAAGCATGAAACTAAAAATCATACAGTTGCTAAAGTTACTTCTGAAAGATTTTCTGCAACAATTTTCTACTTCTCCAGTGATACAGAACCCCAGTCTCAACTTAGTTTCTCTCACTCTAGAAGGTATTGCAGATAGCACATTAATTGTGGGACATATATAAAATAAATCCTCAATGTTTTTAATCCAGAAAAAAAATACATGACATTTCCATACCAGAAAGGATATTTTTCTAAGTTACTTCCATTTCTGTTTATGAAAAATATTTTGAAATAATATTCATGTAATAAAACATATCACAGAAAAATGAACTACTCACCCGCATTGACTATAGCATCTATCTCTAGCAATGTGATGTCACCTCTATACAGAGAAACTTTTTCACTCAAACTTTTCTTCATCTGTAATGTTTCCTGAGTATTTTCTTCTGTAATAAAAGGGATACATATTAATAGTAATATCATAAATTTAATTGACAACATTTAAATCAAGACAACCATAAGAATCAATATGGATTATTCTCTGCTACAAAAGACAGTGGAAATAAGTATTTTAATACCAGGAATAAGTTTATTATGTATTTATTTTATATTCTTCAACTAAATGCACTATCATGCACATACTGGGCATTTGCTATATTTTGGCAAGTTATTCAATATTTGCTATTACACATTTATTATTATTATTAAAATGTCCATTTTAAGATAAAATTATGTACCACTACATTCACAAGGAAATAAGAAAAAATGTGCAAATATGAAGAAAAAATAACTTTTTTGTGAAGGAACTTATTTCTGTTTTTTCCAGTTACTTAAAAAGCACCCTTGAAAAAAATATTTAGATGAGCCCCCACACAAAATAAAATAAAATAAAAGGGTCAGCTCTTTGCTAATCTAAAATAACAAGCTATACCTCAGGACATATTCAAGAACATCTGAATTTGTAAAATTGTCCTTCTAATCAAGTTGGATTTAACCTTTCACTCTAGAGGACACTGTTAGATATGAAAGAGAAATAGTTCTACCCAACACACAACAGCCAGCAAGTTGGTGTACTTAAAATAAGTAAAAAACTTTAGATTCTAAAATTATATTTTTTTAGATATTTCAGAGAAATACTACAAATTTTGAATTGTCATTTATTTTTGACAAATAGCAATGTTAAGACAAATTAAACTTATTAAACAAAGATGTATGAAGTCAATGTTTTTAAATATATTAAATTGCTATGCATAAAAGGCTTTTTAAATATAATTCTAGGGAAGCAGATTTATAAACTCAACTTTTAGTATTTATGATCTGTACAAGTCTTTTCATGAAAGAAGACAATACTATTCATTCACTAACAAACTCTCAGATGCAATTTTGAAGTATATTGGAGGTTAGAAGTGATAGGTTATAAGTAACCCATATTGTCTTTGGGACCCATCAGACAATGAAAACATTGGCTAGGACTAAGGAAATAATCTTTGGCCATTAAAGTGATCCTTCCTGTCTCTGCCTACAAAGCATTCCATTCTTAGCAACCATTTCTCTTCTTAAAAGATTCTAAGCAAAATATTCACTGGTGATAATAATAAGGAGGAGGAGAATATTGTGAGAAAATTGTTTGTTAAGGGAATAGAGAAGTATACAACTAGAGATATGAAAAATTGTGCTCTATATGTGTAATAAGAATTGTAATGCATTCCACTGTCATGTATAAATTTTAAAAAAAAGAAAATGAAAATTGGGTCAACTAATTTACAAAAAAAAAAGGAGATGGAGTTTAAGAAACTTCAAAATATAAAACATCCATAATTGAGCTGACTACTTCATTGACTCCTAGAGTACTATTTTTCTCAGTCAGGAACAGACTTTACTCCCAGATTCATGTTCAGATTTATAGTTCTGCCAATTAACAGCTGTGTGAGCTCAGATAAGTACTTTATTCTCTCCATGCTTCAGTGTGTACAATACTCCTTCACAGTAAACGTGAGTTCATTACATTTAGAATAGTGTTTGCCTCATTATAAGCTATCAACAAAACACCACCTTCTTTTTAACAAAGGTGACAAATATTGTGTCAGCATCCATATTCAGCATATGTGGATCACATAGTTATTTTTTCAAAATGTTATTTTGAATAAAATGTCAATACACCTATTATTATTATTCCCTATTATTTAAAGAGATGATATTTTGTTTGTGCCATTAAAATTGTCAATACCTAGCCCAATGACAAAAACTCTAAGCCACAGCAAGACCTTGAGCCTCATATCCAATCAGTTCCTATTTTCATGACTTTAACCAATTAGAAAGTCCTGGCTTTTTCTGACAATTCTGGATACTTGAATCACCATAAACCTAGAAATTATAAAAGATTTCTCACTGAAGAGTTTCAGAACTCCATTCACCATTAAATTGGCAAGCAAATCACAAATCAAAGCAGAACATTTAATTCTATTTGGCAGAGTAATTAGATTTCTAAGCCATTCTCTAACTGCTTATAGCCCTAAAAAGTATTTATTCATTTTCTCATGAAGTCTTTATATAATACTATATTTTAGTGATATGATTTTTAAACATATGTGACCATAAATCATATACTTCTTTATCCAAAAGTAAAGAAATTATTAACAAAAGGTATTAGAAAGCATCAAAATTTAAACCATTATATCACAGTTCAGGTTTGGTTGGTTGGTTTCTTGATCTTTCATCAGAAAATTTAAATTGAGCCCAAAGTAAAGGATCAAACAATTCAACATGAATAAATACAAACTGTTATCATTTATCATTCAAGTAAGTTACTCAAAATAGTCTTTAGGAAAAGTGTCAGCATCATTCTTTACATAGAATGCCAAAGAAGCATGTCCATACTATACTTACAGGCTGCAATTTCATGGTATTAGGAATTGTTAGCACTTCCTTTGACAATAAATCAAAAACAAATAGCATATTTTTGACCACCAACTGTTCTCGGTGACTACAAAATATAAATTCCAACTGAGAGGTCACCATTTTTATTTGCATAGCAATGCACACTGTATTTTATCAGCACTAATCTCATTATATTTTCTCCCATATCCTCAATTTTCCAACAAAAATGTGTACACAAAGCCAGGCGGGTAGTGCCCACATGTAATTCCAATGGCTTGGGAGGCTGAGGCAGGAGGATTATGAGTTCAAAGACAACCTCGGTAACTTAGCGAGGCTCTAAGCAATTTAGCAAGACCCTATCTCTAAATAAAATATATATAAGAGCTGGGATGTGGCTCGGTGGTTAAGTGCCCCAGGTTTGAGCCCTAGTACCAAAAAATATATATATACACAAAGCAACAATTCAAATTTTGCATCACTGGTTTATGTAAGTTGAAAGATCTGTTAGTTTTGCTCTTCTAGATTGTATACTATTGATATTGTCAAAAAAAAAAAGAGCTAGACAGTAGTAGAAGCAATAAAAACAGATTTTTATTTTTATTTATTTATTTATTTATTTTGTAACCAGCCCTTTTTATTTTTTGAGACAGGATATCACTAAGCCACAAAGGCCTCACTAAACTGCTAAGGCTGGCTCTGAACTTTTGATCCTCCTTCCTCAGTCTCCCAAATCACTGGGATTACAGATGTGGGTCACCACACCCAGCTTTAAAAACAGATTTATTCAGAACTAAAAAAGAAGAAAAGGGGAAAAACTTCAGTACAGAATAAGCTCAATTCCAAATACTACAAGAACAAGTGGGGATTTATAGCCAAGGAGCAAGACTGGGTGGGGTAGGGGAGATCAGTGAATGGAAAATTATAGGGTTGACTAAACAGACCTAACAGGATTCTTGCTGAAGGCAGGCAACTTTATAACAGACTGTCCAGTTCAGCTTCCAGGAATTCTAGGGCTAAAGGAAAGTTTTAGTTTGCAATAAATGCCAAGTCAGGAGGGCAAAAAAATTGGAAATGTTAATTTGGAGAATTTAGTCAACTATGGGAGAAACGAGAAGAACTAACAAAATATATATGATAGCAGGATCCAGTCAATTTATAAGCTGATATAAATGAACAGGATTAGAACTTAATAACTCACAAGTGTACAGTATTGTTTTACATTGAAACAAAATTTCTCTCTACAATTATCTTCCATTTTTACTGTTATTTACAAAATAGGTCTGGTCTCATTATATTCAGCCTGATTATTTACTTAATGACAGCAAGAATAATAATTGATCATTTAGGGCTTTGGGTTTGTTTTGCTAAAATTTTTTAACAAGAATCTCTGATTAGACTTTTAAAAGCCTCTCAAAGAGTGTAAGCCAAGCCACAAATTCAACATCAGGATATTCCCATGTTAAATATAGATTTGTGTAAATTCTTCTCCTAGGTTCCCCAAATATCCTGTTTCCTGGGCCTTCTAGCAAGTGGCTTTCCTTACTTACCTGTAATGTTGGCAGCCCTAGAAGCCTGGTACTAGGACAGTTTTTCCAAGAGAATTTTGTAAGCATTGACTTTACAAAGTCAACCTGAGTCCTCAAAAGTGTCTGGACACATCTGATTCAATGCATCATTCTCAAATATAACATTCCATCCAAACACAGATTATAAACCAGTTTTTCCAATCATGCCAAGGAGAACAGATTCTTACTGAATTGAGACAAGTAATTGTATTGCCATGAAAATAAGAATACTCAATTGTGTTCATCCAAATTTGAAGAGATCAGGTAAAGAGAAAAGATTAATATTTCATTTCTTTTTACAAAGCATATTTTGTAAAACAGGATATTTGGGGAACCTAGGAGAAGAATTCATACAAATCTATATTTAACAAGCTATAGCTAGGTTGAGAGAGGAGAAAGTAGGTTCTTTGGGGGGAAAAAAAAAAACTAAAAAACATTAAAAGCCAGATGTGGTGGTGTACTCCTGTAATCTCAGCTACTCCGGAAGTTGAGGCAAAACGGCCACAGGTTTAAGGTCAGCCTGGGCAACTTGGCAAGACCTTGTTCTAGGTTCAATCCTCAGCACTGAGGAAAAAAAAAAAACCTAAGTTAGAAAAAAAAAAAGATGTAATTTGCAAGGGAATTGGTTATTTCTGTGGCATACAACATTTAAGCAAGAGCTAGAATTATGACTGATAGCCTGATGGCATAAGATATTGGAAAATTTCCATAAAATTTATACAATTTCTGAAGTATCTAAAGTATTTATGGTAATAATATTTCCTCATACAACTATCACCTGAAAAAGGTTAAACATCACTTCTTATTTGACAATGTTTCTGTAAGGAGCATCTGCCATAGACATGCTGGGACATGCTGGGACTCACTAAGTTGCTGGCCACAAGGAACAACAACCATTGAACTGCTTAGTCATGTCTGCTTGCAATTGATAAAGAGGTGTAAAGGGCACTAGCCATAGGCGTGCTTAGCAATGACAGGTTACGAATGATAAGGAGCACAGCTCCATGAACATGTGAAAAGGACATGCCTAGTTGCAATTACATCACCTCACTGGACATAAACAATGGATGCTGACTTTTACTGGGTGTAACCAATCACCAACATACACCACCAACTTGGAATTGTATTTAAATTGCTGGTCCTGCCATACTGAAGAGTTTTGCTACAAGGCCATCAGTGAGATTGGCGACCTTTCTGTCCATCCCTGGACCTACTCCACCATTCCCTGGTGTCCAGCCATCAGCTGGAGAGAACTACCAGACAAGGACAACGTCTGCTCTTTGGCTAAGAGAAGTCATGTGGCATCGGAGGTATTTTGGAACTGTGGTTGCCCTAGGATTGTGTGATTTGCTTATAGTGTTTAATTAATGAGCAATGAAAGCTAGTTGGGGTACTTTTGCATTAATTGTTTATCTGCTTATAGTGTTTAATTAGTGTGCACTGAATGCTAGTTGGGGTGTTCCAGCACACCCAACACTTTTTGCATTAATTGTTTATATTTGATGAATGGTGTGATCGAATATACATTTGCATTTAAAGACAATCCACCTCTGAGTAGTTAATAGCGCCACTTGCGACAGTTTCCCATACATTTTAATACATATATTTAAAAACTGTATATTTTACAAAGTGAAACAAAAATTTTCCAGGGGCCCTCTGGGAAATACAAGTTCAGCAGAGTTCAAGATTTCACTTAGGATTTAATTTTAGAAAGCTGTCAAAAAGGTCAAACAATTTGAATACTTGATTAAATAGGGTCACAAATCACTATGAAACATTTAAATTTTAAAAATAAATCCANATATATATCTCCAAAGCCATCACTAACTCTCAAAAAAATTCACATTTGCCCTTAAATGTATATGCCTTGCTTCACTCCAAGGCGTGTTTCTCTTGAGATAATCCACATTCTCCCTTGAATGTGTATCTGCTTTCCTAAATAAATCTCTGTGTCTAAAAGGCACAGGCTGAAATTCTTTTCCATCACATACACAAAGAAGCCCACGGGTCCTAAGTCAAGGTCCTCCTCTCCAGGAACTCTTTGGACCTCCTCCAGGGAGAGTTTAACCAAGTGCATACAGCTGACAAATACAAAACTGGGATTTGAGCCCAGGCAGCACATGTTCTTAACCAATATGCTATGGAGGTTCTCATTTGTCTATTTAATAACAATGGTTTTCTAGATTGGCTACTTTGAAAATAAAGCAAAAGTTTCATATCATACAACACACCAGGGACTACAGAACTACATAATAAAAATAAATTTGCAGACAAGAATCATGTATCTTCTATTTATGTTTTGTCTTTTATTTATTTATGCAAAATAACCAAACTTGCAGATTCATTTGTCCCAACATGTGTTCTATCTGTACTGACCTTATTGTGATTTCTGGCATACATGTTACTATTTTACCTCTATTTTAAAGGCATCAGTTAGCCACTTTAGAAATGGACTAATTCATTTTCTAAGGTAGAAATATGATGCAATTCTATTGTAATAATAACAATAAAAGCAAATCTAATCAAATACACAATAAGTCAATAATGACATTAAGATAGTAAAGTAAGAGAAACTATTAACTGAATCTTAATTGACGTGAACTGACATTAATTGACATGACCAATACTGTGCTTATGTCAAAAGCATTAACTTTTTAAATGATTATTGAGAATATAAAAGAATTTTCATAAAAATCATAACTAAATTTTACATTTCAAACTTTGTGAATATATTTTTAAATGGTTTCATCATTTTCTTTTTGCAATGGTCAAACCATCTGGAAGATACCTGATAAAAAGTTAATATTGAAATGTGGGTGCTCAGACCACACTTTGGAAGACAGAGAGGCTGGGGAATATTCACACAAAGTGCCTGGAAATTCTAAAAATTCATATTGTCCCCTACATTAGCATTCCTGCATTTTAGTATCCAATGGCATGATATAGAGAAGGCACAATGAATACAAATGAGTTGTCTCATGTTACCACAACAAGGGTACTATAGCCAATGGACATTTTTCATTCTGAGGATGCCTAAAACGTCAGTTTAGTTTTAATCCATCCAAGTGGATTAGATTAAAATTAATACTCCCTCTCCCTTAAAGAAAAAGCAGATAAGTAGGAAAATACCATGCCATGAAAGCAAAAACAAAGAAAAATCATGAAAATATCTATAGAAATAAAATTAAATTTATAAACAAGATGAGCAGAAAAATAATTTTGGCTTAAGAGGCTGTAAAATGTACAATCAGGGAACCAGAGGAATTCCAAAAAGGCAGGCTGTGTTACTGAGCTATCTCTTAAATCCAATCAGCCTGCTGATCTCCACACCTCTATCTCTTATATCATCATACCTGGCCAATAGCCAACATACTTGCTGTTCCAGATTCCTCTCATATACATACATACACAAATCTCCATACTCCAGCATATCTACTCATTCTCAGATCTACAGTTCTTGCTGGGAGTGGTGGCTCACGCCTATAATCCTACCAGCTTGGAAGGCTGAGGCAGGAGGATCGATGGTGAGTTCAAAGCTAACCTCAGCAAAGGCAAGGCACTAAGCAACTCAGTGAGACCCTGTGTCTATATAAAACACAAAATACGGCTGGGGATGTGGCTCAGTGGTTCAGTACCCCTGAGTTAATTCCCTAGTACCTGAAAAAAAAAAAAAGTATAGTTCTTTTAGGTATTATAGATGTTACACTAGAAGACTAACTCTAAGCTGCAGGTTAGCAACTTCACTTTTGTGCTGAATCTTCAATGCTTCCTCCTTCTCCTCCCCTTTCTTCTTGTATCAGTTAGATTTTATTATTCAACAAACCCTTCAAAAACTTACTTAAAGCAACATTGGTTTTATTATTGTTCATTAGTCTGCTCTAGACCATATCACTCAAATCTGGTTGGCAATCAACAAGCTGGATACTCTTGGGAGCTTTAGTTGGAATGGCTTTTCTTGGCCTCCCATGGCCTCTCATTGTCCAATATGCTAGCCTGGGCTTGGCTTGACATGACAACAGAATTCAGATACCAATGTGCATGCATTCTTTAAATCTCTGCTTGGGTCACGTTTTTTGTAGTCAAAGCAAATCACATGAAAAAAGTCCAAAGTTATTGTGGAAAAGCAATAAACAAGAGCATACACAGGAAAGTATGATTCTTTGCAGTCTTTTTTGACCCGATTTACTAAACATGTTCTGAGTTAGATTTTCTGCATCCTTGGTCCCAATATTAGTTTGATTGCAGTGTTTTTTGATATGAAAGCATTTATTTGAGACATTTTGATTTTATAGAAACCTGGTTTATACTGGGTTTGGTTCTTTTTTTAAATGCCACTTCAGTATTTATCTTCTATTTCCACTAGATTTCTAATAGATACTTTGAGGGACTCATTAATTTTTTGAAGCTCTGCTGTAGAAATCTAACATAAAAATACCTGTGGGAAACAAGAAGGCAACATAAGAGAATGAGACCAGCTTGGTTTAAAAATAAACAAAATGTACTATGGTATAAATTGGAAAACAAAAAATGCCATATCCAAAGGATGTAGCCTCAACTTACGTGTCATATGAGGATGTGGACTTTGTGTTTCCATACCTCCTTGTTTTTCAAGAAAAATAGGAAATATAAGTTTTAATGTGAAGTCTCCTAATTTTAAATATTAAAATCTAAATTTTTAAATGCAATATATTTTTCAGTGGCAGGGATCAAATCAAGGGCCTTGTGCATGCTAGGCAGCAAGTACTCTCCCACTGAGCTATAGCCCTAGCCCCCAAATAAAATTTTAAAAACAATGACAGTGTTTAAACTAAAGAAAATTGTGGCATATTCCTATATGTACATAGAAAATTTATGTCTGATTCATTTTATTGTCTTTCCTATTCCAAATAGGAGTTCTTGAACTGAAGCTTTCCTTCACTCTTTTTGTTTTTGTTTTTGTTTTTTTGGAGTACCGGGGATTAAACTCAGGGGCACTCTTTGTCAGGATTAGTTTGTAGCCCAAGGTGAAAAGAATGGGGATCTGCTGCTGAGATTTTTCATCCAAGGAAGCTCTATAAAAGGTGAAAGAGAGTTTTAAGCCAATTAAATAAGTAGACTGCAAAACTGGAATAGCATAGCATGCATATGAGAGAATGCACAAGCACATAAGGGAGTTCACTGTATCTTCAAATAACAATGAAGCTGGATGCGTGCCTATAATCCCACCAGCTTGGGAGGCTGAGGCAGGAGGTTCTCAAGTTCAAAGCCAGCCTCAGCAACAAGGAAGCCCTAAGCAATTCAGTGAGACTCAGTCTCTAAATAAAATACAAAAAAGGCCTAGGGATGTGCCCCAGTGGTTAAGTGCCCCTGGGGTCAATCCTCATATCAAAATAAATAAATAGGGCCTGAGGTTGTGGCTCAGCAATAAAGTGCTTGCCTAGCACATACGAGGCCCTGGGTTCAATCCTCAGCACCACATAAAAATAAATAAATAAAATAAAGGTATTGTGTCCAACTATAACTAAAAACTAAGTATTAAAAAAATAAATAAATAAATACACAAATAACAATGGAGCCATATATACATCCTAATTCTAACCTCTTTCCTATAAAATAAGGTCAAATTTTTATACATCTATTTTATATGTCCTGTTTCTCTATGTTAATATTTTGAATTATTGTAACCACCCTAAGGTACTAAAGGAAATTGAGGGACAAGGAGATGAAGTAAGTAACTTGCTCAAGGTCTTAAAACTGACAGCTGAGATTTGAGCCCTAGAAGCCTGGTTCCAGCATGTGCTTAATCACTTACTGCCTCATAATAAAGGTCAGCCTCATATTATTTAAAAGAAAAGATCTAAAAGTTCTTTAAATAATGGCACACTTCATTCATAGAGGATTTCTTTTTCTTTTTAATTTAACATGACTATCTGTCAAGATGTTTGGGGTGGGAGCTTAGGAATTAAAAATGTATATTTTTCCTACTATTATAACCTCCTAAAAATCAATTCAGTTAAAACATTAAGATATGATTATATTTATGGCTCTTAACCTAAAGCTTATGTAAGAATTATGCAACATAATACCTGAAGTAACGTTATGTAAAAAAAATCAATTAAGTTTATATGGTTGTACTCTAAAATATAAGGAGAATCAAATTAACATAGTAAAAAAAAACACACACACACACACAAAAAAAAAAAAAAGGAGACACAAATCTATGCCCTTCGGGTAAAATGTATAAAATCCCAATTTATCGCAATTTGGTATTTTGCCATTTCACAAAGTACAAATTTTCAAAACTACATTTCAAAATTTATACAGTAAACATTTCTGTAAGATATCTGAAGTATAGAACAAATACCTAATTGATTAACAAACATACCAGGATCTAGCAGACAGGCATATCTATTATAAAAGCACAATAAATAAGAATTGATTGACCAATTGATTATGAAATGTGTTTAAGGTGACTTGGTTTGTTCTACAGGTGTCTGAATTCACACAGTAAAGCACTTGATAATGAACTTCTCTACAGTAACACATCCAAAACTATAAAACTAACTTCATCAGTGTAACTTAAATGACAAGTTGAAATATATCCTGTAGTAGATACTAAATCTAAGCACAACAGAGTAAGCAGGAATTACAAACCCAAACTTAGTGAAAAGAAAAAAAAGAACTTAGAACTGTATAGGTGCAGAACCAAAGTCCTGAAAGGTTGTTAATTGCCCAAGGTCACAGAATTAGTTGGTAGCAGTCCAGTATTCCTTTCCCTCCACAATGACAAGTCACACATTTTGCATGTTATTTCATAGTTTAATGTTATTTAAAGGGATATCTCTATTTGTGTTACAACTATATATGTATGTGCATTATCCCCTCTTAAAAGAGTCAGTAAAGGATGGTTGCAACAAGGACAGATTCTATAAGAATTATGCCTAGATTTTAATCCCAGTTCTGTCACTTACAAGCCATGTGGTATCTGTCAAATTTAATTTCTCTGGGCCTGTTTCCTCACTTATAAAATGGGAATAGTATCTACATCACAGGGTTGTTGGGAGAATTAAATGGACTATGACATAGTAAAGTATGTGAAACACTGCCCTTCACATAGTGAAAAAACAAACAAAACAGTAAATGTTATCATGCTGGAGGAGGAAGAGAAGTATCACCAATCTGAAAGTTTGGGCAGAATCGCTTCTTTGTACCATACAGGCTATCCAGAAAAACATATTTTTTTAACCTATAAAATATATATACATATATAAGATATTATACATTATAAAATATATTATAACATATTACTTTGCAAAAACACTGACTATGCTCAAATATCCCTCTCTCCTACCAGGTAACCCAGATGTGACTCCAGCAATCAGCAGGGATTAGAGAAGAAAGTCTCTCATGTGAAGCTCAGAAGACAGTAAAAAAATGGATAAGCAAATATAAAAGAAAAAATTCCAGGAGTCAAGGAAAACTATGAAGAAGTGTGAAGGATAACCTGAGATTAGAAGCCAGCAATCCCAATGCCATTTGGGAGAGAATGAAACAGGAGGGCCTAGTGTCCACAAGGAATCTAGGTTAACTGACTAGAACAGGGGTGGCAGCCTCTGGCTTTCCATTATGTGCAGCCATGGCAGGGCCCAGAAGAGATCACTCAAATTTAATGGTGCATAGCTTAAACTGACACACCACGTTCAGGAACAATCTATTCCTGCTTTCTCTGCAGAGTGCTAATATCTGCAACAAACACCTGATTTAAACTGTGTGTAAAGTTAAATATTAAATTACCAAAATGTTTTCTTTAGCTCCAGTACTTTTTTACTACCTATCTTTAATTTTCTCCCAAGTTTCCTTGAACATTATGGTAATAATTACTTTATTACTAATCTTGGTTCATCTTTAACAAATGTTCATTTTTATCATTAATATAATTTATTAACAGCTAAATTGCACTTGGCACTGTACCATGTTATACAATTTAAACATATAGCTAATGCCCACCAAACACCAGTGAAAGAAAATCACTGACCTATCTAATCAATAAGTAGGATTGGATAGGAGCCTGAATAGAAACAGATCCCAGAGGAAGCTCAAAATAATCTTGACTGAACTAAGACTGTGGAGACAGAAGAGGGGAAATGCCAGAACAAATACTCAAGAGGCATATTTAACAAAGTATTTGGTCTCACTGGAGAAGGGAAGATAGAAATTGCTGAGGTTGACTTGCTGATTTCTGACCTAGGTGGCTCTGAGAGGCAATAGAGGTGGGAGAACTACTTTGGAAAGGAAGGTAATTAAGTCAGTCTTGGATATATTAAATTTGGTTTCCTGCAGAATATTCAAGTAGAGGTATTACAATAGGTCTTGGTGCTTATAAGAATGGTTTTCATGCTAGAGATGGAGATTTGGGAGAAATCACATGAAAATGGTCCTGAGTGGTACATTAAGAGTATGCATGTAAATGAAAATGGACCATAGAGAGAACACTGGAGAACTCCAACCTTTATTTGCAAGGCAAAGGGAAAGAAAAAAGACACAATGAACAAATTCTTAGAAACCAATAGAAGCCTACGAGGAAAAAGTTTAATTTTTTTATTTAAAAAAGGGGGGGATATGGATGTATAAGCAATGTGATCCTGCAATCTGTACACATGGAAAAATGAGAATTCATACCCTATTTGAATCAAATGTATGATATGTCAAGATCATTGTATTGTCTTGAGCAACTAATAAAAATAAATAAATAAATAAAGGGGGGGGATTATCAGCTTCAAATGTTACACACTGAAAATGTACTATTAGATGGAACAACTGTCATCATTGGTTAGCAAGAACAGGTTCAATAAATCTAATACAAGGATGTGCCCACAACTGAGCTTAAACCATTAATGCCTTAGAAGATGACAGAGAAATAAGAAGAAAAAAAACTGTGTTCTTAAATGACCCCATGAACTTGCAGTTGACCTGAAAAGTAAAGCAATAACTTTAAAGGTTAACCTTCTTTTTTAAAAAATTCTTTTATTCATACATTGCAATTCTACATAACAGTGGGATTCATTATGCTATACTCATACTTGCATATGACATTATTTGATTAATCTCATTCCCCAGTATCTTCCTTTCCCTCTTCTCCTAATTTACCAATCCAGCAAATGAATATAGGAGGGGCTGCGGTTGTGGCTCATCGGTAGAGAGCTCACCTAGCACATGCAAGGCCCTAGGTTCAATCTTCAGAACCACTTAAAAATAAATAAATAAAATGGATATAGTATAATTTGTCTAATAAATTCCTTATGAAATCAGGCACAGTGTTGTATGCCTGAAATCCCACTGACTCGGGAGACTGAGACAGAAAGATCATATGTTCAAAGCCAGCCTCAACAACTTATGAGGTGTTAAGCAACTCGGTGAAACCCTGTATCTAAAAATAAAATACAAAAAAGGGGTAAGGATGTGGCTTAGAGGTTAAGTGCCCCTGGGTTCAATCCCCAGTACCAAAAAATAAATAAGTAAATTCCTTTTTGAGAACCCTTGGGTTCATTTCCCATTTTTTATCATTAAAAATAACACTATACTATAAAGACCTTTATATTTACATATAAATGTATTTACATATAAATACATTTACATATAAATATAATTACATATAAATATAATTAGTAATCTGTAATTATTTCTAGGGTTTCAACTCCTAAAGTAGAATTATTAAGTCACACACAGATTTTTGATGCAGACTGAAAGATTAAACTGCTTCATTTACCTATAGATGAGAGGAAAAACAAACAAACATGTCTTAAGACAGGTGAGGAAGTGATTATATGCTAAGATGGCTATAGAAAAGATAAGGCCTGAAAAGGCTATCAGATTAGAAAGTCTGTTTATCCACAGTTGAATTATAGAAGTTATATTTCATTAGGTTTCCTATCTTCCTTAATTCTTCCTTAACTCTTTGATTCCTCTAATTTTAGTCAATTTCAGTTTTACTAGTCTCACAATTCTACCAATTCTACTCTTAAAATATCTCAAATTCACTCCCTTTTCTTGACACTTAGCCCAACTCCCCCAGTGTATTAAGGATTAAAATAAATAAAACCAAAAGATAAAAAAGTCCCTGACCCTAACCTGTCTTTATCAGTCTTACTTCCCACCACTTAACCATCACCCTTGCAAACTTTATTATAACTAGATTGCCATTTACTTTCATCCCCTTGACAAATATATATTTTAGGGGGTAGTACAAATATAAGATGGGTTTGTGAATTCTCCACTACTCAAAATGATTTCTTCATTCATTGTGTATATAGCTTACTTGTTTTATAAATGATTCTCAATCATTTATATCATTTAGATCCATGTCTTTTCCACATTGACTCCTTCCAGATTCCTACCACAATGACTGACACATGGTAAATACTCATTTACTAAAGGAAGCAAAGGAAAACTGGAGGGAACACTACAGGAGAGAGTAAACAAAGAAACTAATACAAAAGACATATTCAAATCAAGAGAAATCACTTAAAATATTTTGTTGACCTATAATAGAAAAACTTATATCTAATGCAAGTTTCCATGCAGAAATGGTAATAACTTAGACATGATATTTTAATTTCCTGCTTCAAAAATCACTAACCTTCAAATCAAGCTTTAATTTTTGATCATTAATTTTTATTTTTTTTTTATTTTTTTGAATTGGGAATTGAATCCAGCAATGCTTAACCATTAAACCACATTCCTCTTTTTATTTCAAGACAGGGTCTCACTAAGTTGCTTGGAGCCTCACGAAGTTGCTGAGGCTGGCTTTGAACTTTTGATTCTCCTGCCTTGGCTTTCAGAGCCACTGAGATTGCACGTATGTGCCACGAGCCCCACTGTTCTTTAATTTTTATGATAGTTTGACCAAGTGGATTCCAGAGAACCAGGCAAAATATTTTGGAGGAAGGCCCAAGAAATCTGACATTTGGCAAGCTTTAAAGTGATTCTTAAATATACTAAATTTAGAGAATCGCTATTCTAAATTATTATTTTGTACATAAAATCACTGACATAATCTGAAATAATACTGGAAGCCCTCCAAATTTATAAATATGTGCCCATTCACAGAATGTAAAAGTTATTGACTTAATGACACAGTATCTTCTTGAACTTCTCTACATTATCACAAACATGAAAGCATATATAACTCCCATCTATATTTAAGATGCTGGTAATGCTTAATGTTATAACCCACGTCGTTATTTTAGAGGTAATAAAATCAGTAGAATTTAAGATTAAGAAATCTCCAACTCTAGGATATTTAGGGAAAATAAATATCTGTCCCAGTATACTTAGACATTCATCTTCCTGAAACCATGGAGCCTGCACCCTCTCAAAATTGTCCTTCAGTGATTTTTTTTTTATGATTAAGATCAGACTTTAAAAACTGATATGTAAAATCATAAACATTCGTATAACCACCATCTGTACTAGATGTGCTAGTCTGAAAGGAAAAAAAATTAACAAAAGACACTTTTTTTAAAATGTTTTTATTTCTTCTCACTCTTAGCAAAATAGTTTAAGGATTATTTTGAAAGCTTTTCATACATTAATATGCAATTTTAAAAAGAAACAGCAAATTACTCAACTAATAACAAATTGAAATTGTAAGAAATTTTCAGCAGTAGACTTTACATGAAACTTTTTGCAGTAGAATATTTCAAATGATATAATCAATAGTGTGCCTACATACAAAACTATCAAAAAGTACACATCATCATATTTTGCAACCTTCTTTAGTGTGAGGATGCATGATATTCGTTGTTCTGTGGCATACATATAAATGATTATTTATTGTACAATAAGCTATGTGACAGCTTTAAGGTAATTGAAGCATGTAAAATATTCTCTCTTTAGCACATAAGGATTACAAATGATAATAGTATTTTTCTGACTATATTAAGATACTAGATACTTAAGACATAAACTTGAATATCTAATAATCTGTCAACCAATTCAAATATTAAAATCAATGAGACAAACATTATTAACCCTGAATTCATTAGCTGGCCAAGATACACAAAATCTCAACAAATATACAACACCCATGCATAGTCTAAAACACTAGTTTTAAAAAGGGTGGGGTCAATCTATAAGTAAGTCACAATAACCCGACAGGGAAAATGTCATGGCACTTAAGTAGATTGACAGTGGGCACTAAAGCCATTAACAAAAATATTCAATTCGTCTTTTGACCATATATATATTAGACTTCCCCCTTCTTCCCACCCAGGTCTCAAATGCTTCTACTGTGAATTTTCTGGAACTTTTGCTCTGAGATCAGAAATCTTGTGTATAGCCTAAGCCTGTTCTCGCAAATGTTTTCTTAGCTTCTTAACTTCACTGACATTAAGCTCTCTATTAAGAATACAATTCATTTTAAAAAGTGGTATTTTTTTTAACTTTCAGCATATATCCTAAGAGGTAGGGATACATGCTGAAAGTTAAAACTTCCACATCTTAAAAAAAAAAAAAATTCCCTTCTTTCCCTCTTTGCAAAGTAAGAAACATGAACATATAGATAGTGAAATGGCTTGGACTAGAGATTAAAGCAACCCTTATCAAATGGTTGAAGACCAAAATAAAAGGAATCATCACGGTCTTTAGACAAGCTTGTAGAAAAGAATCAGCTACAAACTGTAAAATAAGTTGTTAGGAACTTCTACTTTCTTTGGGGCCCTGCATTTATGGGTCTTTTTGTTACAACAATTAAATATATACCACAACCTATGGCTTTTCACTAGGAATAAAGTCTTAAGTCTCTATAGCAATGTCAGGTCCTACAGGGTCTTACCAGTCTTCTCCCTTTCACTAGCTTTGCTCTAACCCAACTGAAAGCCAGTTATAGATGCTTTTACCTAGATTTTCATATGGTTGATCTTTTATCTAGCTTATAGTTCTTAGTCAAATGTTACCCCTTCAGAAAAAAAGTTCTGTTATATATCCCATCCATTTTCTTTTAACATAGTCCAAAATTATTTGTCCATCAGTCTTTTCTAGCTAAAATGTTAAATACTTTGACAACAAAAAAAAATCTTCTGTTTTATTAATGATTATACTTCAAATACCTGAAATTTCAGTAAGTAATGTTAAATGTTTTTCTAAACGATGAAGTTATCTACCTCATCAAGGCACTGTCTACCTCAACCTGGGCTACTCTTCACACAGTTCTATGTTCCTTCCTGTACCTCAAGTCTCTGATTAAATGTCAATGCTTCAAAAAGTTTTCTCTGACCAAACTAACTATATATCCTTGGTTCCAACTTCAGCCCATCACATTCTCTATCACTTCACCCTATTTACTCCCTTCATACTTTAAGAGTATCTTGTTTATCTACGTATCTATTGACCATCTGCCCCCAAATATGTAAAGTGTGATCACATCAGTAACCTCATTTGTCATTTTCACTCCCAGTCTTATTTGCCTAGAATAGTGTCTGGTACTTAGTAGGTGCTCAATAAATTTTTGAGTGAACAAATTAATGATTGGAAATATGTCTGTAAAACAGTGTAAGTCTTTGATAACTTGTGATATTAACAAAATGCAAAAAATAACTTCAAAATAATGTTTACCCTGAATCATGAACTACATCCAATAAAAACACAGGTAAGAAAAAGAACAAGAGGGAAATTAAATTTTTTCACCTCGAGGTGGGGAAATTAAAAGAAATTAATTTGTTCTTGGTATTTAAATTAGAAAAACATAGTCTCAAATATTTGGCAAAGTTTAAACACAATTTTCAGCAAAATTAAAAATAAAGTTAAACCTCTACACACATATACATACACACAAAGAAAGCATCCAGCATAATAATGGCAATAAAACATTTTAAAAATGCAAAAAAAAAAAAAGTTATACTATGAATGAAAATAAGTCAGATTCCTCTAGTAAAAGTTAAAAAAAAAAAAAAAAAAAAAAA